>NC_137604.1:27191124-27353624 GCF_963280865.1 Gymnoscopelus braueri
ACAGAGGGAACTCTGAATCAGAAGCTCCGACGAATGTCCACCAGTATTTATAACAAATGATATCCCGACCTTGTCTGGCTTTCGTAATAACACTCGAGTCTGTTCTGTCTGACAGGATAGACGAGAGAGATGGACAGTGTTTGATGACATTATCGACCCACGCATGTGAACTGCAGGGACGACAATAAGCCTGATTTATACTTTGTCGTATGATGGTGTCGTATACTGGAAATAGCTGAGCTTGTAGATCTGCTATTTCCAGTTCTACATAGATACACATGACTGATTTCTACTTCTTCTTTTTCTAGTTTTTCCAGTTCAGACATCCATTTATAAGCTAAAGTGTGAATCACTGTTATAGGCCTTAAAATATAGGTCAGAACAAACCCTCATGGGTTTGAATAATAGCTTGAAAATTGCTTGGTCTACTATTTTATGGAATGGTACATGACAGCCTGTACTGTTTTGCCAGGGCCATGGTTGATCATGTTTGCCACAAATAATAACAAATAACTGAGAAATGAACTTCACATAACCTGGCACATCAGTCTTTATAAAGCCTGTTTTGCATCTAAGTGAAATATGCACCATACACACAGTAAAACCCTCAGTGTTGTTTTATCCATTTGTAACTCAAAGAGAGCGTACAAATGTAACTAAATGAATCTGCACCGTGTAGGCCTAATCTAAATCCAGCATTCATCATGTCAGCACTCAGAATGCACCTGCTGTGTCACGGTAGATGATAGACTGAACTGGAAAAGCCAAGATATTCACCCTGTGTTGGCAATCAAGTGACAAACTTTCATCAGAAAAATCAATAGTCCGCCCTATCAGACATGTCTTATTTTCCCTTCCTCATATACCGGTACTGAAATATTGCTTGTGCTTCCACACTCCACCAATTTGTTAAAGATCAATACCTTACAGATTTCTTAGGCCAGCAAATTTCAGCAGCTGGAATAAACATTCAGCACCACTCTTTGGTGAAATAAAATATTCCATCAACACACATTTATAGTAGAATCTTTTCTGCCAAACAAATCTTAAGTTGGAATAAAATGTATCCAAGTATGTATTTTATGGGGCTGACCACATGGTATGTCGACCACGTACAGTAACTGTAATGTCCCCGGTTTGATCCCGGCTGGAGACCTGTACATGTCGTTCCTTTCTCTACACACAGCTTCCTTTCTCTCAGCACCCAACTATCTTTTTTTCTAAAGATAATGTAGCCTATTTTACATTACATTCGGTGCTGTATATTAATGATGCATATCTTTCATTTGTCAGAATAATTGCATTTTTCTCTCCAATCTCTATATCCATATTCCACAGTAACATTCTGACCATACATTGTACTCTGTATCACATTGAATATGAGGCCATCTACGACATACAGTATGCTGCTGCAATCTGAATAATGAGCTCCCCATCTTTGTCTCGTTGCCCACGTAGTCGTCTCCATCACAGCTCTGACAGTGCTGTTAATGTAAAGTTGATAAGAGTTCCACACCAAACTGGTGCCCTACCCCAGTACTCACCTACGTCCTATGTTCTCTGCTCTAAGTGCCTTTTAGTATGTTAACACTATGGTGCTTCCTTGTCATCTATGTGCTTCTTATGGTGCTTCCCTGTCTTCTATGGTAAGCATAGATAACAGGTAAGCACCATAGTAAGCACTATAGATAGCAGGTAAGCACCATAGTAAGCACTATAGATAACAGGTAAACACCATAGTAAGTAGTATAGTAGTATCATTTTAGGTACCATGTTCATTATCATGTTATAATAATGGTTATTATAATTATTATAATGGTCTGTCAGTATCATGTAAGCATCATGGTCAGTATCATGATTAGATACTGACCAACTCAGTATCTCAATAATTGAATTCAAGATGAAATTCTCAATAAAACACCCTATTTGGTGAAAAATGACAGTCAAGTCATCTTACTGAATTGCAAACAATAAAATATAAACTGTTTACATCCTTTCCTGTTGTTCGTACCTCTGGGATCTGGGGCCTATTTCACGAAAGCAGAATTAGGGGTTAAGCCAGGGTTTAACACCTATCCTGGCTTAATTTAGCCAGGATTAGCGATGAATCGGTTTCATGAAATCTGAATTATCTTGCCAGATTAGTTTAGCCAGAGCACCCTGGATAGGTTTATCCATGACTCGATTTCACGAAAGAAGATGTACGCAATCCTACCTTAGTTACCATGGAAATTTAGCTGTTCATATTGTTGTTAGATGTTTGATAATATATTACAAATTTTTTTTTATATTATAAAAATGTCTGACAGACAGTCTTGGGACTCAAGACCCAAAAGAGAAATTTGATGTCTCCCCGGGAGCCTGGGTCTTGACTCAAGACTCTTGAGCTAAAAAGTTTGTGAACCACTGCCATTTAGAACAGTGGTTTTCAACCTTTTTCATGCCAAGGACCCCTAAATTGATATACATTTGGCCGCGGACCCCCATCTGAAAATGTTTTGTGCCAGGGACCCCCAGAAGCAAAGATTTGAGTTAAAATGTTCGCCTTAAAAATGTATATATATTTCAAAGATATGCACACATTTTCAAGATTTTTCAAAAATAGCAGATCTACAAGCTCATAGCGCGCAGGGCCGGCCGCTGCCATCACCACCGAATCCATTCAGCAGAGCGACCCTCGTAGTGATGCAAATGTGTGCCTTTGTCTTCATGGGGTACCAGGAGTGCCAGGGGTGGGGGTCCGGGCCATCACCTGTACTCACCTGGCATAAAATGCCCCCCTTCATGGGGGGGGGGGGGGGGGGGGATCTCGCCTGCCCTAAATGTAATTCCTGGGAACGCCACTGTTTATGTTCATTCATGGTTCCCATGGTTATTACATCCCTGAGAAGGTTATGAAATTCTTAGCGTACCTGATTACTAAGACTAAGAAAAATGACAATAGACATTTCTCTATTGATTACTGTGATTTTCTTTTTATATACAAAATTGCCATTTACAGGAAAACGTGGTGGTGGTTAATTGGTCATCAAAAGTGTCTGCTATTGAAAACAACAGTATTCTTCTTGTACAGACCTCCATTGTAGCAACAGTAGTAGTTGTCGTAGTAGTATAAAAGCAAGTCTTTTTACACTACAGTCACATATTTACAGCTGAAACACTTGTACCTCAAACCAATAATGATTCTAGAGTAGCACACACTGCAGAGGCATACAGATTACCCATACAGAGTAGATGACCTCTTGCTGACATGATATGACTCAAGTTGAATATCGACATTTGGATGCAGTGGTTAATGTGGAAGAGAACTCCAACTCAGAATGACACAGATGATTCCTTGACTGTGTCGCAGTTGTTACAGAAGAAAGAATTCCTAACAGTCTGTAGGGGAGTTTCCAGGCCTAGAGGACAGGAGGACTCAGGTCCGGTCGTCATGGCTCACTTCTTAGCCCTGCTCTTGGCTTTGCCCTTACCCGAAACCTCTGCCTTCTTCTTAGGCTCCGCCTTCTTCCTGGGCTCCGCCTTCTTCTTGGTGGCTTTGGCCTTTTTCAGCTGTGGGACGACACAGACAGCAAGGCAGATTGAACAGTGCAGAAATGAAAAAAAATAAAATCCAATAAATGCGTGAACACGCTTTCATCATAATCACAGCAGGGTGCAGTTTGAGCCTTCTTACTTTGATCATGGCGTCAACAGAGACATCCTCCTCCTCCTCTCCCTCTGCATCCTGGGATTCCTGCTCCGCCCCTTCACCTCCGAGCTCAGACTCCGCCCCTCCTGCGCCACGTCGGCCTTTCTTCACGATCTCCAGGGAGTAGGGCGTCATGTGGACCTCGCGGTTGTACGCCCGAGTGAAGGCCGCTTTCACCTGTGGGAAATGACATGGGACGATGCGTCTGATTTCATCTGACCAGAATAGTGTCCAAGAATTCTAATGTTGGCCTGTCGACCTTTGATTAGACTCAATAATCGAACGCAACTAATCAAAGCCAGATTAACCCATTGAGACCTGAAGCCGATTCTACATGTCTCCTAAATCTCAACAGTTTTCTGAAAAACGTATGTTTTCTATATCAGTGGTGCTCAAACTTTTTCATGTCAAGGACCCCCAAAATGATATGTATTTGGCCGCGGACCCCCATCAAAATATTGTGTTCCAGGGACCCCCCAGAAGCAAAGATTTGAGTTAAAAAATGTTCGCTTTAAAAATATATATATTCAAAGATTTGCACACATTTTCACGAATTTTAAAAAATAGCAGATCTACAAGCTCATAGCGCGGCACTCGGTGCCGCGCTATGAGCTTGTATATCTGCTATTTTTGAATAGCCCAAAGTGTAAAATAATGCTTTTTAGCTCAAATCAAAAAATGACACAGTTCCAGGTCTTAAAGGGTTAATAAATGAATTTCCTTGCTCATGTTTCTATTTGTGGATTGCTCTTGCATTTATCTAAAATTAGAAATATGTGTGCATCAAAAAAAAAAATATTTGTGAAATACATTTGTGAATATTATTTTGTGCATTTGTGAATCTGATGATTGGGGACTAATCTGATTCCATAACCCCCCCCAGCCCACCATTCCCTGACCTTGGGGTCCAGTTTAGAGTAGGGGTCAGGCTTTCCGCCCCAGACGCTGATCTCCATGATGTTGTCCACGTCTTCCTTGATGAGCTGGTAGTCATCCAGCAGCTGCACAGCCTGGCCGGCTCCCTCGGCTCCCAGGCTCTGGAGAGGGTTCAACAGCGCCCCCCGCAGGTAAGGCAGGTAGTCCTGGTTCACTGCCTGTCTGCTGCTCAATGTCCTTTGTATGGGAGAGGCAGGACAAGACAAGAGATGAGAAGGAGGAATGGAGGGAGAGTGGAAGAGTAGGGAGAGAAAAGTCATGAAGAACAAGAAGGCAGGAGATAATTTAATCACTAATATTAACCCATTAAGACCTGAAGCCGATTCTACATGTCTCCTAAATCCCAACAGTTTTCTGAAAAACCTATGTTTCTATGTCAGTGGTGCTCAATCTTTTTCATGTCAAGGACCCCCAAAATGATATGTGTTTGGCCGTGGACCCCCATCGAATTATTTTGTTCCAGGGACCCCCAGAAGCAAAGATTTGAGTTAAAAATGTTCGCTTTAAATATATATATATTCAAAGATTTGCAGACATTTTCACGATTTAAAAAAAATAGCAGATCTACAAGCTCGTAGCGCGGCACTCGGTGCCGCGCTATGAGCTTGTATATCTGCTATTTTTGAATAGCCCAAAGTGTAAAATAATGCTTTTTAGCTCAAATCAAAAAATGACAGTTCAGGTCTTAATGGGTTAACAAGAGCTAGGGGGAAACGAGGAAGTCTGATCCTGTCTGATAGTAATAAGGGCAGATAGTTCTGATATAGGATTGGGTGATGGAATAAATGAGACATCTTTCAAGAATGCATTACTAAAAGCTCTTGCACACAGACAGTCTGATGTGATTTGTTATTGGTCAATCAGTTTTTAACAAGCTCTTGCACACAGAGTCTGATGTGATTTGTTATTGGAATGGTCAATCCGTTTTTAACGCATCTGAAAAAAGCAGGAATCAAACTGGGTTCGATTTAAAAAGAAAATGACAGCATCGCAGCCATTCGTCAAACAGCTCATTTGGAGTGGGTGTGCATGAGGTGATAGAAAAGCTTGTTTGTTCTTGTGTGAAGAAAATCAGACTCTGTGTGCAAGGGGCTAAAATGCGTATCGATACAACTGAAAAAGGATGATATACGGTGCATGTGCTGCAACTCACTTTAAGCTCATGTGTGAGGCCAGCTCCTGGATAATACGGGAATGTTTGTTGGTGGAAGAGAATTTGCCCAGCCAGCTTGGGAAAGTGGGGAACTGGTTCATGTAGCCTCGCATCAGCGCCCCCGGTAACACACTGGCATAGACGGCCTAAAAAACACACACACACACACACAAAATACGTTTTAGAATGGTAAACAGTCTCTCCAGCCACAAACACTTGCATTTGCTGTTAATGTTCATTTTAAAGTTGTGTGCGTGTTACCTGGGTGGGCAGTAGTGACCAGGTCTGTCTAGAGCGGATCTGTCTGTCCACCAGGTCTCCATCACAGATGGAATCAGCCGTCTTACTGAGCAGCATCAGGTGGGCCTTCAAATTACCACTGACAGACAGACAGAACAACATATTATTATTATTACACAGAGGTTTACACTACAGGTTTGAGTGACTGGGCTCATAAATAATATTAGTACTATTGAGAACATGCATCTCCCTCAGCCCTGATTACTGGAAAAATAATACTCAAATGTGTACAAGCGTTGAGAGTACATCTTCCCTCTCTTACCCAGCGGCTGCTGGCCGCACGTGCACGTAGTTCTCCTGGACAAAAAGCGGCGCAAGTGAGTAGTCGTGGAAAAAGAGGTCGCTCTTGTCTATGAAGCTCATGTGGGCAGTCTCATCCCCTGCCATAAAGACCTTCCTGCAGACATCAAAGGGTCCCATCTTCATGTCCTTACGGGCATTGGCGGCGTCAGCCTTGCACTGGTCAAATGTCATCACCTTGTCCGTAGCAGACCACATGCTCAGGTTGTGGAGCACCTGGTGAGAGGGGAGAAAAGGTGACATGCACATGAGAGAGCGGAGCGAGGAGGGAGGTCAGAGGAGCGACAGAGGAGGGTGAAATGGTGAAGCTGGCAATATCTGAACACAGAGTCACGCCACTGGAGTTAAAGGTCAACTTGGCAATTTATTTACCTGAACCCTATCCCTAAAATGTGTTTTTATTTCACATTTTGTGGATTTTTCTGATTTTCCTACAAGTACACACGCGTCGCACCGCAACACGTTGTGAGCTTGTAGATCTGCTATTTTCAAATAGCCTATAGGTATAAAATAGGGCTAAAGTGGTTAATGTATGTTTTATTATGATTTATATCTGCAAAGTAACTATTAACTAAAGATTTCAAATAATTGTTGTGGAGTAAAAGTATAGACAATTGGAAATACTCCAGTAAAGTAAAAGTACCTCAAAATTGTACTTAAGTACAGTACTTGAGTAAATGTACTAGTTACTTTACACCACTGCACGTCAGTGAAGAAAAAACGCTGGGAATATCCCTATTTACAAGTGACTTTGCAGGGAAACAAGCCCAAAGTCGCTTATAATAAGCAGACCTGGCACGCTGGCAGGCTAGGCTGAAAGTTATAACGCATTAGCACATCAGTGGGCACGTCGGCTGACAGACTAAATGCCAACTTTTGCCAACCGAATACCAGCTTCTTTACCTGTCGAATGTCCTGATTGGCAGCTAGGATTATTTCGTTGAGTGCTGGCGGCGGGATCTTGATGCCCTCCTTGAATGCTATTGACATCATGGCTCCCTGAGGAGAGAAAAGAAAAGCAGGTGGATGAGCAACAAGGAAAAGGAAAGAGGATTGGGTTGTGTGTGTAGTGAGAAAAGAGAATTTTGTAAAAACAATGATCCAACGTCAGACAATGATCGAACGTCAGACAGGTAAGTGGCTCTGTTAGCAAGTACCTTGATCTGCTCCACTCGAGGTCTCTGGACGCGCAGATCGAAGCAGTGGTTGGCCAAGGACCTAATCTTTTGGTGGTTGCGGTCGTTGCACATGAAGATGATTGGGATCTTGGACTGTTTGATGAGGCTAATCATCTCCTGTAAAGAATCATGGGTCAGTGGGTAGAGGTCAACATACTGTGTGAGATACAGGTGAGTGGACAGAATAATAACCGATATCCAAGTGACAACGTGAGGGAGAAGAACATGGAGTGATTTCCCTCTACCACCCAAAAGCACCTCTGTAAACTAAAGCCTGGCGGCACTTTTAACTCTTACTGCTATTGC
This sequence comes from Gymnoscopelus braueri, assembly GCF_963280865.1. Lineage (NCBI taxonomy): Eukaryota > Metazoa > Chordata > Actinopteri > Myctophiformes > Myctophidae > Gymnoscopelus > Gymnoscopelus braueri. Next base: position 27,198,989 of record NC_137604.1, read on the forward strand.
TGCTATGACAATTTCCCCACAATAAAGGTTTATCTTTATCTTATCAAAGTGTTTGCAGCATTCTGGATATATAGGCATCAGAGAGAGCACTACAGCACATGTTGACATGCAGTGTGTTTGTGTACCTGTATTCCTCCCCGGTCCTCATTGCCAGCCATACCGTCCACCTCATCCATGATAAGGACATGCTTGTTGCTTACCGTCCGAGATGCGCCTGCACAACATATGCAAACATGTGTAAATAGTCATTTCAGAAAGCCAGACGTGATTGTACAGATGTGAGTGGAAGGGTTATGCGAATCACATCAGTACCTGTATAGAAGTTCTTGATGCTAGTGTTGTTGAGCGACTCCGCAATCACCTCTTTGAGGCTGTTCTTACTGCGAGTACAGCTGGCGTTCGTCTCCACGTAGCTATAGCCCACCTCCTACACACACACACACACACACACAGTATTGAGACAGGTAGTGGAATAGGAACAGACATAGAAAGCTGATTTCAAGAAAAGCCAAGGCAGGAAAAAAAAATAGATTTTTGCTGTCTCATGCACTGGCTGCCTGCTCCTACAGTACCTAGAAATCATCTGTGTCATTCTGTGTCATTCTGTGTGTGTGTGTGAGTGTGAGTGTGAGTGTGAGTGTGAGTGTGAGAGTGAGTGAGTGAGAGTGAGTGTGAGAGTGTGAGAGTGAGTGAGTGAGTGAGTGAGTGAGTGAGTGAGTGAGAGTGTGAGTGTGAGTGTGAGTGTGAGAGAGTGAGTGAGTGAGTGAGTGAGTGAGTGAGTGAGTGAGTGTGTGTGTGACTAACCTCACAGACAAGTGCTGCTGTGGTGGTCTTCCCCACGCCCGGGGGTCCAGACAGCAGAGCCGCTTTAAATGTTGATCCATCATCTCTACCGCTTCCAAACTTGCCAAACTTTGCTACTGCAGAGAGAAAAGTATATACGTTCAGTACATACAACCGTAATCCTTTATAGGCCACAAAACAAAGTGTTGCTGGCTCACTCAATGTGCGTGAAACCTTATGTGAAGTTATAAGTTATCAAAAAAGCATCACAGACAGGCACACCTACCTGCTGGTTTAGCAGCTCCCCCTGCCTGGTGTTTGTGCCAGTTTTTCAGCCAGCGCAGCAACTTATTGGCACAGCTCTGGTCCCCCTGCTGGCCAATCACAGCCTTCAGAGAGCGGGGACGGTACTTGTCCACCCACAGCAGACTAGCAGCATCGCTGGCCGAAGAAGAGGACGAGGGGGAAAGGCCAAGTCCCCTGCGGACATCGGACCCTGAGCCTCTCCCAGGTGGGGTGGCACTGCCTGCTGCTGCAGGCCTGGAGCTTCGACCCTGGGCCAGGCCTGTCTTGGAGGGGCTGGGAGTCTGAGGGGACCTGGAGTTGCCCTTGGAGGGTGAGATTTTCTGGGCAAGTGGGGTGCTCTTCGAGGGTTGGTTGGAAGGAGTTCTGCTTTTAGAGGCCTTGCACTGTGCGGTATGGGAGTACACAAGAGATAAAAGTTACTACAACTTCAATGTATCTGACAGAAGTATGAGACTTGAGTAGAAATGACACCCAAAAATTGTATCAATACAAATGAGTTTGAAGCATGGCAGTCACATGGATGGAGGCAGATGTGTGTGCACTGACCTCAGCCTCAGCAGCAATCTCATACTTTGACTTCTTCCCTGGTTTGGTTCTGATCAGCTCCAACAGGGCGTCCTCATCAAGGATCTTAGTTCCCAGACTCTCCGCCTGGATACAGAAAGAGAGAACAATAACAACAATCTAATTCAGCAACATGAAATACACTTTTAACTGATGTTGAACATTGAAAGAGTGAAAACATTATAAATATCACACACACACACACACACACACACACACACACACAGTAGCAGAATCAGTCAAAAGAATAACATGTCAGCAACTAAAGAAAGCAAAATGTGCGATGAGAACCAGAAGAGGGCTAATTTGGCAGAGACCTTTAGCGATATGCTATTAAAATGAGCCTGAACGGTGTGGTTTATGTGATATCTCAGCTGGCTACCTTTTCTGTCTTGGATGCTCCGCTGTCTCTGCCCAGCACCACGTAGGTGGTCTTCTTGCTGATGTTGCCCGTCACCTTGCCCCCGTAGCGCTCAATGAGAGACTTGGCGGCATCCCTCTCCATGGACTCCAAGACTCCTGTCAGCACAAAAACACAGCCCTCCAGGCAGTTCTCTGCACCCTGGAACACACAGTTTTCATTATAATTTGGGATTATCTATGAATCGAAAGTAATGACTGACATTTTGACTTTTTCCTATTTGACGCGGCTGCAGGTATTACCGTAGGTATTTCCTTGGAGCCCAGAGCACGTGGTCCATCTCTGTTTAGGTAGCTTCTGAAGGCAGAAGCGTTGCCTCTCTTTTTCTCGCCGTCATCAGGACTAGTGCTTGTGGACTAGGCAGTTGAGAACATTATGTCAACCACAAAAAGGACCCTTATGTCTTTTCAAATATACTTTCAAATTAGTTTTTTCCACCCCTTGCAAGGCATTAGTGGTTTGGCTTACCTGTGGTTTTTTGGGGGATACTTTGATCGCAGTCTCCCCTTCAGCAAGACTTCCTGTTTTGGGTGTGTATTTCTTTTCTATGATTAAATCGTCACAGGGCTCCTTTTTGGGAGAGATTTTTATTTTCTTGGGTGAAATGGTCATTTTCTCCTCTTTAATCTCCTCTTTTTTCTTCATTTGAGCCAGTTTGGAGCTGGCCTTCATAGGAGCTGTGGTCTTTTTAGGGGATGGGCTGATAACCTCGCCTATGAAGCTGTCAGCCTCATTGGCCTTTGACCGACTGCTTGTGCTGCTGTTGGCAGAGAATGTACTACTCTTCTTAGGCGATATAGTTGGGCCTGGCTTCTCAGCAGAGTCCTTACGAGCCTGGACGAACAGATACATACAAGGCATAATGTTACGACCAGTGGCTTTTATGGAAAGTGAGTATTGTTTGTGTGAAATATAAGGTTGTATTCAATGCCTTCTTGGCCTTTGGTGCCTCATCCAGCATGGCCAGCGTCCTGGCAAACTCCTCATCGTTGTGGACCTGCTTCTCCAGCTGTGTGAGAGAGAGATAATACAAATTAATTGAATTAAATAATAGATCACACTACCACATAAGTGCATTAGTCAATTAGAATATTGAATGATTTCAAACGTATTACTTGTTTAGTGCATTTGTTTTGTCTACAAGTAAAGCAAATCCAGAATATGAATGTAAAAACACTTTGCCGATATATTAGCACATAAGTTCACTTTTTGCTATGGCAGATGTCAGCCTACCTCCATGTCCTCCTCCATCTGCAGCTGTTTGGCAATTAAGTCATCACTCATACAATCCTCTGGGTCCTGAGTTGGCTGAGGGTGGAAATCATATTGTTTGACAATTCAAATGTATACATCCAACTAAGTAGTACATTATAAGAGTAACATTATACAGTATAATACTCCCAATACATGTCGTTTTATTTATTGTTTTGCTGTAATGGGTGAGAAAAGAGAACATGGAAACACAAGACATAAAAAAAAGAAATTGGTAGAGAAATAAAGTGCTACTCACAGCCTTCCTCTTGGTGCTGGCTACCAGCTTCTTATCCGAGCGCTGCACACTGCTAATGCCAAAAAAGTCCATTACTGAGGTGGGGGTTCGTTTGGGCTGGGGAATGGTGTTTGACTTGGGGGTTACAGCTATACGTGGAGATTTTGCTGCTGTATTCCCTTGAGTGGAGGAGGCTTTAGAAGGAGTCTTTGTCCCGTCTTTGATCACTGGACAAGACTTTTCTTCCTCCATCTTTACTGGTTTGGAAAGGCCATTCTCCTTGGGTTTCACAGTCTTCTTAATGGACAGGAAGTTGTCACTGTCCGACGAGTCTACAACCACAAATGCACAAAATAGATCTCAGATATTGCAGGTTGGGTTACAATATCCAATATAATAACAATACTGGAAATGTAAGAAATCATGCTCTGTGTACATGTTTATGTGCACTGCATCTAAGTGACCTTATTCTCCCACCTGTTTCAGAGACGTACTGCACGGGATCCTTTTTGGGAGGAGATTCTTCCTCGGTCTTCTTACTGGATTTAGAGGGTTTCTTCGGCTGTCTCTGTGGTGCCTCCTCCTCAGAGTCTGTATCAAATGTCAAGAGAAGATTGTGAGGAGATTCTAAGGGGAGACCTAGGGGAGGTGGTGATCAGCTTGACAAGACAACTGTGAAATACAGTATAGTAATAATGAGGAAAATTGTTTGGAAAATGAGCATCTTGGTTATAAGGACAAAGTATGGATAGTTGATGTGATCATGGCGAAGCCATCTCTATCGTTACCTGATTCTATGACAATTCGCTTCTTACGTTTCTTCTCATTGTCCTTCTGTTTCACCTCTGCTTTGGGACTTGTGATCTGAAGGAAAGGGAAGACATAGCCCACATAAATGAATGCTCCACAAACACCTTTACACAGGCAAAATACGTGCTTTTAAGGATATTTGTTAGATCAAACTCTTGTGACCTGAAGCACGTGAACATATGATCATGGTAATAATTATACAGACCAATATGGCAGTAGGAAAAAGCATGCGATTACCATACCTTTTTAGTCACTTTCTTTTTCTTCTTTGCATCCTCCTCTGAGGAAACAGATTTCTTTTTCTTCTTTCTATCTTCATCTTGACCGTTTCCATTCTGGGCTGTTTTCTGCACCGCTGGTTTACTTGAAGTTGGTGCAAAGAACCTCCTGATGTCCTGTGTTTTCAGAGAGGAAGAGATTGATGCTAACTTCTTGACCATCATCATTCATGACACTAGAGCCCACAAGAAAGATTGGGCATGCACTGTATAGACCTATTTTCTACAGCAGACATACAGTAAACCCAGCATCTGAACATTCCAATCTAATTTAATTTAAAAATGGCGGGGGTACTGGGGTAGGCGTTTGGTACACAAGAGACAGGATTATTCAACAACAGTTACTACATGTAACACAACAGCTACTACGTGTAACAAGAGGTAATAGTCATGTTTATTTATACACTGCTGACAACGGCAACGTTTGTTAACGGGTATCAACTCTGACCGTTAGTCAATTATTTCAGATTATATGACGTTGAATTAGAGCAGATTTTCAGAGAGAATTCATCCTTAACGTGTAAATAATTAATTAAGTGTAAATAATATATAGACATTCTAAATGGATCCAGGTTTAATAGAACATAAACTTGGAACCAAGCTGTTCCCTAGAAATCATAAATTTTTCACCGACATTATCTACATTATGTTTAATGTCAATTCATGATTCAAATTGTAACTTTCGTTAATATCAAACATTAATTAACATGTATTTGTTGTTTTTTTGTAACAGTTAGGAGTAAAAGAAACACAACTAACCAGCTATAAAACAACGACAATGTGACAGTTGAGTGGTAGATAATAATGTAACTTTATGGCAGCTAACATTAGCTCGTTGGCTAGTGTGTGCATGCTCCCAAAACATGCTTAACAAGTTAGCAACACAGATTATATTTCATGCAATGCAACGAGTTTACTCAAACTGCTGCACATCAATGCTCAGGTCGGTTGACATACCATAATAATCAACACAATAAAGTGTTCTTTCCTCTGGGTTGTCAGATCAGTTGTCAGGGAGGATAATAATCCAACGAAACTGGCGCGCGCGGCGTTCCTTACTGTCGCCTGGAAGTGACGTAAACTCAATGTGATACGCCAGTGGTTCTCAACCCAACCTGTGGGTCGGGGTCCCCACATGATGGGGGGGGTCCCAGATAAAAAAGTAAAGTGCCGATTTAAGGACTTTTAGATTAAGACCTTTGATACCTAAAAAAGAAATGAAATGAAAAAATACCTTTATTTTATTACATCAAAAGTAATCAACAAACTATACTATAAAAACTGGTCAAACATTGGCCAAATTGTCAAATACTCTAAAGATGCAAAATTTGTGCAAATAGCTCATCTACAAGCTCACAATGCCTCACAACGCCAGGCGTTGTGAGCTTGTACATTGGCAATTTTCACAATTTATCTGTGGAACTGTCAAACTAAATGTAATGCCCGAGTTCAAATATGATTATTTTGGGGGGGTCCCCAGTTCAAATATGATTATTTTGGGGGGGTCCCCAGTTCAAATATGATTATTTTGGGGGGTCGCGACCTGAAAAGGTTTAGAACTAGTGATACGCTATGGTGAGTACACTCAGTACAGTGAAGAGTACAGTGATGCCGCACCGAGAAATAGCAGATCTACAAGCTCACAAGAAGGATGAGCTTGTATATTGGCTATTTCCAGCGTGCCGTGCGACTCAAGCAGGCTTGAGGCGCACAAACTGTACGTCACGTCCACCACAGGCATTGTTTATATAAAGCCTGCATTATAGAAGTTATGAAATACAGCATGTTTCCAACATAAGCCTATATGCATTTACTTGATTCCAAGTATAACAAAAATATTGAAGTATGGGTTCATTTGTCTGTTATTTGTATGCTGGGCATTACTACAAACACTACATCCCTTACTAAAATTATAATCTCTACAGATGTACCCATTTGTGCATTTCAAGATTAGCCATTCCCACAATCATAGTAAAATAACTACCCGCCTTGATTTTATTCATTTCTTCTTCCCTTCACATTACACCTCTGAGGTGAAGGTTAGGATACTTCCGGTAGCACATAGAAATGAACCGTTTTTCATACAACTGTAAAAACTTCCAAAGGACTGGTTTTCCTCCCTATGGTATATTGTACTTTGCATTTGGTTTAAAATCCTGTTAACATGTTTCAGTCTTATTACTGGTACCAAATGTCCCCATGACCTCTTATTATTTGTTTTTGGTTTTTTTGTATGTTTTTATTTTAACTATTTTTTCTGTTGTTTTTTTGTACCATTTGATTTTATGTACTGTCTGATAAAATTTCTGAAAATAGAGTTTTTAAAAAAAAACTTCCAAGGAAATTGTTGGTTGTTGCTCGGATTTAGAGGGAAACATTTTCATGATCAGGTGTTAATACTAGGGCAGCAGTAGATGAGAATACTCATGAAAAACATCACAATATATATAGGGATGCTAGAAAATGCTGTTGCATGTGACAAATGCACAATAAAATTACATCCATGAACAAATAGGTTACTAATCCATCTAACCACTAAGAAAAAGACAGACCAGTTAGTTTCAAAAAATGTAGTAGATGGAATTTTATTTGTCAAAATAGGACATTATTGGTCATCTTGTTCAATAACAGTGGTCTTCTCGCTGACATAGATGCCATCCAGGAACTTTCTTATGTCCTTCTTTCTGACCGTGGTGGCCTGTTGGATCAAGGCCGCTGGAGGGGGAAACAAAGGGGCCAAGTGTGAAAACGGGGAATGAGTCGCATGCAAAATACAGGTGGAGGTTCATTTGAGAAAGATTGTAAGAGTCTAACAAGTTTTAACCTACAAAATACAGTAAATCAGTCTAGTTTATTTTGTTAACACTGGACAAACCAGTTATGATCAGATGCATGCTGTGGTTAGTCAGATATATTGAAATTAAACATGACATTCTGAACACCATGTGGCATCTAAAAAAGAAAGCCTACCAAAAAGCAAATGCATTAATTTACTAGAACAAGTCTAGCATATAAATCCACCGTGCAATGCATGAACTGGACATAAGGAAAAGAAAAAAAGTGTTAATTGGTAAGGGGAAACAAAAAAAAAAGTACATGTTAGTCCACAGGGGAAGATTTGCCACATTCTCTAACCTCTACAGTTGTAGCAGTTGTTTTTAATGTCCCGGCTCCGTAACAACTCCCTTCTCAGACACGTAAATACCGTCCAAGAACTTTCTGATATCCTTATTTTTGACTGTGGTGGCCTGTTGGATCAGAGCAGCTGGAACACAGAGAAGCTAGGGTGATGAGCAACATGCACAGGTCACACAGGGTCAAGGATGACAAACATTCTACAACACTAGTAGGGCTTAACAACAATGAGTCCCAAAAAAATACTGTAAGTTCCAAAGTACAGAGGTTGCAATTCATTGCACAAAAGAAAGCATCTAAATAGACTTCTAACAAGGTATTCTAATGTTTTAGGTATTTGGTCCAAGAATCAATCACAATACTTCAACCTTAAAATGTATATTAAAAGGATGATGCGTTTTTGCATGTTTAGCTCACTGTCTAGAAGTTCTCACAGCTCAACTAAAAAAAAAACTGTCTGAAAATTGCAATCAAGACATTCTTTTAAAAATTGTTCAGCCCTACTAAGGATAGGCAAGGATGATTATGGATTTGCAGAATGATGGGAAGAGGAGGGCTGAAGGAATACATTTATATAGGGGGGGAAATTGGTGCCCACAACATTTTCTATTTCAGAAAAGGAATATGGAAGAGGCTGGGAAAAGTAGTATCAGTATTCACAAGACTTGATTTCAAGATGGAACTGGCAAAACTTCACAAAAAGATAGCATTATGATTGGTTAAGAAATTGTGGTGCACTGATACCAACCAAACATAGGTAATTGACAGTACCAATTTGAATCCTTTAATTAATCTTTGTAAAAAGCATTACTCAGGAAAGCACCAGTCAATACAATTTATTCAAATCTGATTAGGTGAACTTTAGAAGCTATGACCTCAAGTACACTGTCCATTCAAAGTGTGCTCCCATTATGACAGCCAGTGTAAATGCTCCGTCTTGTCAATGGGCACGAAATGGGAGAGCCATAGCACACCGGTTCCAAAATGAATCGGGTGTAGATGGGCAGAGAGAATGATCAACTTTCTAAATAGCTTAACAAACGATGGAGTCTGGCAATGATGTACTTGGGATGGTCAACATGTCAAGTGGATGGTTTGGATAGGACGAGAAAACAAATATCTAAATCATGGCACTACGGGTATGTAAAACTATGGTGTTGTGTTGAATTCCAGTTCTCTAGGAAGTAGCAGTCCATAACCATGTACTTAGGGTTTTTAGTCTCTGTAAATGGCAGTTCCATGGACCAGGATATCAGGACATAACTGAATCACTCGGTACACAGGCTTTTATTTTCCTTCACCCTTCGGCAAACCTTACGCTAGCAGAAGCAGCAAAGGGATCCCATCTTGACAGGGTCCCCCAGCTTTGACATGTATGCCGAAATGAAACCGTAAGCTTTGATTTGACAAAAAAAAACATTTTGCACCAAGGTACAAAGAAGAGTCAACATCCTTTTAAGAAATAATGAAATGCATAGATGTAGAGTGAAAATGGCAGGAGGTATTTTTTAACAATCATCCCCTCCTCGTATATAAACAGTTGTGCAGTGCCTCAACCTCAGGGGCTACCGGTACTGATGGCTTTCTATCCTTGAGCACGGAAGCTCTGAAAATGATTCTGAGGATAAAGCTGATGTGACGCCTGCTCTCAGCTTCCGTTCAGTCTTTTTCTTTAGTCGCACAAATTTGACCCAATATAAATAAAAAATAATCTAGACACATCAGAAATGGAAATTCTAAAATATATTTTTGTGAACGGAAATTACTGATTTTGTTCTTGGATTTAGGAAGGTGTAGTTCCAGACTCTATATAGCATTCGGAGATTGATTTTGGTTTAGAACTACCCAAAATCTAATGGTGGTTAGACCTGGTGACCAGTGTACCAGGTATAACCAATCCCTGATTATGGTGACTAGAATAACCTGGACACTAGATTAATATTTGGTAGAGTGGAAAACTAGCAGTACTCGTTACCCCAGAGGACGGGAGATGATCACAACTGAGCTAAATGGTTATGTTGTTAAACCCACCTGAGTTTGACACCAGCTCAATGTCATTACCCTCCAGGACCAGCTCATCCTTCTGGGCTTGTGAGAGTGCACATGACACACCTGGGAAGGGGACAGATTGGGGTAGGGAAACGCAGAGAAGACACTAGCTTAATTTTCAGCCACAGAATGATCCTGCACATACAAAATCTGTGAACAAACCAACAAAGGACTAATATCAAAGCTCTTTTGGGGAAACCCGATAAGACGAATCGCTAGGGCACATACCACATGGCTTTAACGCCTGACATCAAGTCCCCAGTTCAGACCATTTGCTGCTTTGTCATTTCCATTCTCTCTCTCCCCCCGTTTCCTATCTGTCTAGTCTACACCATCTGTCAAATTAAGGCTTAGAACGCCCCCACCCCCCAATTTTCCCCCCCAAAAAAATCAGCATACAAGTCTGTTAAAAAGCTTTCGCACACTTAGATTTAAAATCTCTGACCCTATAAAATTGCCATGATCTACTACACTGCCAATGTGTTCTGTTGAACAGCAGTCACCGAGAGCACAAATTCTTTCTGTCATTAGGTGCAGTCTCACTTACCAGTCCTCATACGAACACGGCGGATGTACTTCTCTCCCAGGAAGTTCCTGATCTCCACCAAATTTCCACCCTCCTGAATGACTACATTGATGGGGAAATGGGCATACACAGATCGCATCTTGTACCGGAAACCCTATAGAGGGGAGAAACATGGTCGTCAGCATTGAGATGTAAAGGACAGTGAACGCAACAAGACCGATGAATGTTGGAGCACTGTACAGCTGAACAATAGAACGCCCTCTCCAACTAAGCCCCATCTTAACTCATTCACTGCGAGAACTTTTTTATTTTTGCGTTTGACAAACTGCCAGAGATTTTTCATAGAAAAAGAAAGTACTCAGGAGCCAAGATATAAAATGTTTAAGTTTTAAGTTAACAAGGAAGTGGATTGGAGTCTAGATCTTCAACAAATCATATCTCCTTGGTCTTTAGGTTAAAAATTAAATAAATTAAGAAAAAAAAGTTTTTTTTTTTCGTTTTAAATCGTTAAATCGTTTTAGTCGTTCTTGGCAGTGGGGGCTTAAAGGACAAAAGTCGTTTTAGTCGTTCTAGGCAGTGAATGAGTTAAAGAAGGCAGTGTGAGGCAGTGTCATGACAAAAGAAACCAAACTGGAAAGAATATACATATATGATGTGCAAAATGCACAAATACAAAAGCAGTCTCACCGCAGTGACTCCCTTAATCATGTTCTGGACATGACTGCAGATGGTGCGGACTGTGGCCAGCTCCTTTCTGTTGCCCCACCATTTATCCACACGCAGCTGAAAAAAAGAGCAGGACATCAACTTCTGCACGTTCATTACAAACTACACAATCCTGTGAGACCCAAGTGAGACCTGTGAGACCCAAGTTAGCAAAAGTATCTTAGTCTAGGAGCGGGCCATAGGGGCGGCCATAGCTGAGTGGTTAGTGAGCCCGCCTAGGGAGCCAGCGGCCCCAGGTACGATTCCAGGCCACGCCAGCATATGTGTCGATGAAATGAAATTTGTCCCTGAGCAAGACTCTTAACCCCTAATTGCTCACAGGCCCTCATTGGAAACAAGCCCACAAGGACTTTCATGAACGTCCTGTTAAAAGGAATTATCCTTATCCTAGGAGAGCAGCAAAAGTATCTTAGTCTAGGGGTGCAGGCAGGAGTTCTGATTAGTTTCGTTTTTTACATCTTTGAAGCAGCATTCAATAAAGCTTGGCAGCTTGTGGCCTGATGAGAAAACAGCAAGGCCAGAACAGAAGGTACAGATCACATTTGTACATTGTGCCATGGCATTATGACAGTCCTCTCCGATAAGCTTGCACCTTGGAGGTTAGGAATGTGCCCGTCTTTAAAGGCTTAAAACCTCAGTTCTCTCAAAAGCAACAAGCTCTTGACCAGCCAGCACATGTGTACATATAACCGTTTACTATTTACATACGACACTGTACACTTTACGTAACTCTGTACATTGTATATAACATCAAATGTTCACATTTGATTGTCCATGATACATCCTTTTAGTTGGACTTTAAAAGATGGACACCCTCTTATGTTAGTGGGTAGATAATTCCTCCATATGAGGCGGGCATAAACCATGTTAAGTTTTATACACGGCACATGCTCGTTTAAAGAGCTTCCAGTTATCAAAGGTAAAAAAATAAAAAATCTTTATGGCTCTAGGGGCTTGAGTGTCATCACACCTGCGCAAGACCAATTTGTGAAACGGTACTAGATGTGAGAGATCATACAGTGCAAGTATGTCCTGGCAGCTCCAACTGTTAAAAAAGGCCTAATTTGTTAAGTAATTTATCAAGTTAAAGTTGATAGTGTTGGAGACCTCCTTGATGTGATTTTTAAAAGTTAGGATAATCCAGGATGACTGAGTTACTTGAATTGTGTTATCAATTAAAGTAAAAAAGAAAAGCACATTTGAAGTGAGTACCGTTTTAACTGGCCTCTTTGTGATCATCATGCAGTATTTTTGGCGATTAAAGCAGACATGAATCAAGGGGCCAGTCTTGAACACTGGTCAGCACAGAGTCCCCATCATGACACAATGACTACATCATCTGCATACATCGGGTCAAGAACATTTTGACACATCTGGTAGGTCATTGATGTACAGAGAACACAAAACGGGACCCACAAGGTAATAAAAAAAGTAATAAAATGTTACCTTCTTGTGTTTTTGGCCCAAAAGTCTGAGCTCCAGGTTGATGTGGCTGAACTCCCTGCGGAGTATGCCACGGGGACCCTTGACGATCACCGTCCTCCCCTTCAACTTGATATCCACTGCACAGACACATCAAAACACAGCAGATAAGATGTATGATCTCATAACAAGCTTGTAGAAATGGATCTTAAGCTGCATATTATTAACGCCCAATCATAATGTACCAAATCATCACCTTACCATTGTCGGGGATGTCGACAGTCTGGTTGCTGAGAATGGTCTTCATTCTGTAATGAGAAACACTGATATTTACGTTTCAGTCAGGTTTAGTTGTAAATGCTAGCACAGACAGCAAACTGTCATCCAAATATTAGTATATTAAATAAACTGACAACACAAGATGAACACAACCCCTTCCCAACAGCAGTATTCATAGTTGACAGCAAGAGGGCCCTTGCATGATTAGGAAATATACTTGTTCAAATGTACATGAGCAGCATGTGGAAGAGTACTTTTATTATTCGAGTCAATTACACCTTTGGACGTACAATGCATGACACACATGACTTTAGTTCCACTTACTTAGCTCACTTACATTAGCATTAGCATAAATGTAACGCTAGCTCAACCAATACATATCAGCTACATAGGTCAATGGAACCGTATGAAAGGATGCTGTAAACGTTATTTAGCTGTAGTCGTGAAGAAGACTCTACATTCATTATTTTAAACTAATTCACGGGGCCATATTGTATGAAAACAGACGCGTAGGCCTGGGAAGAGTCTGGAAGGGGACCATCGGAATAACTAATGTTATGGAATGCAATAAACGTAGTGTATGTGGAAAATACGATGTCTGTCATTTGTATTAGCAATACCCGGATAAATACTCCAATAAGGACGTACATTTGGAGTTTTTTGGACACAGATGGAGTTAGATTAAATGCACGACATTTTCAGCCTTCATTCTCACCTCGCCGGTAGTAGAGGAAAGGAGGAAGGAAGGACGTCATCACGTAATTGTAGTGTGCGTGCGTCATGACGTCATGCATTCAGCAGGCATTACAAGTTAACCGATGAACTGATTATCAGTGGTGGAAAAAGTACTCTTTTTACTTGAGTAAAAGCATCAATACCAAGTCCATAGATTATTAGTATTCTAAGAAGAATTCAAAATTTACTTGTGTAAAAGTTACTGGTATAAAAAAGTGCCAAAAGTAGAAAGTATTCATTATGCAGAATGTCCCATTTCACAAGTTTTCAAATGTATAAAATCTTTTGAAAATAGCATGATCTACGTGAGCTTGAATGTTTATAGCCAATATACATTTCGGCCATTTGAAAATAGGGCTAAAGACAAGTGGTTAATGTATGTTTTGTAATGATAATCAAAATCTACAAATTAACTAGTAACTAAAGTTTTCAAATAATTGTAGTGGAGTAAAAAGTACAATACTTTCCTCAGAGATGTATTGGAGTAGAAGTAAAAGTATTGAAAAGTGGCAATACTCCACTAAAGTAAAAAAAAATAATACCTCAAAATTGTAAGTACACAGTACTTGAGTAAATGTACTCAGATACTTTACACCACTGCTGTGCTGATGTATTAGTATTATTGTGCATTATAATAACTATAACCACAAAACGTAATTAGGTTTAACATAAGTGGGGTAAAATTCCCTGAAGTGACACTGTACTTCTACATGTGTTTGTACGTCTTTTATTTTGCTTTCAGACCAAAGTAAACGCACACAGAGTGTTGTTTTCAATGACATATCGCCTAGCCACTGAAGCTAGATGTCATGGCGTTGGTCAAACAAACCTGCTTTGTAGCAGGTCGTTTTTCTTGTAATCATTTATGGTTGAGTCCCAAATGCAGCAGATATGTAAGTATTTACTCTCGCATTGTTGTCGCTTACAATTTCTTACATGTTTTTTTTTTATTCTTACATAATAGCCAGTCGGTGTCGTAATTGGTTGTCGTTGGTCTTCAATTACAGATCCGATTAATGTGGCCGTTTTGTAACCTAGCTAGTAGTAGTCAAAAGTTATTATTTACCCCCCCCCCCCCCCCCCCGCCCAAATAAACAGCAGTCATTATTTAGAATGGTTGCCTATGTCTAGGACAGTGGTTCTCAAAGTGGGTTCCATGGACCCTCAGGGTCCTTTGAGGGGGTAAAATTACCCTTACAAGTCTGTAACTCTTGACAGCATACAAATGGAACCGTGTATAGCCTACTGTCAGAGTTGAGGGGGGTACTTGAAATGTAAACGTTTGAAAACCACTGGTCTAGGACAGTAGTTCTCAACATGGGGTCCAGGCCTGCCAGGACCAGAGCTATGGTCCAGGCAGGGTTCCTTGAGGGGGTACCCAGCTAATTATTGACAGTTAACTTAATCTTCACCTTTTCACATGTTTAAGAAAGTACAACTAGACACAGCATACAGCTGTTTTTATCTGAGTTTGACTGTTATCTAATCTACGACTACAGTGAGTACATTACCTGGACAGTAAGGATTTCTGGGCCAAACAACAGACCACATTGGACAAAATCATGTCTAACAACAAAACATTTTCTGAGATCGGGGTCCCAGAGATTAAAATCTTATCAAATGGGGTTCTGCACGAATGCATATCAAATTGGGTTAAAAGGTGAGAATAACTGCTAAAGTGGGGAGGATAAATTGGGGAGGATCATGAAAATGCAATGACAAATTGTTGCTGAATAATATAATAAATGATAATGCTAACTGTTCCACAGGTGTACGCCAGTGGCATGTCCACGGTGGCCAAATCCTCCACGGCAGGAAGAGACAGCAGGAAGGATTTGTTAAAAGATGATGATGGGCCTGACTTGCAAGATTTCATTTCTGGGGACCTATCAGAAAAGAGCAAGTGGGATGAATACAGAGGCAACCTAAAGAGGGAGAAAGGAGAGAGGTACAAAATAAATCTAAAGAATCACATATTAATGACCATGTGGAAAGTGAGAAGTAGGAAGGTTGTCAAATTTTTCATTTGTAACTGCTCAAAGTGGCAGTCTGTAGGGTTCAAAGATCAGACTATTCCTTATGCAATAGACAGCAATGAACTATTACAAGCACTAGTGTTGCATATAATTCTTACATTTCTTGAAAGACAATCCATATGGCATTAAGAGGAGCAATCTTTTATCTTGTTTCAGCAGCTTTATGCAGGGTTACATATGTGTATTGGTGAGAAAAACTTGTATTTGTGCTGTGACAGGCTTAGGCTTCCTCCTTGGCTGAAGACTGAGATTCCAATTGGGAAGAACTTCAACAAGTTGAAGAATACGCTGAGAGACCTTAACTTAAATACCGTAAGTTGTGTGCTTGCATGTGCGTTTGCAGGGCTTTGTCTTTGTGTCTGTATGAGAGAGTGACATTTTCATTATATTCAGTGTGTTTGTATGGGCCGTAAAGTGGCACTACCTTTCAACCCCTTGAACACATGGCATGGAATATGGAATTAATAGTCTTCCAAATTTAGACTTGAAATTACTTAGACTGAAATTACTTTTGTACGTTTTTCTGCTGATCACAGACGTACAGCAATATCTTTCACTGGTCAAAATGCTTGTTTAAGCTACAGTACATTTTTTAGAGTAATAACTGTAACAATTGTAGAATGTAGCCTTTCTTTATTTATATTTTTTGTTTTGTCTTGTCCTTTTATTTATTTATTACTTTGTTCTGTTTTGTATCCTTGTATGTGTGTTTGTCTTTTGAAAATCAAATTTAGTAAAAAGGAAAAAAAGCTACTGTACATTTATCAAGGTCTAGACTAGCGAGCCTGACTGAGATGAAGGTATAGCCACATTCAACCTGGCATCCCTATTTTGGGCATGTCATAGGAGAGATTTTCTAAAATGGCTGATCTACAAAGCTCACAGCACATTGTGACGTGCTGTCAGCTTGTAGGTTAGCTATTTTGTGCAACACCGTTGTACGATGAAGTATAAAACTAGGGCTTAAAGTTCGGGTAAGTGATTTACTTTGGTTAAAATAAGTGTTAAATAGCTCTATAATCTGATAGTACTCATTGCTATAGACTAGAGTGTTTGTTCAGTAAAAGGAGTCTCCCATGGCTCTCCAACTCTTAATTAAACAGAAAATGCATTTTCAGTGCTCTCTCCTGATTGGCTTCAATTTTGTCACCTACCTGAAAGAGCTGGAGAGACCCCTGTGACCGAACAAATGCTCTGTAGCAATGATTACTATCAGAATATAGCACTTTAACCTTTTAAATATATATATATATATATATATATATATATATATATATATATATATATATATCACTTACCCTACCTTTAGTGGTTACGCTACATACTAGAGGTCCAACAGCCTCCAATCACAAGCCAAGCCTTTTATCACAATGTCACAAAGAGCAAAACGAAGTACTCTACAGTTTAGATGTTCATCTCAAATTCACTCAAAATGTATTAACTTTAGCACATACACAATGTATTTGTGTGGTGTGTGTAATTCCAGGTGTGTGAGGAGGCCAGATGTCCGAATATTGGGGAGTGCTGGGGAGGAGGAGAGCATGCTACAGCCACAGCTACCATAATGGTGAGTACTCATTTGGATGATTTGTCTGGCAGTAAAATGAGCCCTGACCTAGTGGCCAAAAACGTGGCTGATATTATGATACTGGGTCAGCAGCTAGAGTGGTCACCTGGGAATCGCAAGGATTTTAGTTAGATCCCTGCCCCTCCGAAAATGATGAATTATAATGCATTACATTATAATAAATAAATTGAGTTTATTTTGCACTTCTTATCCAGAAGAATCGTCTAGGTTAGTCTAATAACAGCATGGCTTCTCTGTGAATCTTTGTCCTATTGATGCCCAAACATGGACGGATGGACAGACACAAAAATTAGGGGGACATACAATACATAAGGAATTATGGACAAACGCTCTTCTACACGTCTTGCCCCTTAGGCGCCACGGCGTAAGATAACACTAATAAAAGGGGGGAAATCCAGTGGGTGGGCCACATATAAAACAAGGATGGGCCACTGTAAAGGGCTTAGAGGAAGGCCTGCAGATAGAAGAGGTGTTTTATGGCCATTTTAAACACCTCAATTAAAGGGGAAATTCTGAGATAGTCCCGGAGGAAGTTCTAGAGTTTGATTTCAGGTAGACTAACCCATAACTTCTCCCCGATAATCTTTCCCTTTTCTGTCTTTCTCTTTCTATAGCTGATGGGAGATACATGCACTCGTGGGTGCAGGTTCTGTTCCGTGAAAACGGCCCGCCGGCCCCCTCCTCTAGATCCAAATGAGCCCTACAACACCGCTAAAGCCATTGCTGCCTGGGGATTGGACTATGTGGTACTGACCTCTGTAGACAGAGATGGTAAGAAGATAGTCTCGCGTAGCCAGACAACTATTCCACAATCTCCGAATGCGATATAGAGTCTGGAACTACACCTCCCGAAATCCGAGACAGGAATCTGTCATCTCTTTGTCATTTCTGTTCACGAAAATATATCTTAAAATATCTTACCATTTAATTTGTTCATTTCCATTTCTGCTAAGCAGCTAGCTATATTATGCTTAGATGATTTTGATTTATATTCTGATAAATGTGCACAACTGTAAAGACGAAACGGAAGTGGGAAGGAGGCGTCACATCCACATTATTGCTTGATCATTTTCAGAGCTTCCGTGCTCCAGACTGTATGACGGAAGCATTTGAAAATTGTGGGAGGCAACTGTCTGGCTCGCGAGACTAGTAAGAAGATAGTGTTTTGTACCAAATGCAACATGTGAGCGAATGTCAGCACTCACATCAATAGTAACAGGTTATTTTAAAGATGTTCTCACGTTACTGATTTGTCAGATATCGCTGATGGAGGGGCGGAGCATTTTGCCAAGACTGTCACTCAACTGAAGGAAAGGTAAAACAAACACACCATGTTCTAGAACAGAACTTAATAATGTAATCAAGTCTTCTTATCCTTCTGAGACAGTTATTTCCATAATGAAAGGCTTGTCTCTGTGGTTGATGTAATAACTCAGTCAGCACTATTGTTTAAATAAGTTTCAACTAGGGGTGCAACAGTTATTCAAACTAATTGATTCATAATTTTTCTATTTTAATTAAATAATCTGTTTTCAAAAATAGCGTAAATAGCAGATCTACAAGGAGCTACAAGGATCTATGAGCTTGTAGATAAGCCATTTCAGCTATTTTTGTGCAACACCATTAAAGAAAGTTTTAAATATGGCTAAAGTGGTTAATCAGACAATCGATTTAGTGAAAAAATCATTACTAATATTTTAAAACCACACTTCTCGATTATTCAAAGAATCTAAAAAGTAATCAATAGAATAATCACTCATAAATAGTTGCAGCCCTAGTTGCAGACCTTCACTCTGGTTATTCTCCATCTAGGAATTCTCGGATCCTGGTGGAATGTCTCACTCCTGATTTCCGTGGTGACTTGGCAGCGGTGGAGAAAATCGCCCTGTCAGGGTTGGATGTTTACGCCCACAATGTGGAGACAGTCCGTGAACTGCAAAGGTACTAACTGGTGCCTAGCAGCTGATATTATACTGAAACTCAGATTATGGTACACATCACATTAACATTTTCTCTAGGTGATTCTAGCCATCCGTCCTTTAGCCGACTAGTGTGATGGTCCTTTGGAAGTATAAATCTCTTTAATTTATACATTTGATTTAATTTACCAGGAGGTGACTTGGAATACACATCTGTAATTCTTTTCTGGGTACAGACTGAGACAATAATTTAGATGACAAAATGGGGAGGGATGGTTATACACATTGACCAGCAGGTGGCACAAAGAAGCCATTTCTCAGTACACTGATAAATGCAGAGATAAAAAATGTCATTGATATTTGTATTGACAGTAAAAAATAAAATGAAGTAAAAAATATGTTAGTGTCTGTAAAGGGCCATATGAGAGATCACGTTTTTTGTAGATTAATTTACACAGCTCAGGGATGTTTACCTCTGTTTGTAATGTGCACTGCTTTTTGTGAAGTTAAAGCCAACAGGGCGACACACCAAAGGAAGAGGGAGTCCTGTCAGAGGAAAGGCCATGGACATTTCAGAAACCCAAGCTAATAGAAACTGCAGGCTTTCTATTCCTTAGCATGCTATAATGGAAGCCATTGTTCTCGCGTTAATAACAATTCTAAATAAAAAATTTGAAATATTGTCTGAAAAAAACACCTGCTTTCTGAAGTGTCCACAGCCCTCCTATGAGACACAGAGTATTTTTACCATTTTATCGTGAACATTAGTGAGGACAATTGATTGAAGATGAAGTTGAAAATGGGTGAAGTCGTCCTTTAATCAAACATCCATTGTTCATTGTTAAGGTCACTGTCTACAGGCTAGTTCTTATGTCTCCAACACAACTTAAGAACTGCAAAAACCTCTCTGAGAGAGAGCTATTAGACACTTGTGAGAACATCTCTCCTGTTTGCAAACTTTAAGTGTTTGCAAATGTGTGCACAATGTTTGTGATCACCTTTTTATTGATTTATCTCACACTTGGGTATGGATAAGAACTTTATTTCATCATTTGCATTGTGGAATTTCCACTATAAAGGGCTATGGGATTCTCCCATGTGATATATCACTTCTTACTCCTGTAGATTAATGTATATCTTTACATCTGCTTTTAATGTGCACTGCTTTGTAATTGCTCATGACCTGTCACCTCTAAACACAGGCATGTCCGCGATCCAAGAGCGAACATCGATCAGTCACTAAGCGTGCTGAGACATGTAAAAAAGGTCAAGCCCACCTTGCTTACCAAGACCTCGATTATGCTGGGACTGGGGGAGACCGACCAACAAATACTCGATACCCTGACAGGTGTGTATTTCGGACTCAAAATTCTCATAAACACGGTGGCTCTAATTTATGTTGATAAGCCCTGTTTAATAAAAAAAAAATGTTGTTACAGAGCTGCGGGAGGCAGGGGTGGACTGTCTGACACTGGGCCAGTATATGCAGCCCACCAAACGCCACCTCAAGGTAGATTCGGAACATTACACTCCATCTTCCTTTCACCTTTTGCTACAGTGATTGATTCTGAATCTACAATCTTTTGGCATATTGATTATCTGTTGTGTTCAACTGTGATGGTCTGTGTCTAGGTGGACGAGTACGTGACCCCTGAGAGGTTTGCCCACTGGGAGAAGGTTGGGAATGAAATGGGCTTCGTCTACACGGCCAGTGGGCCCCTGGTGCGATCGTCTTATAAAGCAGGTGATGTGCTGTGATGCTTTTTAAGGTTTATAGACTTTGTACAGCATTATTTTTGGACTACCTTGACATGTTCATATCTGCTATCCCTCTACAGGAGAGTTTTTCCTGAAGAACCTACTGGAGAAGAGAAAATTAGAAGTCACTATTGCAGAGTGAAAACATGCAGTTGCCCTGTTTTAGTTTACCTCCTCAAGTCAATGCCAGCCTCAAAGTTAAGAGTAAACTACACCACTGCATAATCATATAGTACCATAGTATTCCCATAGGAGGAAGATTATCAAGAAAGTGAGATGTGGTATATAAGTGGGGGACAGGAAATGTGTTTGAACTACACCAGAAGCTGATTACACACACATATATATATATTCCCTTTTTTTTACCATCCTGTCCAGTGTCCACTATTTATCTGAGACACGCAAGTCTGGGAAAATAGAACCACATTGGATTCAGATCTTGGGCTTTGAACTGTAATTATCAGCATGGAGTTTAAACCCAAGCAGAAAAGATATAATAGCCCTTTTACAATGTGTAGGTATGCAAGTCTCCTTAGGGCCTCCTGAACCTCCACCCCCACTCACCTTCCCTCTTGGGGATCCTGTCGGGAAGCACTGATTTATAACTGCATCAGAGTGTGTGAGCAGGTTAAAGACTAATTTATATGCTTTGAAAAGGGAGCAACACATGGTGGAGCATACATGATAGGCTTAAAGCTTTGAGTAATTTTGTTGTCTTGTTAACTTGAAAAATATTTTCTATATGAGCAACACTGTTATGGCTTTGTTATTTGAAGACAAATTACATAAACATGATGCAAAGTAGAGCGTGGTTTGTTCAAAGTTATTCATAGTTGTATGTTTGACAACTCCGAAGGTGTACTTACGGGTAAAAAAATTGTAAAGCATGGCTCTTCAACAGGGGGTCAGTGACCCCTTAGGGCAGGGGTCAGCAAGTAGGGTTGGCCTCGGACTGATTTGTTTCAAGTTATTAGATGGTGGGCCAGAACACAATCAATGGCTAATTTATGAACTGGAACTTGCGACAGACCATTTTATATACAATACATATATTATGAATTGCTATAGAACTTAATTAAGATGTGTGTGGCATAACTGCATACTGAATAGAATTGTGTGTAATCAAACAGGTGCAGATAGAAAAGCTTGTGTAATTAATTTGGGCAGGTCACATCCTGGAATGTTGCACTAAGGACATTTAGTTAATTAAAAAAGTGAACCAAAAAAAAACATGCATCATTCTGGAGACAGTCACACTTCCTTTCAAACAGAGAATCTCTTTTCATAGTATAGGAGCTCAAGGTCTCATCTTAAAAACTGGAGTGTGTTAAACATCTGCCTGTCATTCACTCTCAACGTGGATAAAAGCATTCATCTGGGGGTAGATTCTCTATTTAGACATTATATCCAATCAGATAATACATTTACAAAACAATTTCCTTGGCCAGTTCTGGCCCATGGGCCACCCTGTTGCCTAAAAAGGCCTTCTTAGGGTTACTCATTTTTGTGATGTTTTTTCTTTTGTCTGAAAATACACATGAATCCAACGTATTAGCAAAGATTTGTAACCAAACAAAACATTTAATCTATGAAGCATCCTAAACTGCAGCATCACTTGGAGACAACTCATCATAGGCCTTTAAAGAAAAAACAATGGAATACTCCCAAGCTAGTCTCAAATGTCAACTTTTGATACAATCAACTAATCATGGTCAGCTAGCTTTGAAAGCCTCTTATCAAGTTGCATGAAAGGCTTTCTCAAAGGACAACTGCGGCACAAATTTACACTATACTGTATATAGTGGGGGTCCCTGCTTCGTCTCTACCTCAGCTAAGGGATCCTTGACCTGAGAAAACTTTGAAGACCCCTGTTGTAACTCATGCAATGAACAAAACTACAAATCAATTCTGGTTTTAAAGTCATTTATTTATTTTATTGCATTGGCCCATTTGGTAAACAGACTCACTTTGCTAACATCGCTCATCAACAGTCATACATGATCAACTCAGATGAATTATAAAAATAGTTTTTAAAAAAACGTATAAAAACTGTGCCATTGCTAAGGCAATATTGGATTACATTACAGTAAATACTTTAAAGACTACTCTGTTAACACTTTAGGTGGCAGCCAGTTTTAATGATTACTGCATATAAAATGACTGGCGACTGCCAATTAGCAGGAAATATACAATAATAAGACAGCCATGTGATTGGGTCTTTTTTGTACTGGATACCACTTCTACAGAATACATTTTTACTAATGATCTTCATTCAGCAACCCATTGTCGAGCAGAATTTGGCCAACAAGCCACTTGGTATTTATAACCATTAAGCATGTTCCCATTAAGCATGTTCCAACAAGAAAGGGTAATTTAAATGTTGGACACCTGCTGCAGAAAGGGTTAAAAGGAAGGAATGTAGTGCATGTAGCGGGGGAGAGCCAGGTTTCAAATTTTGGCTTTTTTGGTGGGGGGTTCACTGACACGGCTGGTGCATACAGCTGATTGGGTGTAGGGGATACGTGATGCTGTCACTTTCTTTCCAATGGTCTCAATCTGAAAAACAAAATGAAAGTTGCCATCATTAGTTTCAGTTAGGTTGTTCCAACCAAAGGCACTTCTAGGTAACAAAAAAGCTTGTCTTTTCACAAGTAAAAAACTATGAATATTTGCTTTGGAGAAAAAAGAAGGAAGTAAAGTGTATGTATATTATTTTCAGGCCCATCTGTAATTACCTGGAAGCCTATGTTCTGTAGTTCAGCATGGAGGTGGTCCAACACTCTCCGACCATCAAATATGAAGGCTGGCTTAAGCATCTTCTTGTGGATCTTTTCATAGTCCAGCTCCTGTGGAGGAACATGAGGCGTTAGCTCTTACCAATCCAAGCTGTTTCATGTGATTTCCTTAATGATTTAAGATTAGATTAGATTTTGTAAAGTGTGTGCCTGACCTTAAACATGTCCCACTCAGTACAGATGACCAATGCGTGTGCACTCTCGCAAGCTTCATAGGGATCTGTTGTCACGGTCACCAACTCAGACACTAAAAATGAAAAAGGGGAAAAAAGCCACAACCCACAGTAAGTAATCAGGAATGAGTCATCAGTCTCTTGATGCTTAGTAATACTTATGGTCATGGCTCATTCACAAAGTTTTCACCAAAGGAAAATATGAGCATTAACCTTTTTTTAAACCCCCAAGGACTCTTATTTTGTTGCTAGGCAGTACGGATTAGTTTAGTTAAAAGGTCAGGACAACCCCCCCTTTTGATAAATAATTAAAAATCATAATTCAGAGTATATCTAGATGTTTTCCCAATTCAAAATTCCATGCTTCTACTTACTCTAATAGAAGTGAAATGTTTGGTCAGTATTGATTAATTGAATTGCCTGGGTAGAACAGCCAAATTATACTGTATCCCTCAATTGCTATAGTTGTTAAGACTGAATTACATTAAGAACTATTAAAATTAATGAATGTCTTTATTTATTTATTTTATACCAGTTACCTCTTTCTGGGTTGTCCTCTGAGATGTTGGGCTGGGATAGGTCATGAATGATTTGTTCCTTAAGGACTTTCGGATCATAGATGAACAGCTTGGCCCCCTCATCCATCAGATACTTAGAAATGTAGATGCTTGATGACTCTCTAGGGTTTGAAACACAAACATGCAGCTCATAGAACCTGACTCTAGGATTAGACTTCATTGAAACTGGACAGAGGTCAGAATACAGCAAATATTTGCTTGTATTAATCTTGTATAGACACTGCTTTCGTCAATATAGCCATGCCCAAAAGTAGATAAATGTTCAACATGCACCTTTATACACACTTAACAGGCCCTGGCAAGTGATAACAATTTAATGATTGATTTTATACACTGAGGAATTTCGATATCTGCAAGAGTGTAATAGGATCTTTTACCGAACAGAGCTGTTGTTGTGGTGACAAGAGGGCATGAGATGTGTAAATATAAGTTAACCACTTTCAACCTGGCGTCCCTATTTTGGGCATGGTATTGAAGGCGAAAATCTTAACTTAAAAAAATAACAGATCTACAAGCTCAGCTATTTTTACTAGTCATCATACAACGAAATAGGTATATAGGGCCTAAGAGGCTGAAGCGATTTGAGACCTACCTCGTGTCACCTGTGTCTTTCTTAAAAGAGAAACCTAGCAGGGCAATCTTCTTGCCAGTGACCGTGTTGAAGAGACAGTCTATGATCCTGCAAGCAAATCGTCTCCTCTGGTACTCATTCATATCGATGACCTGAGAAAAATAATCGGCGAGATGATGGGGTAAGAGTATGAGACACAACATAAAAGGAAGAAGATATTGATATAAAGCTGTGAAATATAGAGTTTAGTTCCCACCTGCTGCCAGTAAGTGGCCACCTCGGGGAGGTTGAGGGCCTCACAGAGGTACACAAGATTCAATACATCCTTCTGGAAACAGCTGCCACCAAAGCCTGGTCAGGTTTCAATTGACAGAGAGAGGGGGAGAGATACAGAAGCCAGTTTTGGACAGAACAAACCACTAACGGTAAACCCTACTTAGTTGACTGGGGCCGCCAGGGGTCTATAATTGCCCCCCTCCTTTTTTTCCCTCTACACCAAAATATCCTATCTACAATGTCACAACACGTCCTAATGCAACATGTTGTAAGCTACTATTTCCACCAAATGTTCACCCCAGAATGGACGTTAGGGTTCACGTGGTTAAACAACAACAATTCAGTCTCAAAGTGTGGTATGTGTCTCTCTTACCTATGCTGGCTTTGAGGAACTTGCTGCCTATTCTCTGGTCCATGCCGATAGCCTTAGCGACCTCCTCCACATCAGCACCGGTGGCTTCGCACAGAGCACTGATACTGTTGATACTGCTGATCCGCTGGGCCAGGAATGCATTGGCCGTCTACAGATACAGTACATACGATTTTTTGTTTATTGGAATAAAAAGGACACTCATGGATGGAAACACTTATGTTGTATTCACACTAGCGGTAACAAAACAGGCTACTAGTCATTTTCAATGGAAGCCAGTGACATGAAGATAAAAACGGAAATCCGCCACTTGTCGCTGCATGACAGATGTAACAAAATCAAGTTGAGCCGGCTTAAATCTTTTCAGCACTTCAATGATGCAGTCAAGTGTCCATCAATCTTATGTTTTTGTTTATCCATTTCCACTCCCCTTCGCTCTACCCACAATTCCTGCTCCATTCTGTGAATGGAAGAAAAATTGCCATTAACCACATCCCTGTGCCATTTAACCCAACCCTTTTCATTTACGCAATGTGGCTTGAGCAACACTTCAACGCAGACTCTGCAGAAAAGTAGCTGGCCACGCTCTGTCATTTTGTAGCTATCGTTTCCGCTCGTGTGAACGCAGCATTACAGACAAAAAATAATTGCCTTGCATACCAGTTTGGAAAGCTCAGAGGACCATGTGTTTGTGGTGATGATGCGTGCCTTGGGTACCCAGTGCTCATACACAGCACACAGTGCTCTGATTGCCCTTTGACCTTCCACCGTCTCATCTCCACCAATCAGGACACGGTCGGGCTCCTTCAGATCACGCACTGCAGTTCCTTCCGCAAGGAACTCTGGGTTGGAAAGCACCTAGACAGATGTGGGGAACATTGTTTTTTATTAACTTGCATAATGACAGACCTGACTGAACTGGCTCTAAAACAAACACACACACAAACACACACCTGCAGATTGAGACTAGGTTTAGTGTTGGCATCAAATATACGTCTAATGCTCTCGGCAGCCCGGACAGGAACTGTACTCTTCTCAGTGACGAGCTTGTAGCCATCAGAAACCTCCACAATCCGCCTGGCACATGCCTCAATGTATTTCAGGTCAGCTGCACGGCCTTTCCCCATACCGTAGGTCTTGGTAGGGGTATTCACCTGTGGTTGAAGAATACATTTACATGGATTCCAATGCCAGCAAGATACAACCATTCAATCACTCATTCATGCTTGTGTGTATTTTTGTTTGTATTTAGTTTGCATTGTCAACAGTAGCAAATATAAGCATATGTAAATCCCATGTGAAAGTAGCGTGTTTGCAACAAGTATGGTAACTAGAGGACTCACCGAGATGAAGACTAGATCAGCATCTCTTATGGCAGAATCAATGTCTGTAGAGAAAAACAGATTCCGTCCTCTACATGACTCAACCACCTCGTTCAGGCCCGGCTGGAGAAAGCAAGAAAGAAAAAAGAAATTGGGTGGAACAAACGAGATACAACTTAAGCAAAGTTACATTCACAAGTGGTCATTATGACTGTGTCACCATCCCCCCTTTACACCAACACTAGTCATCCTTGACGTCATTATAGCTACACTCACAGGCTGACAACTTGAGAAGTTGCAACATCGAGGAATCTGGAACTCATTAAGGCTCTTTTTTTTCTCTTTTTACTTCTGAGCATTAGCCTAGATGTTGACACTGGGCAATACTGGCCAAAACAGTTCTCTTTCTGGATGGATGGCTGTAGGGTCTTTGAATGGGATGGGCCAAACATGGCACTAAGAAAGTTAAACACAGGTAATAGGCTAATTTATTGCCCATAATGACCAGGTGTCTCCAGCTGTACTTTGATCTCTTACATAAGCTCCAGCCATTAATTATACCTCTTAGAGTGATGGTTTTATGGACAATTACCTCGTATATGGGCAGAGTCTCAGAGTTCCAAGCATTGATTCTAGACTCATTGATATCCACAACAGTCACTGTGATCCCCGGACACATTTGGGCAATCACACTGCATGTTGGGCCTCCGACATATCCTGCACCAATGCAACAGATCTTCTTTATCTCAAACATCTGGAGAAGAGAGTGTTGTTAGAGGCAGTCGCCATTATGAAACATTTAAGATACAGTAGGAAGAAGTGCGGGGGGGGGGGGGTCTAATAAAACACACTGGCAATCAAAATACCATAAAAATTAAAGACCTACAGCATTGCAAAAATTACTGAAAGCATCAAGGGGCTCCGTCTAGACTGGTTAATTCGGAATAGAAAACAGGCTTTACATGTACTGACTACTGAGGAATGCCTGGTGATACAAGTTTATATATTGATAACAACTTAATTACACAAATACCGTAATTTCAACAAGAAAGCAATCCTTGACTGCCTACAGAAACAAGGTAGTTTGACTATGAATATTTCTTTCTTCAAGTTAGTTAGCGCTGCCTGCCATCCTTTACGGTTTTAGATACTCGCATTTAAATGTCATTCAACCACACCCTTGACGCTGTTTGAATACCCTTTTCAGTGTTTGAATACCCTTATCCTGACATCAATCATCAAAGATCAAAGCATTTTACGGCCCACCCCGGCACCCTCCTGGACTTATCCTGGAGACACTGCTTTATCTAGTTCCTCCATCGTTAGTAAAATGTCTCCACCTTGATAATCTACACGTTAATAGATAAAGCGATAGCATGGCACACAGTGCAAATACATTAGACTTCTTATCAATGTTACCACACCTTAATCAATTAATCAGACCGTGTTATTTGACCAATCTTTTATAACATTCACAATACAAAACATTGCATCATGTATGTAATTGCTATAAGTTAAGCATAATTGGATCCTTAAAACGATCCTTCTTCAATTTGTTATTTATAGTTTTGATTTATATGACCCAGTTTGTCCTCTGCAAAATGAATCAGTAACTGGTCAGCATGTTCTCTTCGAAGTGGAGTGGAGCAGCTGAAATTACACAAGTTTACATGTGTAAAACTGCTGTAAAACTGGAAATACTCAAAGACATGGGTCTTCAAAAGGGGGTCCTCTCTTATTTTAGTTATTACAGAGCAATTTTTCTCTGATAGGAACCCCAAATAAATAAATAAAATACACATTAACATGAATACAACATATTAGCAAAGATGACTCTCTCTCAAGAGTCAACAGACATTGATGAAAGAATCGGCTAAATATGGTGGGGTACCTTAGAACAGTGGTTCTCCAACTTTTTCATGTCAAGGACCCCTAAATTGATATATATTTGGCTGCGGACCCCCCATCTGAAAAGGCTTTGTGCCAGTGACCCCCCAGAAGAGAAGATTTGTGTTAAACAGGAAAATAAATGCAAAATTATTCAAACACTTGGATTAAGGGGTTAAATGTATTAACACATTTTGCTGTGGACCCTGGAACTCCCTCAAAGACCCCTGGGGGTCCCCAGACCCCACTTTAAGAACCAATGGCTTAGAAAGACTCTTATCAAGTATGGAAGGCTTAAAACACACACACACACACACAGAGCAGTGGGGGTCCCTGCTTTGCCTCTCTCTCAGCTAAGGGGTCCCTTGACTTGTAAAACGTTGAAGAACCTTTCTCAAGAAGATGATGGTTTTCCAGGTTGTGGTTCTATGCAGCATAATCTAAAGTCTATGCTGGACCACCGTTAACAGTAAAACCTTGTCAAGGGGGGATAAAGACCCTTTCAGTTCAGCCAAGTAAAGCCACGTATGATCCAAGCAGAACAGAAAGAGCCTTATATTCCAGCTAACCTTAAATCCGTTCGATAGGCAAGTTACAAGTTGTAATGATGAGATTGTTGAAGATCTTTGAAGATTATCTCCTATAATGACATGTCCAAAAATAGGGACGCCGGGATTCAAGTGGTTAAGTTAAGCCAGGGCAAGTTTCAAACCAAACTGGACATTGTTAACATCATCACGAATGAATGGAGGCATAGTTCAGTTAGCTAGCAGATGTTAGCATCCATGCTAGCTGCATTACCTGTGGTGCCAACTCGACAGACTGATCAATCTATATTAATGTGTAGAATTCACTTTGTTTCCCATTATTAAATACCTTCGTGAAGCAGCAGCCGTCGAAGTTGTTGAATGGATCTTGGAATGTCCGAATGTCACGACAAATGACTGGAAATCAGAGCAGATGTATTTCTCTTCCAACTTTCTAAAAACGACTGAACCCAGAATCTCACACAACCCAACCCTCTGCTACTTCTTCAGCTATGGCTCTAAGCTCAGTTAGTTGGCTCCTCGGCTGGACACGCAGTTTCACACACACACACACCTCTATCTTGAAAAGACCAGCCCAGCGCCTTGAGCCAGCCCTGTTCCGGTCCGCTACTTTCAAAATAAAAGTGTGATTTCCTAGTGGTCAGGGGGGCTTTGCCTTAGATTTGCCTTGTTGTAACCTTGGAATTTGCACCCACGCTTTCCATTTAATTTAAAAGTAAATTTGTCATAGTTTGCACAGATTCATGTCTCAGTAAACTTGTTCTGATGAAAAAACTATTTATTTTTTTGCCATCACAAACATTGATTGACAGTAGGCCTACAGTTCAATCAATACAAAAGGATGCTAAAAGGATTACAACCCAAGAAAGCACTATGGTTTGTTTCCATTGGGGTCCTGTGTATTCAGTTCATCGAAACATTTAAAGACAAACAATAATATACAATAATATGCAAAAACATCATATAAACGAGTAGTAATCAAAAATAAAAATATGTAGGCCTACAGTAAACAATTGGGGTGGGGGGCATTTCTGGTGATAGGCTTAGACTTTTTACAGGGGCCAGTTCCGAATTGCAGCCACCTTGTGCTCTTTTAGAGCGGTTTAGAAGAAGAGTAAGGAGTCACACCTTTTGATGACTGTTGGTAGGGCATTCCACATTTTGGTGGCATAGCAGTAGAACGAATTTAACCCCTTGTTTTAGCCGATTCTGGGTTGAACTGACACATGCCTTCTCTAATTGAACGACCAAGGCGACTTAAGACCTCTGAAAGTCTGCATGCATAGTCAAAGTGACATTGGATGAGTGCTCCAGCTAGTCCTCAGTGTATTCCTACTGACCAGTGAGCAGATCCTGCACAACAATCTTGTTATTTGGTTGACTTTTTTGATTACTTTAGTTGCCATGGAAAGTAGTTCACTGGAAAGATTTTCACCCACTTTGACTGTGAAGCCGTCAGCCTTGCAGAGGTTTATTATGGATCCAAAGAGAATGGATTCAGTTTTACACAGGTGTAATGATAGTTTGTTATCAGGTTCAGGTGCCAGGTGCAGATTTTACCGAGTTCAGAGCAAATTGCAATCACGAGCTAATGTCATGTCGTTCACATATATTAGGGACAGTAAAGGCCCTAGTATGCTTCCTTGCAGAACACCACAGCTCACTGGCAGGAAAATAGCTGCTCTTTTTTGCCTTAAAAAAACGTAACATATCCATGCCTTTTCATCTCTTCCTTTAAAAAAACACAAATACCTCCATCCATTTATAATTGTGGTCATTCTGCTTTGTGTGTACAAGTCTGTTGGTGTGATCATCTATTATCTATCTTGTAAAGTGTTTAAAAAACACACACATACAACACAATACTGCATTCTTATTTATTTGTTATTTTGTAAGGAAAAGTGCATAGTTGAAGCCCTTTCTTTTCAAATAGAATTTACTGTGTAAACTGAGGCCTCATGTGGCACCAGATACACTTGACAAGGGGCTGCATCTTGATCTAAAAAAAACCTAACAGCTTGATTCCCATATCAACAGCCTGCTTCACATCTCCTCACACACATTTTCAAAAAGGTCCAAGAAAAAAAGAAGATTTTTAGACAACAGTGCAGTCACACACAGTTACTTACATGGAGGGGCATAGTTGGCAGTAATGATAACACCCAAAACATGTAGTCCATGGCATATAAAATACAGGATACCAACAGCCTCTGTAGATGATTACAATTAAGTTCAGATCCACTGTAGATGAATTACAAATGTAATATCCTGTGTTTAACTACTTACCCATCTCATTTATAACTAACGCTAAATGCATCCCCAGGTTCCGTTTTCTTCCACGAGGGCTAGGTAAATCTGACCAATTCCACTGCATAACCTACTCAAAGAGGAACATCTTGAATTTAGTTACGAATGAGAAGCCCTGACAAACCCATTTGGACCTATGATGGAAAACATGCTAATACAGAGATTTGTTTTCTTTATTTATTTTTTCTTCCAAATTTGTGTCTTGCGGTTATCAACTTCCTGATAGGTGAGAGATCTTTCCATGTTGGTATTAAGACCACAACCCCTCACATTGGCACCGTTACAAAGAATTGTAGAATGCGCTTCTCACAACTGCCTCCTGTTTATTATTATTATAACTAGAGTGATACGATAGAAAATAAAATGTGCTGAATAAACTTGGGACTTCATCCTTTAATCTAATGCCACACCACAATGATGGTCGGGTATGTTACATGAACCCTGGTATTCTCAAGGCCAGTATTTACATGACAGAATCAGGACAACACACCATCAAAAGGAATAAATGTATTGTTAACAAAAGTGCTAATAAAATGTCTTAGCTACCTGTAAAACAGTGTTTCTATACAAATATTACAGTTTTCTTTTCATCATACAACAGTTTGAATACAGTATATACAAGCTCACAACACGTTGCATTGCGACCCGCTGTGAGCTTGTAAATCTGCTACTTTTTTAAATTTCCATAATTGGGACCCATTCCTAGATTACTACATACACATAGATGAGATTCAGTTGTTTTAAGTGACAGCAGTTAAATCTTAAGGTAAATGTTCTAGTTTACAGTAGACAATTTTCCAGCTGGTTGGATGGTTTAACTCATTGCAGCCTGCATTTCTGCTCACTAAAGAGCAATTCAATATGTAAAAAACAGAAGTGTGTGTATATATTATATATACACTTTTTTTTGGTGGGGGGGGGGGGGGGGGGGGGGCATTTCTGCTTTAATTCTGAGAGCAAAGATGAGAGACAGGAAAGGCCCCCTGTATGTTACGGTATCTTTTAAGAACAACATATAATTCCAGTATATTTCTTCCAGTATTAAAGCTTTGTAACTTTTTTTGGGGAAATATATTAGAACGTTTATTTTCATCAATGTGTTATCAAAACAAATATCATGGTGAAGAGAGCTTCAGGAGTCAAAGACAGATGCACAGCTCACAGTCGCTACTGAACACGGTGAGGTGTGTGGGGAAGCAGGGATTACATTGCAACTGTTAAGTTGCAAACCGGATCTTTTTAAGTATATATACCTAACAACTATACTGTTTGTGAAGGCCCTCGTTTAAATATGCAATTACATTAATCTGACATTTGACAAAATTACTGGCACTATACAGAGTTGTTTGTTACGTCTAAGTGGAATGTTTGTGTTAAACGTTCAAGAACCCTCCACCCTGTATTGCACAGCAAGAACTAGAATAGCAATTTGACTGTCCAGAGAGGAATTCATGGCCACCCCTCCCTTCTCCCCTAATCCTTGTAACACATTCCTTCATTTTGACTTCATGTCTGATTTCGAATAGCTAAAGTCTGCACCATAGTTGGGGGAAAGACATGGTAGTAATTCCATCACAATAAAAATTACTTGACAACCTCTGTTAAACATACCTATCTCAGAAAAAAATCTAACCCAAAAAATTAACAGAGAAAATGGTACTAGAAAAGGAAAAAGCAAAAGTCAAATGAAGGTTGACAGGGAGTTGGTGCAGTCCAGCTCACAGTAACTTGCTAACTGTGAAGGTCCAGTCACAACGGTTGGATGAGCATGGGTTCCCTGGGTCCACTGCTAGTCAATAGGTGGTGCTGGGGGCCCGCGGTCATTGCTCTGCAACCACAGTACAATAACAAATATATAAACAAATAATATATATTACATTTTGTATTTAAAACCGTATTGTATTTGCAAACCGACTCCTTTCATCTTGGACATTAAGGTTTGGATTTATTAACAAAGTAAGACACACTGCCTGACAAGAACAATGGTGAACTTTGTGGACTGTTATAGTATCCAGGCAGGTAGATTTTGAGAACAGTTCTCTTACTAACAAAATTAATGAAAAGTCACTTGATAGATGAACATGGAATACTTAGTTGAGTGTCAGACCAAGCACATAACTCAAGGAATCAAGTCAACAAATGAATAATTGAAGATTATTCAATATAAAGGCTCAAAACTAATATTTGATGGGATTGCAAAGTCTTTCTCAAAACACCACAGCTCCAGATGTGATAAACCGTTAGATCATGCAGCTGCTTCTCTATCTTTAGGACATAATGTTCAGAAATGCTTACTGAACTATAAAGAATATATGGGGAAGTTTGGAGGATTAGAGTTGTAGAAACTGTACATGAAAATGCACAATTCTAAATTTGTTATCCGTACCCAATTGTGAGATGAATGAATAAAACAATGACTTGTCTTTGTACATTTTTAACAATAATGTTGTTAAAATAGAGCAGAGATTTTCACAGACCAAGTGTATAAACAGCTCTCCTAAAGGGTAGAGATAATTTCGGGCCTCTATGCAGCCCTCACATCTAGAGTTCCGGCCGCTATGCAGCCCTCACACCTACAGTACGTCGCACTGCCGATCTGACGAATATGTCTGAGTCATATAGTGTCTGGTAGTGATGTGCGATGACCCGCCCCGCCCCAACCCGCCACGGAACCCAACCCACCTCAACCCACCCCGCAAACCCATATATAAATCTATGGCTCAACCCGCCCTGCGACCCGTGGTGGGAATACATATATATATATTAAAGCGCTCTTTTAAGTACCCAAAGTCGCTTTAAATGTCTACAGTTGCACAACATCGTCATGGGCTAAATAAACAAGCATGTTGTTCAAAATAGTTTTTTTTTTTTTTTTTGCGTGTGAGAGCGGCTGACCCGCTCACCCGCAGCCCGCATAATTGCCTCTGAAATCCTGACTCGACCATCCGCGCCGCGGGTTGACCCGCGGGTTACGGGTCGGCCCGCTCATCACTAGTGTCTGGGGCTTTGTCAGAGTACCCGTTGTACTGTCTGTGTCCCTTTGTGGCCAACTGGCCATATACGGAGATCTCTGTATCTGTCTGTCTACCTGTGTCCCTTTTATGCCCATATATGGAGACACCTGATGTCATTAGTATATGCGCATACCCTGTATATTGGACTGGGCATATTGGATGGATCTGTCGGTCGGATCGGCGGTTCTGGACAACCGCATTATCCAAACGACTCGGCGGGGTCGTTTGGACTACAGATGGTTCAAGCCCAATATTTCTGGGACTGTTGCGGCGAGCCAATGTGCAACCCGAGTTTGAAGTTGGTCCGCCTCGTATATGCACCATATATGGGCATATCGGTCGGATCTGTGGCTCTGGATAGCCGGATCTCCATATATCAGTAGCGTCCCCAGGAATTACATTTAGGACAGGCGAGATTTTTTTCTAAAACCGGCGAAAGTGGCCGTTTTCAAGATGTTTTGGCCATTATCTCTGGAACGGAAGGTCCAATCTGCTCATTTCAAAGCTTGTTGGGTGTGTGACTTTGAGGACATTAAGCACGCAATTTGGGTTTTCTAGGGGAGGCGAGATCTTAGTTGGGCAGGCGATCGCCTGCCCTGCCTCTACAGTGGGTACGCCACTGCCATACATGTCTATATATGGGCATATCGAGTTTGTTTATGCTTATGTCTGAGTCAGAGTGACGTAGCGGTGGTCCGCTGGCCGCCCGGTCCTATCAGTAGCCAATTTAAATATAGGATGCTAGATGCTAAGTGCATGAAATAAAAACTGAGGTCCGTGGGCTATAATTCTCTCTCATAACCTTCACTGCCTGGCTAGCAAGTCAGGGCATGAGATTCTTAAGAAACCAGGTGCAATAGCTCACATTGCTCATAAAATGTCAAATTCCTAGTTATCATTTTCCCTTAACATGACATTTTGGGGTAACAATGAAACAAAAGATTTTGATGCTACCACATTTTGCATGTTGTCTAATCCCTTTCTTCTTTTTTTGAACATGTTACTGTTCAACCAACAATTAGGGCTTGGGCATTTTCTTGGTTTTGTCAGAGAAGAATAGGGGATAATATTACAATCTCTCCTATTGTCACTCCTCCAACCATGGTGGCATGTATCAGGTCATGGAACAGTTTGGTAAAAATGCAACTGGTCAAAATGCAACTTTATGTGGACCGCAGCCTTTGTGCACGAGCGAATGGACATACGTACATGCAAACGGAAATGCCCGTACTCCCACAGCTGTCACTGCATATGTTTTGTTCCTTCTGTCTCATTCTCTGCTATAGAAGATTACTTTTACGATTGGCATTACAGTAACTGTTTAGAAATAAATTGTGATGAGAGATGAAAAAACTATTAGCATACACAAATGTGGAATACTCTCCCTGCTAGAGCTGCAAAATATTTAACATAAGTGTTTCTTATTCTTAAGAAGGGAAATGTGTCACTCAATACATCATAATGCATTTTGGTTACATGTCGCAGTGCATTGAACAGTCACTAATTTTTCACTTCCTGCTGCTTCCAGACTAGATACCAGATAGTATCCATTGGCTTTAACCAGCCTGTCAACACCAGTTCCTGAGCAGTTGTTATTTTCATGTCATTTAGGTGTCTATGTGTCTCAGTAACAGAGAAAGTATGCTCTCAGAGATATGTTGTCCCAAACATCCCTATCATCAGGTCTCCTGAGTCCTGACTGTTGGTGAACAAGGATTGTTGTTTTTTCTTCAAGTTCATTTAACTTTCGCGTTCTGCGTCCTCCTGCATACTAGTTGTCATACTTTTCTCAGTGTGACGTCTCACAATGTTGTTTGATATTGTATTCCTTTGCAACAGCCACTTTTTGCGAGCATATTAGACACACAGGTTTGCTGTTGAACTCAGAAGGAAAAGCATTCTTTCCAGTTGTCACTGAATGTCAAACCTTAAAACCCCAACTTTACTTTTATTTAAATACATTTTGAACCACAGCAGTAAACGTATTTATTGTATTTATTTATTTATTACTGTGCCTCACAACATAGTTTGTGCAAAGTGATAGTGGCAACTCTGACAAGGTAACTGTAATCTATTGTTATGCTAAACAGTGCTAAACACTACAAGCTTGTCAGCGAGGAAGGGACGGGTACAGACAGTGAGAGCGGCAAGCAGTGAGGGTTCGAGTCCCGATCCCGACAGCCTTTGCTGCATGTCACTCCCCATCTCTCTCTCTCTATTTCCTGTCAGCCTACTGTCCTATCAATAATAAAGGCATAAAAAGCCCCAAAAAGCCAAAGCAATTGTGAACAGTTGAACTGAGAAAGTTGAACTGAGAAAGATGACTTTAATACTTATTTCCCATCCTACCAAAAGTAGGATGGGAAGTTATTTAACCTAATTTTTTTCTGCAAGTAAACAAGAAAAAAATAACAAAGAATCAGTGCATGTTAATTGATACTAACATTGTGGGGTCCAATGGGTTTGCCTGCGGGACGTGGACCTCTGAGGCTAGGTGGGCGGAGCACGAAGAGTATCAAGGCCAGCAGCATCCATCCCATAAAAATCATGGGAAGAGTCAGGTCTCCTCCGGCTCCCACTGGCCCACCGGGGGCTGGCACTGTACATACAGAAAGATAGCAATTATCATGCAGTAACATGAAATCTACACTCATGAATGCTTCCTGATATAACATAAAATATGAGAGAAGCAATGCCCAATATGAAACCCATTAAGTAATGCTTATACATACACTCTTGAAGGCACTCTGTGTCTGTGCAGTAGGACTGGGATTGCCTGAGCTGGAAGAGAACATAAGAATGCTAAGACCACAGACAAACATGAAAGCAGAAAAAGAGGTGAAAATAATAATCAGAAGTAAGTGAGTGGTTGGTCTTGGGGACTCGATAAATGACTGCAATGACCAGGGGTTTGGGGCCGGACAGTGTGAAGGTAAGGGATGCGAATGATGGGGGGGCTTGAATGGGAATTTTGGTTGTTTTGATGTGAAGACGGTGGATGACAGCAATTCCACCGCCTCGCCCGTCCAGGCGAGGTTTGTCCATATAGCAGTAGCTGGAGGGAGTGGATTTATTTAGCTAAATGTATTCCAACGTTTTTTTGCCAGGTTTCAGTAATGTGAGGGGGAGGTTGCTTAAAATGTCCCACATTATTGCAATTTCCTAAAAGAAGGAACTGTAATGACTTGACACATCAGCTAACATTAGTTAGTACATCAGACATGCACACACCCAATTCAATTAATCTAGAATGTAATTGCAATGTACAATTGCAGGTACAACAAAACGTGACACACCATCTACTTGATCACACATTAAACATTCAGACAATAGTCGTAACTAGTTAATTGTTTTCCAGAATGCATCTACAACAGTTCTAAGTGATCCCTGACTAAAGAGTGTAGCTGTTTAGAGAAGGTAAATTCCTTCTTCCTGGATATCAGGAAGGCCCCAGGGATGACCTGGGCCAATTGCAGCTTGCCACGTAGACCATGTTACACCGGTGTAATTAAGCCAATGAGGTTGCCTGGCTGCCTGATAAAACTAACCTTGAGGCTCTGTTAAATTGGATGTAGCATTATTAGAGAGAGAGAGAGAGGGAGAGTAACATGAGAGACAGAGAAAAAGGACTGGGGGGAAAAAAATAATCTTAGACTACGACTTTCACTATTAGGTAAAAAGAAGCGACAGAAGCATACATGCTCTAATCTACACCTGATCAAGAGTCAAACTGGTGTGCACTGGGCAGCGAGCCACTCAAGACAAACAGGACCAGGAACCAGGATATCCTGGGTCAAATCGTCTTCTCATTTATTGCTCCCTCCCTCCCTAAGAAAACCTTTCATAAACTTTGTAGCCAAACAAAAAAAATACACACAAAAAAACAAGAATAATTTTTCTTCTCTACACTTCAACTGAAGAAATTGTACTTTGCACTGCTTGTATGACACATATTTTTGATCTAACATTACTTACAAAAAGTTGAATGTCCCTTTCTCTAGTCTACATCACTTACCAGGTTGATGAGCCGTCTCATGGCATACTCATGGGAGCAGATGCATTCACAGGGGTCGAAGCCACCCTCCGCCATGTCTTACCAGAAGGATTCACCTTAGAACAAGTACAAAAGTAAATAGTACTGTAAATACCAGAGGCAAGATGAGAAATGTAATAGAGCCTATACTATTTGTTGTCACTGTCAGTGCTGCTGTGCTATGCGTTTGATAAACACAGGCCAGAGGGTGGAGACAGCTCGGTTTGCAGCCGGGGAATGAGCAAACAATTTGTCATGTACAGCAGTGGTTCAGGCTGTGACCCCCAAAAATAATCATATTTGAACTGGGGACCCCCCAACCTGACAAGCACTTGGAATGTAGTTCCACAGAAAAATATTGTGAAAATAGCAGATCTATAAGCTCACAACGCCTCGGGTTGCTAGGCGTTGTGAGCTTGCAAATAGGCTATTTTTTTTTAAAAAGTGACTCTTTCTTATATTATTTGACAATTTGGCCAATCTTTGACCAATTTCTTTGTACAGTTTGTTGATTACTTTTGATTCAGAAAAAGTCTTTTTCTTTGCTTTCTTTTTTTCCTGCAGGTATTAAAAAGGTTACTTAAATTGTCCCTTCACTGTCATCTGGGGACCCCCCCCGCAAAATAAATAAAAATTAAATTATGTGGGGACCCCCCGGGGGGGGGCCACAGGTTGAGAACCACTGGTGTACAGAGATCTTCCTTCCTAGTTCCTTCATGCATTCCAGGATTTGTTTACAGAGCACGGTCTCTCATCCTGGCTACAGTTTTGGCTACAGAGTTGGAACAGGACAAGGAGGACACATTGAAACAAAAACACTGAAATACATGGAGTAGACTTTGAGACGAATGGGGATTGTCAGCAACCTTTTAGTAAGAAAATCTGTGATTGCAGGATTTCCACGAAACAAAACAATCACCCCCACCAAGTTCATGGGTGTGTGAGGCTACAAAATAGTCCCGAAAACCGGTTTTTCATATCACCACCTAGCCATCTTGAGGGATCAATGCATTTCCGTTTGGGGCTGTTTCCGATCAATCTTGCGTCTGAATTATTAAAACGGATAAGACAACAAAAAGAGACCAGGGATCGTGACTTACTTGAGCGTTGTGAATGTACAATGAAGGCTTTTCCCCCCTTCTTCTTCCTACTCTCCGGACTATAGCGTTGTAACGCGAGACGCCTTCCTCCCAGAGCTCTAAACGGCTAACATGTCATCTGTACGGCAGCAGCTAAATCTCGGGCAGTCTGTTTTGTTTTGTTACACGTGAACCAGGCAGCAGCAGGCAGATGAGAACAGTCTAAATCCCATGGTCCGGAGGGACGGCGGGGTTGGTTGTTGTCACGCAACCGTACGGCGGTTTAGCAGCTCACACATATACAGTGTTTTTAGTAAAGGTATCAATACTTCAATGTTAGAAATACTCTGTTATAAGTAAAAGTACAAAAGTAGTCGCATCAAAATGTACTTAAAGTACCAAAAGTAAAAGTATTCATTGTGCAGAATGTCCCATTTCACACGTTTACAAACATATAAAAATC
The DNA here is from genome assembly GCF_963280865.1 of Gymnoscopelus braueri. Taxonomy (NCBI): domain Eukaryota; kingdom Metazoa; phylum Chordata; class Actinopteri; order Myctophiformes; family Myctophidae; genus Gymnoscopelus; species Gymnoscopelus braueri. The sequence continues at coordinate 27,239,229 of NC_137604.1, forward strand.
TTCTGAAAATAGCAGATCTACATGCAAGCTCACAACACGTCGCGATTGTGAGCTTTTAGATACGCTATTTTCAAATGGCCAAAATGGACTGAAATGGGTAAAATTACAAAGTAACTAAGGTTTTCAAATAATTGTAGTCGACTAAAAGTATAAGAGTTGCCTCTGAGATGTAGAGTAGAAGTAAAAGTACTGAAAAATACCTCAAGATTGTACTTAAGTACAGTACTTGAATCTTGAGTAAATGTACTTAGTTACTTTACATCACTGAATATACCTATTTGCAGTGCACACACATGTACACACCCTTTATATGTGTAAAACATTGGTTTAAGGTTCAAAGATGAACATTATGTATGAGCTAAAAGTTTCTTTAAAAGCATAAAAGGTTTTACATTTTTATTAACAAAAAAAAAAAGATGTGTAAAATAGAGAACAGATGGTTGATAATATACCTTTTTGTCTAAGGTATTTGGAATGATACCTGCAGTTCCTACTCACAGCTGACCGTCCATTCGGGCTATGGGGTAGAGACTCTATGTATTGGACACGCGAGACATCCGGGAGCTTGAAGTTTCAACAAGCGCATCTTATTGGTCTAAAAAGGACTCGACCAGATCTCACAGCCTATCACAATAAGGCAGGGGACGACTCGTAGAGAGTAAACAATCAATACAGCTGTCAATCACCCAATGGTAGATTCCCTAACATCTGTATTCTGTACAGTTGTGTAACAAAAGAAACATACATACATACATACATACATACATACATACATACATACATACATACATACATACATACATACATACATACATACATACATACATACAGATTGTGTAGCAATTTGAAGCAATTGTAGAAATATTAGACCTTAATTGTTGAATGTTTAAGCATGTTCTAATCATGTATACCTTATATTTACTTAAGACCATTTTTCTAATATTTTATCATTTAACATTTTGGACAAAATTGTCAATTTTACGTTGAGGTGCCCAGATGTCCCTATGCCCATCGATGGATAGCTGGATAGATGGGATAGGATGGATGGATGGATGGATAACCAAAAAAACGACACACCATATGTTGGGGTAGCCTTTTTTTTTTTTATAAATTACTTTGTAACTGTAGCTTTTTTTAATTATTATCATCAGAATCATATAAAGAGATCAAATGAAGTGTGTGCATGTGGTTAAACCTGTCAATAGTGTTCATAATATTAGGTCCAACAAATTGGACATCTGTCCAAAAAACTATTCCTGTATATTTTAAATCTGTCAAAACTACTGTAGTAGTAAACAGATACAATTAACAAATGTGCCAAAAGTAATCCATTTGGTGGCATGTGTACACTCTCAGAGTTAGATTAACACAGGATTTATTAATAAAATATATGAATAATAAATAACAATAACAATGCCTCAGATTTAGTTCGTTTTTTTTAAGTAGTCAAGGTCGCTTTATGGGACAAACTAGAAAAAACGTAGGTAAAACATATAGACAACATTATTTTTTATAGATTTTTATTACGGGCAGTGAATCACCTGCTTTAACTACAGGAGAAATATCCCGAAAAACACACACAAATCATGTCAGTTCACATCATTGTTCACCATAATGAACATTCCAGCGTCTCCATGATTTAGCTACCATTGAACCACTAATATTTCTAGAGACTGACGCGGGCCACATAGGCTACATACACAATCCAATGCCGCCTCTTGCCGCCTAATGTAGTTGGTTGAAGGGGTGTTTTTATTTTTTATTTTAGATGGAAAGTGAAACGGTAGAGACAAAGATCTAGAGCATGGGTTCTCAAATTGTGGGTCGGGACCCCCGTGGGGGGGGGGGGGGGGGTCTCCACATCATTTTATTTATTGGGGGAGGGGGGGTCCCCTGATTATGGCATCAAAAGTAATCAACAAACTATACTATAAAAACTGGTCAAACCTAGACCCAAATTGTCAAATAATATAAGAATAATATGTGAAAATAGTTGTGAGCTTGTAGATCTGCTATTTTCACAATATCTATCTGTTGTTGATGCATCTCTAAATCGACTACATTCAAAGTACTTATGACGGTGGGGGGGTCCCCAGTTCAAATATGCTTATTTAGGGGGGGGTCACGGGCTGAAAAGGTTTGAGAACCACTGATCTAGACTCTAGAGCAGAGGTTCTAGTGGTGGTTCTAGAATCTCTAGGTTCTAGAGATCTTCCATCCTGGAGAGAAAAGCAGCAGCGATCAGCCGATCAGGAGCCACAAACACACCGGGGGAGAAGCTGGTGTGATCTGGGCGCAGCAGCAGCTCCACACACACACAGACAGGACAGGAGAGAAGAGAAGAGCCAGAGAGGAGAGCAGATCAGCTCCACACAGACAGGGGAGAGAAGAGCCAGAGGAGAGCAGAAGAACCATGGCTAACATCGCGGTCCAGAGGATCAAACGGGAGTTCAAAGAAGTTCTTAAAAGCGAAGAGGTGCGGATCGCTGCGTAGACGATGTTATTCTGTGTTGAAGTGGGGTTCTAATGTGGTCAAATGAAACAACAGTCTGTCATGTCATTTTGTTGCGGTGAACGCTGGGGCTGCTCTCGTACTTTGGCTAATGTTAGCTTTAGCTTGTGTTGTAGATGTTGATGGGGAGGAAGTGAGGCCCTGGATAATAATAGGAGTTGTTGAGCTTGTCTTGTTATCTAAACTGTGTTACGGTTTTATTTGTATAGTTAAGTCGCACCCCCCCCAAAAGAGAGAGACGTGTTTTTAAATGATAAAGGTGTCGTCGGTATACGACGAAGTATCCATTAATGACGAGAAGTGTCTGGTATTATTGTGGTTGGCTAGCGTTAACCTGGCTAGCTGACAACCACTTCATCATCATAACAATATCATGATGTGACAAAAATGCCAGCAGTGCACACCCTTTCTGTCGTAAACGTGTCGTGTTTTTTCCCCCGAGTGTCACGCTCGTACACCTATAAACTAAAGTGGTATTATGTCAGATGAATGTCTGTCAGGTGGTGGGGGGGGGCGTTCATGTAGGAAACACCGAGGATTCACAGGCCTCCCGTTTCATTTACTCCCAACAAACACCATTGCATGTCGCAACGGTTCTCCAACTTTCACATTTCAAGGTCTCCCTTTAACTCTGACTGTATACAAATGGAACCAAATGGACCCGTAAGGGTCCATTTGGTTCCATTTGTATACTGTCATTGTTACATACTTGTGAGGGTCCAATTAGACCCCCCCCCCTAAAGGTACCCAGAGAGTCCCTGGAATCCACTTTGAGAACCACTGGCATGTCGCATATATACTGATGGCATCTGTGACACTCTTTATGAGTCATTACACATGTTTTATAATGCTGCGTTAGATCATAGATGACGTGATCACAAGCTTGTTTTTTGCAGCGTTTGACAGCTATGTCTCGGCTAGTAGCATTAGCCAGTGACAGCTCGTAGTAGGCTAACTTACTAACAAACTTGTCCACATCGACGTAACGTTAATTGATTCGTGGTCGGTGTCCCAAGTTAAATGGATTCGTCCAAGCAAAGGTGAAGCTTTTGTTATGTCACCCTGCAGTCCTTAAACGAGAAATGGGCAGAAGACAAAGTTAACAATTTGGTTTTGCTATGTTGCTAGCTAGCTTTGCACAGAAACTGAAAGGATCCCCATGGTATTTCTATGACTTGTCATCATTGTTAACATGTCAGTAACTGAAACAGTTTTAAGTCAGAATCTGTGATTTTATTAGCAATAGATTATGATCCCTTACTGTGACGACCTGAAACCTGTTCCCCACCAATCTTAATGTCCTAATCACATTTTTGTTCTCCATGACAGACAAGTAAAAACCAAATAAAGGTAGATTTAGTGGATGAGAACTTCACAGAGCTGAGAGGGGAGATTGCAGGTCCACCAGACACACCATATGAAGGTAACATACCCATGTCTTTTTTTTGTACAATTAGCAGTGCTGTGTCCTTTAAAATGACATGCTATCCAATTAAGTTTATTTGTTGTTTCCTCATATGTATCATTATCATCACGATCTATCTAATTGTGTTTCATGTCTTCCCTTCCTAAGGTGGAAGGTATCAGCTTGAAATTAAAATCCCAGAAACGTATCCATTTAACCCACCAAAGGTATGTATTCCAGTTTCACCACTTGCTCTGCAGAAATAATGTCAGCTTTCTGTCCATTAAGCTAACTTTCTCTTAAACACACACACACACACACACACACACACACACACACACACACACACACACACACACACACACACACATCTATGCACACATACTACTCCTATTCTTTTTCTCTTGCATGCTAAAGCATTCTTTCAATCTCGCTTCTTTCTCTCTCTTAGGTGCGATTCATAACTAAGATATGGCATCCAAACATCAGCTCTGTGACAGGAGCAATTTGTCTGGACATTTTAAAAGACCAGTGGTATGTAAACAATGCCTGCATTTAGTGACCAACATCAAACATCTTTCCAGTGTGCTTTATATAATAGACTTGGCAGCACTTCAAATTAATCAATTTTATACTCACTGCCAGTATCCTAACTGCTTTCTGTTCTTTCCTCCAATCGTTTCATCATGACCACTCTATTTATGTCCACCCCTGTCCTCCCATACCCTGTTCCTGTCCTCCCCCTGTTTTGTCCAGGGCGGCTGCTATGACTCTGAGGACAGTGCTGTTATCTCTACAAGCTCTCCTGGCTGCAGCTGAACCAGATGACCCACAGGATGCAGTAGTAGCAAACCAGGTAATGAACAATGTCTAATGCCCGGGGCCTCCCTTTCAACCAACCATACCTTCTCTCCATGTTCAAAATCAAACAGGTTTGGTAAGGTTGTTAAAGTTGCAAGCTAAAGTCCATTTATACCCAGTGTTGATGGTTGACAGGTCTAAAATGGTCAAGGATGAGGGAGAGTACTAGGAATGAAATGTTGAAGACAAGTTATATTAATTGTTGCTTGAAGATATGACGACTGAACCCCCTGAATTGCAGTGTTACAACAGCAATTAAACAAATTCACCCAGCGGTGAAAACCCTGCTTGCACTGTACTATGTCTTTTGATGCCCTTGATTTTGACAAATTTATTTTGTAAGATTTATTTTGCAATTTGTATGCTTTATTTCAGACAGGAGAGTGTAGGGAGACAGAAAACCAGAGAGAGAGAGAGAGACATGCAAGACAAGACAGGGGTCGAACCTGAGTCCTCACGCTCACTAGGAGCATATGGTTTGTCCGCCAGGCATCCGCCCTTGATCTTTTTGACCCAATAGTGAATGATCTATTCCGTACTGATCATTTCCACCAAGTGTACCACCCACCTGTTCTGTATTTTGACCATGACCTTGATTGTGACCTTGGTTTTTGAGCTTTTTGACCAAAAACATAACCATCTCTCGGCCATCGAGTTCTTTTGGAAACAAATTCAACATTATATCAAACAAACATGCAGAACTGATTGTTGCGCTGGAAGGGTAGATAGAAGTTATTTAGCTAAGATTTGCCCACAACAGGTTGAATGCAATCTTTCTCAATCTGGTTTGTGAAGAAACTAATATTTGTTGGTACTTTGAGTCCCACTATAATAGAGTAAAGCAAATGAATAAAGGCTGCACACATTTCTCAATACCAAAAAGTTATGCATGTTTTTATACGCCAAAATCTTTTGGAAATATGTCTTCTTAGGATGTCATTTTCTCTCTGCTCCCACAGTTTAAGCAGAACCCAGAGATGTTCAAACAGACAGCACGGCTGTGGTCTCACGTGTACGCAGGCGCTCCTGTTTCCAGTCCCGACTACACGCGTAAAATAGACAAACTCTGTGCTATGGGCTTTGATAAGGTCAGTATCACTTTGTTTCTCAGGCTAAATTAATATTGAATGAAGCATGGTATGGGATAGCTTAATGGGTTTAGTTTCAAGGCACCCTTATTAAAGCTTTACAGGGCTTGTTGAGTCTTATTGCAAAATACTAAATGCCAATACGACTGATTTATTAACCCATTAAGACTGGGAAAGCCTATACGTTGTTATACCTTTAAAACCGGGAAAGCATTTGTGTCATTTTAGATATTGCTATGTTAATAACGACAGAACTTTTTTGAATAAAAACTAGAAGGTTTTCTGAAAACTTAGGTTAGGATTTTGAAGGCGTTTTTTCAAATCGGCCTCGGGTCTAAATGGGTTAAGATTTTGAAAGGGGCATGGTGTGAATATAAACCATCTCTTTCTCTGATGTTTCAATGAAAATATACAGGTATAGAGAAGGGGTGCATTACATATTTTATGTTAACAAGAGGAATGCCAACCCCTCTCCTCCCTCCTTCAGGTCATTACCTCAAGTTAAAACAACTTTGTATGTAGTAGTGGGGAAGGTCACTGTTTGATGTAGCGTTTGATCACACACAAGTAATTTTTTTTCCTCCCTTCCAGAATGCAGTAATAGCGGCCTTGTCTTCAAAATCTTGGGATGTGGAAACGGCAACAGAGCTGCTCCTCAGCAACTGAGTCCCAGCCAGGCTTGATGGTCCCCAACACCCACTTCTCCCGGTTGCCATTTCACCATTGCCTTCCATTACATTGAAACTCCCGCCAACCACATCCGTCAAACTGAGCCTTTTTTTTTCTCTTTTTCTTTTTTTGAGAGGGGGGGGGGGGAGTGTTGTCACAAGTTTGTATGCTATAAACTTGTCACAAATAGCACCACAATCGCCAATATGCACACCACCTTGCTGCCTACTGTCTCTCGCCATTCATTACTCTTCTCCATTTGAATTATGTATATTCTTCCACTTTGAATTTCCACTAACTTAAATCATCATGTCCCACCCAAAAAGAAATCAGAAAAACCTAAACATGACGCCTTTTATGACCCGCTTTTTGTTTTGTTGGGGCACTTGGCACAAGATTGATTCTGAAGTTTAATTCTAAAACTTTTGACAGATTTCCTGTTACTGCAAGGAATGATTACTGCCACCACCTGGTTAAATTTTAATCTGTAGAATCATCCTAAAACAAAAGGGAAACCCCTCAAACTGCACTTCCTGTACATTGTCAGTTATTTCATCCCAGTTGGCCGTTTGTCAGAGTATTCTTTTGATGGACATTTAATACCCTGACTAAAGCCTTGATTGGGCTAAATAGATGCTGTTGTGGTGAAAGGGTGGTGTGTGTGGGATTTCCTTACTGTTAGAGAAGTCCAACCCCTGCAAAGGTGTGGATATGGTTTTTAGGGTCTAATCTATAGAAGCAGACAATGGCATACAAACATACATGCATTCTCTTAACACCTGCACAGCAGGAAGAAAGTTATCTGTAAATAGATATATAAGTGTGTAAATTTGAAAATAAATTGGGATATACTTTTCTTTCTTACATGGCATTGTAAAACAAATTATTTTAAATATGAACTATACCTAGTTTACAAATACATGGAGATATCTTTTTATCCTTTTGTGGTCCATCAGTCCTACCTTGCTATACCTAATGTCTACCTTTTGCTTTCTAAAATGATTTCCATTTTATTCCAAGTACATTTGAGTGGCCGAGACTGTGATATAGTGAGTGGCACAGACAATATCCTGGTCCTGATTGTATTGCAAGGGGGTTACAGAACAACCTGCCCAGGCTGCTAGGCCCTGAAATATCCCATTTCTAAAGTAAAGACATACCACCTTCTCCGCTGTACCCCTAACCTTTTCTTGTGTCTGTACTTCTTTGCACGTTATAGTATGTTGCCTTCTAATAGGTTTTCCTGGCCAAGTTACATAGTTATCTAACTACTGGCACCCTTCTTAGAAGTGAACTATAATAGTGCTAAAGGCTTATCCAGTTCTACTGTATAGCAGCCACCTCAACGGCTACGAAACTAACCACTAGGCACATCCAGTGTGGTATAGCTTTGTGGAAATTGAAGCTTTGCTGTTTATTTTACCTCAGTATGTTGCTGAGAAATCTCATCCTGAATAGATTTACCTAGAATCAATAATTGATCAAACTGGACAAAAAAAACAAAACATCTTGATGTTGCATTAGAAGAGCCGCATAGGTTTTTTTTTTGTACAGAACAATCACCTAACCATGCCACAGATTTAAAAGCATCTCACCATCTAAAAGATCCTAATATAAATTGAAGGAGACTTATTAACTTTTTCAGAGATCAGTCTGAAGATCTTTTCTCTGCTCTGACTCAGTGACACAATCCAGCTGGAGGCAATCAAAACCTGGACCATGTCCATGGTATAGTCGGCAATGCCCACATGTCACAAACTGACATTTGTAACCGCGTGAGATGGTCAAGCTTGTGCTAAACTCAAGTCTTATGGATGGTATATAGAGGCTGGAATTCCTCTGTTATTTAATATCAGACGGCAGGCCTGCAAAATATTTGCAAGACTTTATTTTTTTCTTTTACTGAGGTACCATGAGCAGAAATCACAAGAAATGGACTGCTTAGCATAGATTAGTGGGGTATCCATGCATCCTCACACTGCCTCCTTCAATGACACACATACCCCTTTTGCTTGCCCTCCTTGCACTACCCCTACCAACCCAGTAGCATGTAGTACGACTAGGAGATGGAGAGCAGAAGCTGACCACCCAACAGTGAAGTGCTTCAGACTAGATCCAAATAAGTGGTGTAGGTACATGTGCTTCTTTTGTAAATAGTGAAGGCTCTTTATCAATAAGAGCATTCTGATTATTACTAGAGTGCACCATTGAAGGCCGGATTTATATTTTGTAAGAAAAACAGACAAACAAGGAAAGACACTTACCCTGTCTTCCTGATGGATGTTATCACAATGTTCAATATTGCACGATGACGCGGGAAAAAAATGGGGTTGTTGCATCTGGGATTCTCAGTTAGGATTGGGAATTTATTTTCCTCTTTTTTTCCTCTGGACGCAAGCATCAGCAGTACAAAGCATGGTTATTTATTGTGACAGTGTCATGTTTCTTTGATTAAAAAAAACCTAGAAAACCAACGCTTTGCATTCTCTGTCTCTTGGTTAGGGGAGTTCTGAGGGGCTGGGGGACTTCTTTGCAACATGCTGTGACAAAAACAAATGCACTGTATAACAAAATGTAAAAAGCATTTATTTTCAGAAATGGCATGTTTCATCCTACACAACAGTAATATGTAAAGAAAAATATAAATAATTGTAAAAGACAACAGACATACATGTTGGATTTGTGTGAGATCCAAAGTTAAGTACTTAATGTTTATCATACCCATCTTGTTCTCAATATCCTCTTCCCAGTTTAACCCATTTAGACCTGAGGCCGATTTTAAAAAGGCCTTCTAAAACCTAACCTCAGTTTTCTGAAAACGTTAAAATTCGTACTAAAAAAATAATAAAAATGTTGCTATATGTATAGCAACAACTAATGAGACACAGAGGTGGCTCCCGGATTGAAAGGTATAACAACGTATAGGTTACAACAGGTCTAAATGGGCTAAATGAGGTGAAAGGAGCTTAGGATATTGTCTTAAAAGTTTATTTTAGTCAAGACTTACATTAAATTGTATATTACTTTGCAAAATAAATGAGTCAATAAAGCCATTGACTTTCTCCCTGCCCTTATGACATTTAACAACATTACAAAGTTTATAACAAAATATTCACAAGAGGAATAAGGTTTCTTTGGACATTGCCATTCCCTTGACCAGCTGATAGTGACCCAATCTTTAGCTATTTTTGTATGTCAAGATTATGATTTTTATTTAACTGAAAATAGCATGTAGCTTTATATAAAATGGTAAAACATTCAACAGGTTAGCAAAATGAAAGTTCAAAATTAAAAATTATAACATTGCTTAGCAAAAAAGACATGAGGAAGAAGCCAGGAGACATAAGATTTTCCCAGGGAATTTAATAAGCAACAATCATAACCAGATTAAAACGTTTGTAAAATGTCCATCCTTTTTTTTCTTTTAAAAACAGCTCCACAAAAGAAGCAAAGAGCAACAAACACAAAGGAAAAAAATAACATGTTTTTGAGATTAAGATCTACATACAATGAGCTTCCATTCATAACTACGAGGTGTTTAAAACCTTCTAGAGTATCAGTGGTGTGTGTGTGTATGTACTGTATATGCATGTGGGTACGAAAGGTCCATCACGTGTCCAGAAGAGCTTTAGAGTCAGAAAGTATGTGTAGGGGCTAAGGAAGAGGGGGGGGGGGCATGAGGGAGTCTGGTATTTTCTCTACAGTCTTGATCTGACCCTCAGTGGTCTCCTCTTTACCTGAAAGAAAAATAATTACAACTAATATCAAGAAAATTCAAACAAGACCGCCATCTTTCAGATACCTACATAACTACAGCTAATTATAAGAATCTTCTAATTTGGAGCACAGATAAACTTAATGAACAGGGCTCCGAATGGGTTCAAGGAACGGAAACAAAAATAAACAATACTGCACTGTTCTGAGCCAAAACGTTAATTAGAAATTTCCTTTAGGCTACATGTTAAATAACATTATTCTTTCGTTCCTATACCTGGAAGTGGAACATTTCTGTCCAAAGTCCCAAATGTCTTCAGATCTACATCACGTTTTGGCGTGCCTTTATTGTATTTATGCCAATTCCTACTAGAGAGCAGACTAACTTGCCACAAAATGTATCCAGTCAAGACAGGTGACATTACACAGTGCATGGCTCAAATGTGTGTTGGACACAGACAAAATCGACAGTTGCTTTGCATAGCGATTAGTCCAGTGTCTAAAGGGAAGCCATTTGCGAATGATGCATTCGTAGTTACACATGATTATAATTATTTTCAGAAATGGCAAAAAACGCACCTATGCCATGCACGAGAGGCCATTTAAAACATAGCAAATGTAGCAACGCACCCAGTGCAACAGAGTGCAGACCCTCCCTGTAATCAGACGATGATGAAATCAAACACTTGTTGCTGGCAAAAGAGAGAACACCAGGACCACAGTGCGCCGTCCTGACGTCTCCATTGTGTCTCTCTTGGATGCATACTCAAGAGAAACCCGCCTAAAAGTCCCTTTTCCATATCAGGGCATATTAGGGCCAGCCAGGGCCAGTGCAACTTTCTTATAACCGACCTTAGAAGACCACTGACGCTCAGGTTAGTTAAGTCAGAGAAAATGAGTATCCCCTGGCCAACCTTGTTTGGGCCAGTATTGGCAATCAGATGTTTTGCTATTTGCTGAAATTTCTGACAAAATGTTAGCAAATAGCAAAAATTCAGACAACACCAACTCACTGTCGGTATCCCTGTCATGTCTCCCCCGTTGGTCTCTTGCTGCCTGCCAGAGCCCATTAACTGCCAGAGGTATTTTCATATTTTCAGTGCCAGAGTTTTTCATAGAAAAAGAAAAAGTACTCAGGAGCCGAGATACAGAATTTTTAAGTTTTAAGTTAACAAGGAAGTGGATAGGAGTCTAGATCTTCGAAAAATCATATCTCCTTGGTCTTTGGGTCAAATTGAAAAAAAAATATATATATATATATATTTTAGTTCACGTAGATCTACGCGATTGGCATGTGGCGGCTTTAAATAGGTTCGCGTAGATCAACGTGATTGGCAGTGAATCAGTTAAGAGCTTCTGCTAAATGCCTAAATTGTAAATATAATTAGTCATCATTAATGCTCATTATGAAAAGATTGCACCATTTCCTTGTACACAGAAACCTGCCTATCAATGACATCATTGGGGATTCCAATATATATAGATAGATATTGGAAACTAGCCTTTCTCGTCTTCCAACGTTCTGTTCTTCCATCAATAAAAATATTTAGACCACTGATACGAAGATAAGGTTGAAACTGGGTGAAGTGCTCCTTCTCATTTATACCCCAAAAACCTTGCAAGCTAACAGATGACAGAATTCTGTGTGAAGTTATAATTTGCCCAAATTCTCTCAAACTTACAACCCTCCTCTCTTTTCATCCCAGTAACCACCTACGTCTTCCTAAACTCTGTTGCCCCTGGTGCCTTTATTCTCCAGTTCCACTCGACCGACTCACCTCTGCAAGTCAATCTGTCTCTTCGTCCCTTCGTCCTTCTGCTGCTGTTGTTTTGACATCTTGATGTTGATCGAATCTGCTGGGGTGTCAGGAGCGGGTTCAGCCGCCCTCTTCCTCCCTCTGCCAGCCCCACCCCCTGTCGCTGCCCCTCCCTCCTTATCGGCCACGACCGCAGGGGCTGTTGTGGCTGTCGTCCTGGGAGGACGCCCGCGCCGCTTGACGGGTGATGCCTCTGTTGTAACGTCAGGGGTCGCAATCCGGCCTACCTCCTCCTGAGAAAGAGAGAGAGAGAGGAAAACCTTGATGAAGATAATAAAATAGTGCATTAAGTCACATACTCAAAAATGTAACAATCACACCTCATGACAACACTGGAACTGTTGTGTTGCCAATTTGAAAAGCCAAGTAGCATAAAAGTGAGGATTTCTTTTTTTTTTTGGCCATGAACAGCATATTTGTCACAATGAAATGGGTGATAAAGAAAACCCCCTCAATTTCTGACCATTTTATATGTATCATATTAGATTTATTGAATAACAAAACACATAGCCAATCTTTCTTGTCCAGACATGCTACTTTTAGTGTATGGAATATACCCACTACATCTTTTGAACAGAGGGTTACTTACAAAACCCATTTTAATGGTCAATGCCAATTGATGTTGAATACAGGTTCCTTTTTTTTAAGCTTCAAGCTCATAATATTGCTTGCCTTTCTTAGATGTAGATCCTGTCTAGGTTTACCTTTGTGTCATTATTCTTGATGATCGGGTTCTCCTCATTTTCCCGCGCTCCGCTCTCTGACGACTCTGTTCCCACAGTACTGTTGCTATGGGAGAAAGGAGAAAAGTCACAAAAAGATAACACTTTCTCACAAATGTGTTCAGTTAACAAACCATGCACGAGCGTGTGTGAGATAGAGAATGCGGGTGGCAGTGGGGGACTGAGGGCCTAATGTCTACCTGTTCTTGTTGAGGGCTGGAGAGCTTGGCTGGGAGTTGGTGCTGGCGTTGCTGGCGGTGTCTGAGCCCGTTGTGGGCTTGATGTAGACCCTCCTCCCTGGTACGGTCAGAGGCTTGTTCACTGCTCCCAGAACTGGAGAGGGCTTAGGCTGTAGAGATGGCCGTAAAGTGAGGGCGAGAAGAGGTAGTGGGGGTGTATTTATGTTTATGCTTAAACAACCAGGACCGTCTTAGAAACAATGTATCTGTCAAAAGGAGTGGTTAATACTTGCTAATGCATGTACAGTATGTCCATACTCTGAGTCTGTACAATAGTGGTGGGAAAGATTTCAGTGAATGAACGATTTTGTTAACGGCAATGCTTCGTTCAAATGATTCGTTCACGTTCTTGTTCAGTAGCACTATTTTCTAGTGAAAAACACTATCGCGGGAGCGTTATTATTACGTCGCGCGTACAGCCCGCCCTCCCGTCCTGTGTACGGGGGAGAGGATGGGGGGCATGAACGATAGCGTGAACGTAACAGTTTCAGGAAGTGAACGAGCTCGTTCTCTGCAATGAACTAGTTATTTTGAACGAATCGATCATGAACGACCCATCACTACTGTACAACTGCCCTTCAAATAGGTTGTCAATTTTGGGCTGATAGTAACAATCACATAATTAACATAATTGTTTTTAATATGGCTTTTTTAACTCTTTAACTGCCTACTACTACTACTGAGTATATACATTAATAAACTCACCCACTGCCAGCGATTTTTGTGTTTTATAACCTTTTCAAGTAGTCACATAATATTTATCTCCAGTATGATCGATCTCCCCTGATGGTTGCTAATCACTGAGGGTTTCACTGTGTGGCTTCACAAATGTCAACGAGGTCATCGCGACCTCGTTGACATTTGTTGTCCGGCTTTGAAAATAGCATGTCTCGACCAAAAATACATAGTTAAAAAAAAAGTACACAGGAGCCGAGATACAGCATTTTTAAGTAATAAGTTAACGGAGCAGTAAATCTATTTTATTTTTTTTCAAAACTCGTCCAAACTCGCTTTTCACAAATTTGACAAATTAACACGTCCATGGCAGTTAATGAGTTAAGAGCCCCCCATTATCATGTTGTTTATACATTTATAATTCTCAAACGTGTCACGGCCCCACAGGAAGCCTCCTCAGTGTAATGACTGTACCTGACATTAAGTAAAAGAAAGAAATGCCACTGTTTATTTGTGGAAAAGTTTGTAAGTATACAACATGATAAAATCTACGATGTTTCATGAATGAAGACCATTATGTTTTCCAATCAAGATCATGGTAGTGGAGTAACTATGTACGTACCTTGCCGGTGAGCAACACTTGTCTGGTTTCTGCAGAAAGATAGTCTTTGTCGTTTTTGAAGTCCTGTCGAGCAGAAGGAATTGGTGATGAGCACAAGTCACTAACTAACAACTTGAAGCCTTGCGTTCCCTTTTCTGGGCATGTCATAATAAGCAAGCATTCAGCAAAAATAGCAGATCTACGAGCTCACAACTTGGCGCAAAGCGACTAAGTATATTAACCACTTTAACCCTAGCATTCCTTTTCTGGGTATGTCATAATAAGTGAACATTCTTACAAAAAATATATTTTGTCTCAATATGGATACGAGACCATAGTTTAGTATGCTTGTGTGAATGCATAAACAAGGATATCACCTTGTCCTGCGCAATGTAGAACTTGTTAGGTAGGATGGGTTCTTTGGGAGGATCCAGGAAGCATGCTGTGCTCTTGTTGACAATGACGAAGAGGGCGACATCACACACAATATACAGCTTCTGTAACCATGGCAAATGAGGCACATCAATATGGCAGTACAAAATATAATAAAACTGAGAAACAGAGAGGCTTAGAATTTGTGTTACAAGACACTGTATCTGTGTGTGCTCATTCCCAGATTATGAAGTAGGTGGTTATACAAATGTGTATTCTGTAACTCAGCGAACATTACCTCATTGGCCTTTGCATCTTCCGGACACTGTGCGTCCTTGGTCTGTTTAATGTTCTCCACCATTTTCCTCAGGAAGGCGTGGCTGTTGTTCTCATTCTTGGTCATCAGAACCTCCAGCATGAACCACAGGCACCTGTTGTAAATGTAAAATGAATAAGTACTGAGCAACTGCATAACCAATCTTTTGCCAGAAATGTTATCAGAAACCGTTTTTCTTGGACAGTAGAAGTGAAATAGAGATAATTTGCAGAAAAGTCCAGGTTCATCATTGTTCTTTAGTGCTCTACTACTCAGAGGGTTGGGCATTGCTATGATGACCAGCTACATTGAAGAGGTACTAACTATCTGCAGTGGAAAATGAAGTATCTGGTACCAAAAGCGAGTCGAGTATACAGTAGTTGATCTGGTACCATGCAGTGGCAAAGCACCATTAGGTTAGTAGTTACAGGACCATATGTCGTCAGTACTTGCTATTGTCCATTCATGGCTTCAGCTTTACTTTAAACAGGTACTGCCAGATGACAAGTATGGTCCTTCAAGGTTATGCAACTCACTCTTTGATGTCTTTTAACTGGTCATACTCCTGTGGTTTTGTGAAATCTGGGTCGTGGGCCAGCAGGTGGATCATGTAGGGAACCACATACTCTGGAAGAAGCGACAACAGCTTTTCTGTAAAGACAGAAAGCCAGCTGTTAATGTTATGTCTCTTTATTACTTATATTATAAGCTCTCATCAACCACTAACAACATAATACAAAGTCTAGCCGTGTTCCATAATGATGGGGATCAACAGTGACTGCATTATAAAAAAGGTTGGCCAAAAGCGGGATTCAGTCCACACAACTCTGGACTCACCGTGAGGAAGTTGGTTTTGTTTGATGAACTCTCTGCGGACGGTGATATTTTTGAGCAGGCACTGTCGGGCGTGAGCGCGTCGCTCCTTGACGGGGTCCTTGGCACACAGTGCAAACACAGCCAGATACTCCAGGGGCAGCATCAGCTTAACAAGCGCCAAGTGCAACTTCTGGGCATAGATCTGACGCACCTGGTAGCACTCGTCCTGGAGGGCGGAGGAAGCAGGGAAAAGGCCAACATGATATTGGATGGAAGAATTCACAGCCGTAGATATGTGGTTAAATATAGTGGGAAATCAAAGCAGAAATTCATCAAAGTCACACCACTCATACTAGACAGAGCATATGTTATGTTGTAAACTGGGTTTACAGAAGGTTCAAACTGCATGACTATTCATTTATACACACACACAATCAATCAGCTTAATGGAATTTAAATGGAATGCAAGAAATCAGGAAAACATGCACACGCACACGCACACACACACACACACACACACAGACAGACAGACAGACAGAGAGGGAGTGAGTACTGACATTGATGACCAGGCCACAAAGCTGGAACTGTTCAGGTGTGATGATTTCGTGGTAGACGGGCTCCTGGGCCAGCTTCATGATAGCGCCACCTGCAGCCAGCCTCAGACGAGACATGTCTGACTTACTGTAAGGAAGAAGGAGAGAGACTAATCATTTCTCAAAACCATCTCACACCCGTTCTCCTAAATAACAACATTTAACCTCCTGCAATCCATATTATACAGTAAAATCCATAGTGGGTATTTAACCCAGTGAGTGCACGAATGCAACACATTCCTAACTCAGTGAGTGCAGAAATGTAACACATTCATTTAACCCCAGAATTACCTAATCTTCTTCTGCTCCGTGAGGTCTCCCTCACTGACCAGCATGGCCGAAAGCAATCGCAGGGTGGAGTTAGCCGACTTGGACTGGTTGTTCTTCATCCCTAGTAACCAGCGTACCAGCAGCTTGATGGCCTGCACCTGGAGGAAGAGGAAGGAGAGGAGGAACAGCTGTTAACAAAACAAAACACTGCCTGAATGACATCTTTCACTAGGGCTGTCGGAATGAATTTCCGGAGTCAAATATTATTTAAATAGGCATCTTTTTAAATATTTGAATGTTGAAATTGCCATTTAATTTATTTATTTTTTAATCTAATGATGACTCATTCCTGACCTAACGATGTGAAAACAAATGCTTTCATCAAGTAGTCATGCATGATCAACGATAAAGTTTGAGTGCATACTCGCACAGCACATTGGCAAGCAATGCATCTGTGTTGTGTGTGCACGGCCGCTCGCCTGTGTGAGTTGTCTGGTCACGCTGAGACAGAGACAGACCACATTGGTTCCGCGCAGTAGGCAAGACCCCTCCTCCCTTTCCCCCCATAAGCTTCGCTTGAAAGTTAAGTTTAAGAAAATTTCATAATGATGACAACAGCTAAAGAATCTATGTAACATTGTTTATGCTGTCAACTACAACGTCGACCCGTGGCTATCAACAGCCCTGGGACGGTGGATGGAGAGCCTAATATTACTCTCTTAAATTGAACTTTTTTATTAAAGCCATAACCCTTAAACAATATAGTTGGTTTCACCATTTAGTTTAGCCTGTTATTATAGCATTGGAATGCGTGCTCGCGGGTGTTTATTATTGTATAACTATTAATTATGTTATATAATCATATATAATATATACCATTCAAATATATTAAAATTTATAAACTGACAGCACAATCTTTCACACATGAGTTTGTGTTTTTACAACAAAGATTCAAGCCACAATCATGTCATCAACACAGGATTATTCTTGATCCATGTTCGGATACAGCATCCTTATAAAGGGTCTTACCTTAGCTAGAACCTCAGGTGAGACCTCCTCATCGGATGTCCACAACTTCCCATTCTTGTTCCCCATTGACTTGACAAAACATAAGGTACGGGACAGATTAGATTACACAGTATGAACACTTTGCTGATATATATATATATATATATATATGACTCCAGGGGTCTCTGGGCCTCAACATGAGGCCCGGAGACCACCCAGGGGTCCTTGGGGGGTTCCAGTGGGTCCAATGATTGATAGTTAATCGTCAACATTATTACATGTGGGCCACATGGCTTGGCAAGACTTACTTATTATTACATGTACAAGTAAATACAACTAGAAACCGTACGGCTATTTTTATCAGTCATCTCCCTTCTGTACATGGAGTTCGACAGTAAGGAATCCTGGACCAAATGACAGAACATATCATATAATGTCCAACAGTGCAAAATGTGTTTACATTTTATCAAATCAAACTGATGTCCCAATTTTGGGCATTTGCAGGTGAAAATGTTCACACAACAAAAAAATAATCTTGTGAGCTTGTAGATCTGTTATTTTTGATATTTTTGAAAATTTTATAAAGTATAAAATATTAGTGGTTAAGAAGAATCATGGCTATGTTATGTCTTAGAAATGAGAAATGCTGAACAAATATATAATCAACCTTTAAAATGGGGTAGTATAATGGGGAATACATCAGTGTCTATGTGACTACACCGTTTGTTCCACATACTCTGTCATTCATGAGCAAGTCCTTGACAATGAAATTGGCCACAATGGACTTCATGGGTGAGGCAAACTGATCTGGGGCTAGCATGGATATGTGGCCCAGCGACACCAGAGGAGTTATCAGCTGCTCTGGGACATCTGCGTTCAAACTACGAGACAGAGGCTGTGGGAGAGAAATGGGAGAACAGATGAAAAATTAGTAGAATGGAACATAACTAACTAGAGGATCATCTATTTCAAGTGCAAATGCAGGCAAGTCAAAAGGAGAGGAAGTGACCTACCTCAAAGATCTGTGCCAGTTGCACTTCCTTGTTGTTGAAGATGGCGTGTATGCAGTGCACGGCCTGCTTGGCCTGGTGGGGGGTGCCCCGCTTGGCTTTCTGATGCAGTACGGGAATGAGTGTCCTGGTGAGCACATAGAGGAGGACAAGACAGGAAGATCAATGGAGACCGTGTTGAAAAGTATTTTAACCACATGACGACATTTGGCGTAGAGGGGAAAAAAGCAGGGGTCCAATTATAGATCCTTGGGGGACCCGGGTCAACAAAATATATAGGGTTTAAGTGGTTAATCCAAACTTGGGCTGTACAGAGGTCCAATGACCTGATCCAATTTCTGCCAAAACAAAATGTGTCCAGTGCAACATCAACTGCAACGAAAGTGCATTATAGTTCCTCCTTTCCACCCTCCATTTATCCGTCCGTCTCTTACGATTTAATCAGTGCCAGTTCTGTTTCGATCTTCTGGCCCGTGTTTCTGAAGATCTGGATAGCTGCTTCTGCCACCTTGTCGTCCTCCATCTTTAGACACTGGAGGAGAGACTCGTATGTCTCTGCTGAGTGGAACGCTGTGGGGTGTGTGAACGACAGAACCTGGAGGAGTGAGGCAGAGAAAGAGCTCAGTATGGGGTTTACATCGTTCATCCTTCTAGGACCTAGAATCTAGGGGTTCTATGGATTCAGTCCAACAATTACTTGACTACCGTTCTTTCAGCATAACAGGCTAAAAAAAATGATATTTTTGGGGCTTTTTCTGCCTTTATTGATAGCATACAGTAGACCGACAGGAAATGGGGGGAGAGATGGGGAGTGACACGCAGCAAAGGTCAACACGCATTAGCAGCCTAGGTGCCTGGACCGCTACGCCAGACGTCCGTGCAAGGCTTTTTCAATTTAAATGAACACCTCAATGTGATATTAATCTATTTGTGTTACTCTAGTCTAAACGTTTAAAATCATCAATGGGAAGCCAATCTGTTTGGCTTCCCAAATTCAAAATTGATTGCATATATTTTTTTCAACACACCTAATTTCTTCCATTCATTTGTGGACAGGTGCTGCTTTTCATACCACAGACCGAAAATAGCTGATCTACAAGCTTGCAACGCATAGTGTTGCGACACGTTATGATCTCGTAGATCAACTATTTTTGGTGTGCGAAACCTGTGCGCAGCCAAATATAACTCAGGTAATTACAAGTTCATGCTCTCCAGAGCCCTCTACCAGTGAATCAAAGAATGTTCCTATTTTTAAAATAATGCATTAACAGAAGCAGCAATGCCTTGATTACTCCCATCTCTTTTCTATGCTCTGTCCAGCTCCATTGCATTGCCTCACTCTCTAACCTTGAGTAGTTCCAGGCCGGCACGGATGGCTGTATCAGGGGTGACTCCCTCCTCGTCATCATCAGCTGTGCCTTCGATAGACTTGTTGAGCAGTTTCACCAGAGCACTGAGAGAGAACATCACAAACGACCAAAGAATTGAACAATTAAAAAAAAGTGATATTTTTTGGTTTAAACAAAAAGGTTTACTAAAGCTCTACCGTATTTTCCAAAAGTAATCACTGCTATAGAGTGCTTGTTCAGTAACAGGGGTCTCCCCGTCTATTTAGTAAAGAGAATATGCATTTTCAGTCAAATATTTTATCCAATCAGGAGAGAGAGCCTATTTATCATTGTCCCCATTTTGTCTGCTCATTTATTTAGTTAATTACTTCCAGTTTCACTTGTTTATCTTGCCTCCTGTACGAGTTCTCTCTCCCTGATTGGATCCCGACCTAAAAATGTATCTTCTGTTTACCAAAGAGCTGGACAGACGGGGAGAACCCTTTTACTGAATAAACACCCTAAAGGAAATTTTCGTATGGGAATACAGAGCTATTGAACACTTATTTTAACACAAAAACATCACTCATTCCCCTTTTAGGTTCATTAGCAAAACCAATTTCAGTGACGGGTAAAGGCGTTTTAGCACGAACGCAGATGTCTTAGACAATGTCAGTGTTTTCATCAAACAACAAAATGTGTCAGGCTGAACAGCTTCAACACTATCAGTCAATCCAGAGCAGATGTTTCCCCCTTGTGGTGTTTTTCCACTGAGCAGAAAGGGTTAAACTGGCATTTGGTCTGAGACCTGTAGTTGCACCCTGCCACCAGTAGGTGTCTCACTGAATGAGAAATGCCTGCATGCTGTTGTTAATGTGTTGTTACACAATCACACAGGGACATGGGGGAGAGCACAAGGCTTTCCATCACAGAGATACTGGTGTATCTTACTGTGACAACATTGTTGTCAGAGTGAGGTAAATCGCACTGGGTTCTGTTTCTAAATCAAAACTATTTCATTACCCTGTGAGTATTATTTATCATTATTTATCATTTATCATGTAGAAATAAAATGTCCAGTTTTGAGAGTAAAACTAAGGATGAAGACCTGCTGTGTTCAGAGCATTACTGACCTGATGGCCTCAGAGTCGATGTGGACGGGGGCGATGCGTTCCAGCAGGAATTTCACCATCTCTAGGAAGGGGTTGGTGGGCTGTTTGGGGAACGTCAGCTTACGGGTGATCTCCCTCTGTGCACAGACAGCAGTAAACACACTTCAATCACTACGCCTCAGATTGTGAGAGTGTATGCATGCGTGTACACACACACACACAAACTATACATAT
The DNA here is from genome assembly GCF_963280865.1 of Gymnoscopelus braueri. Taxonomy (NCBI): domain Eukaryota; kingdom Metazoa; phylum Chordata; class Actinopteri; order Myctophiformes; family Myctophidae; genus Gymnoscopelus; species Gymnoscopelus braueri. The sequence goes on from NC_137604.1 coordinate 27,260,591, forward strand.
AAACACACTGTGTGTGTGTGTGTGTGTGTGTGTGTGTGTGTGTGTGTGTGTGTCCATGTGGGCACACTCACATCTATGTTGCTATATTCATTGCTTCGCCCTGCCCTAAACCTAAAAATTACCCCTTTTTTCAAAGTCGTTGAGTTAGTCTAATTGATTAGTCATTGGTCAAAATGCAACAAATCCTTTCTGCTGTTCTCAGTTTACAAAAAAATAGTCAACAAATGACCAGGTAATGACTAGGTAACCATCAAAGCTAGCATCTGCGTAAACTACATGGTATCTATCTAACATTCTTAACATTTGTAGTCAAGCAAACAGTATGTCTATCTAAAGTAACATATCGTTGCCAGGCAGTATCTACATATTTCATATTTATGTGTTTTCGTAAATGAATGCCATACAAGAGTGTCGAACAAAAGTAGTGAAAATAGACGATGTAGTAGGTCTGCCATTTTCACTAGTATTAAAATAATAATAAAAAATACAACTATATATAAGCCTATGTGAAGAAGTAACCAATGGTGTAATACAATAGGCTGTGTGCACAAATGTAGTCCAGAGTTTCCATAAAGTGTCATACCCGTTTCTCATTAATTTTCCCATAGATTTGTTTGATTGGTTCAGCAGCAGATTTATTATACCAGAGGTGTAATTATGTGTTTACAGTTCAAATGTGTTTGAGGAAAAGAGGTGTGATGTATTGATGCACGTGTGTTCTCTCACCACACAGATCTCAGCCTGTTTGCAGGAGCATACAGGGCTGATGAGCATATCTAGCTGGACTCTGAGTTTCTCATCCTCACCCAGCACCTGGTTAAACTTCTTCATGAAGTCTTGGGCCTTTCCTGCATCTGGCAGGTTCTCTGGAAAGAAACAGGTTAAGGTTAAATGTGTGATGGGCAGCAAGAGAAGCACTGCTTCCTTCCTGCCTGATAAAGGAAATGGTATTTGATATAAAGAATAGAACAAGTGTAGACAGACAATCGTACACAGTATAAATGCTTGAAAAATATCAAATGTTATGGTGGCAGTGTACATGCACATATTCAACTCACTGGCAATGGTCATCAGCTTCCCAAACATGGATGTATTGTTGGCCTCAGACTGCCAGGGGAGAGAGATAAGATTATAGAGATACTGTATGTCTTGCAAACAAAAATCAGGTCAAGTATGTCCTGTGCGTGTGTTTGTGAGACTAACCACTGGCAGCTTGTGGAGGTCCAGCAGCTCCCTGACCAGACCTCTAAGCATGTTCTGACATTTCCACATCTCATTTAGAGCCCTGAGAGGAGAGAGCGCAACAAAGTGTAGAAAAATAGACAAAGAGACAAAGGAAAGAGGTAAAGTGAGAGATTACAAAAAGGAGAAACTTCACTGACTTGGTTTGCGTCACCGTTCTTGTTAAGCAAATGTGTAACCCAATATGACAGTGTGCAAACATGAGGGTCAGTGTTCCTCTACAGGGTTCTACGATGCCTAAGTTTGTGTGGGTGCATGAGTGTGCAGGTGCACTTACTTGACAGCGTTTGTGTCCAGACAGGCATACAGGTAGTAGAGACACTTCATCTTCTCCTCTGTGTCCAGACTGTGAGGTACCATGTACTGGGCAAAGATCTTCTCAACCAATAACCTGAGAGATAGACAAAAGATAGATAAAAAAGAGCAATTGAAGTGGTTAACAACATTGAAATTAAAGTCTATACGTCCCACTAGCAGCCCCTAGATCTTGTGCTGTTCCAGGTTTCATGGCATTCTGCCTAGTCCATTTTGAGATATCTTGCATGGAAGATAGGTGGAAAAGTGGATGTTTTGGCACTGTAGTAAAGGCCATGTGGTCAGCCAAGTAGGGTTCACTCTCCTGGGAGAGTTCAGGTGCACAGCAAATTCCATGACAATCTAGCTAGTAGTTTTAAAGTCATCTTGAGATCAAATGGTTGGATGTACGGACAGACATTGCCACCGCTAGCAGGGATAAAACTAAGGCAGGAAACATTAGTAAGCATTTGATGCTAGACGTCTGTCTTTTCATCACTAAGCTAAGCAGTTGTATTACACAAATATTCCTATCCGTCTTTCATAGTTCCTGGCCAGGACATTGTTCAATATATGAAATTGATTCTAAGAGTCACTATGTGCATTAGCTATGTAATGCAGGTCGGAGTCTTCATCTACGTTATGTGTGCTCACTTGTCGTCAATGCTGTTCTGGTAGTAGATGTGTAGCAGCTTGTCTTTGATCCAGCTGATCTTCTGGGCTTGCTCCTTGCCTGCCTCGTGGTGCAGGCAGTATTTCTTAAAAAGCTGGGCCAGGCCCATCATGGCCTCCTTACGCACGCGCCACTACAGGAAGGAGGGAGGTGAGGAGGAGAGAAATGGAAGGCAAGAGAGAGAAGAGGGTGGGTTTAGAGAGACAAATCATTTACATTTCTTGTGATATTAAGGTGAGGTTCCATGCTGTCATGTCCAGGGGCGGACTGGCCATTATGCCCGGTATGCCAAACCCCAAAAGAATATATATATTTTTGCTCCCGTTTTAGGATTATTACAGTCATTTCCGGGTCGCGAGGCCCAATTATTAGTTAGGTTAATGTTTGGGCTGGGATGCTTTTCAGCTGTGGCGTAATTTACATAGGGTTGCTGGGTTAAAACAGTGAAACGCGCCGGACCAATATGCCAGGGCTGAATTTTGGTCCCAGTCCGCCCCTGGTCATGTCCCCTCTTTCCACAGTGTTATCAATCACTTTAACATCATACTGACTAGAATAAGACTCCATGTAAAATATGTGTATTTAAATATGTGTGAATTATAATCAGGGATTTAGGGATGGGAATCTACTCCCCAAGCCCATTGTTATTCATATTCAGCCTGTACTAGAATAAAATTATGCTTATTAAAAATAAGGCTATACATACATGTACAGTATACACTGCTACATATGTACATTCACATTGTGTGTTTAGGTATATGAATAATACATGATATGGTGAGTGTATGTGCAGCAGTGTAGCTTGCCAGCAAGCTGCCAGCAAGACTGGAAGCCTACCATCTCCCTTGTCTAAGTGGTACATGTTTGGTTTCCTGTGCAAGAGTCAGGACAAACCAATCCACTTTATTTATAGAGCACAATTAACACATTTACCGCCGGGCCCGTAGTTCTACGGGCCGTTAAATCCAACGGTTAAGCGCCAATCCCGTAGCCTACGGGCTGTGGTGCTTTTTCCTTTTTTTCGAATTTTTTTTTTTTTTTAATTTTCTAGGGGGACCATTTTCAGTGTAACACCACCCGATCGGACCGGAAGTGCGATCACGTTTTTTGTTTCCCGTCTGTCTCCATTCTAAGTCGTACACATAAACCCCTGTAAAAGCTGTACAGGACATGTAGTTTTTCATCCTCGCATTTCCCATGTTAACTTAAACGATCAGAACTCAAACATGGCGGCTCCGTTTGACACGCGGTCTCGACGAGTAGACACCAGGACATGTGCCCGTTGTTTACAAACATTGGATCGGGCAATCTAAAGGATTTTAACGGGGCCTATGGCGACCTGAAAAAAACAAAAAACAACAATAAAACCTTGGCACTGGTGAGTACATTATGAGATTAGCCCTTGGCGGTGGATGTGTTAAAACAACAGCGTTGAACCAAAGTGCTGTACACTCAGTAAACAAACATATACTAAAAATACTAAGTGTAAAACAATAAACAGGGGGAAAACACATAGAGGGTGCAACACAGACACATTGCCTGCCTGACACACATGTTCGGGTTTTGCAGGGGTGGATGGGTGAATGTAGCAGAGTAGCCACCTGAAGACCGTAAGCCTAATATCCTTACTATTTCACTTGTCTAAGTGGTAGATGTTTGTTTTCCCATGGCATGCAGGAGATCAGGGTTTAAATCCAGCCGATTACACATCTCACCCTTTTGTCCAAGGTCCTCTCCCGCACAAAGCCCAGCAGTTGGTCATTAACCAAGTTGAGGTCCTTCTTCCCAGCGTTGATGATGGTGACAATGACATCATGGCGGATAGCCTCTTCTGGGTCATGGGAACGCACCTTCAGGAATTCTGATAGATTGAAGCAGAGAGAGGGGTTGGGTTTTTGGTAGTGATGTACATCATATGACAGGGATGTAGAACAGCTAAAAATGAGGCCAGATAAAGATAAACGCATGAACACACACAATCACACACACACACCTGTGAGGTCTTTGGCCAGGTCTGGGTGGTTCATGAGGCAGTGGCTGGCAAACTTGACACACTCCAGCCTGACTGGGACATGGATGTCATTAAACCTGGTGTGGAAGGACAAACACAATTCAGTTCACAAACAATAAAGAGTTCACACAAGTGAACGACTGGGTAATTAAAAACAGCTGTGGGTACTTGGTTGCACATCATGTCACGCACAGACAATAACCGATCTAAAAGAGTGTAGATCCAAAAGAAGATTATGCTTGAGACTGGCTCACAACTAGGCCTGTGTGTGTGTATGTGTGTGTGTGTGTGTGTGTGTGTCTTACCGTCCTAGGAAGCACTGCCACAGAGGTCTGTTCTGTGTGGCCAACTCAGAGTCTTTGGCCCCAAACAATTTAGCTAGTAACCGTACCACAGCTAGACGCTCCTCGCCATCATTACTCTGAAACATAATGGTATCATTACGATCCTTACTGCTGAGGAAAGCTAAATGCATGTGACTTATTTCAATATTATACTAGTGTCAGAAGGCTTGGGCGGTCCCCAAGGTATTACATGAATTTATTCATTTGCAAGTCTGTCTCCACCACCCGCACATCCTTTCCGTTCAGCCCACTGATGTGTTGGTATGCTCCTCTGCAACAAGTGTCATTGGCTCTTCCAGCAAGGTATGCTGAATCTATGAAAGAAGGACGCTTATTTCCTATCTATTCATTAATCTATGGGCCATAGTATTTAAACCCACCAAGACTTGTCCAAGTAGGCTAATTGCATATTAGACACAGCCTTGTAGTCTAGACAATGCCATACATGCTACAATGACTTCTATCACCAGCAGCACGGCTTTTTTGTTTTGTTTAAAACATTTTTTTTAAACAAATACATATACCATGTACCTGGTGAAATGTCAGGAAGGTATAATCGCCCAAGCCTAAGTGACAGCATGCTTAGCCTATTTGAAAATAAATGAATTCTTTACAAGGGATAAACGGTTTTAATAGGGGTAATAGTGTGTGTCTTCAACCTTGAGTTTGAACTCTAGCTGAGGCATGACAGAGGTGAGAAGGAGGGGGTCGATAGCAAACAGCTCCTGGATCAAGTCGAAGACGTGCTCTGAAAGGTCGCTGACTGATGACTTGCCCATCACCAGCACCTGGTTGAAGAACTGAGGCACAACAGAATGTTAGTCGGGTAGCACAATTAATCATAAAAAAAGAAATCACAATTCATACATCTATGCGATCTCATTTCTAAATGACGATGATTCCATTAACGTCACGCTGCATTCACGTTGTTTACTTATTTGCTTATGAACCGCAATTTAGCAAGAATTGTGCAGCAGGAGAGTGAGTAAACTGACAGGAAGGCTTGAAAAACGAATTGAGAGAACTATTGACAATAAATAAAACAAATGAGGGCACTAAGTGTGGGCACACCGAAGTGAGATAAAGAATGAAGGGAAGAGTAGGACAGGAGCTGGTACTCACATTGGCAATGCATGCCTCAATGGTCTGGACTGTCCTCTTCAGCAGAGTTTTGGCCAAGTCGTAGGCCTGTTTGTTCAGATTCTGAAAAATGTAGAAAATGTAGCAATTAGTATCACTGGCTGGCTGCATGCGTTTAGCTTCTAAATTAGGAACAATGGTGTAAATATACAACTGTGTATGTATACTATACCACCTTGTGTGCAGGTATAAGGTTGATGAGGATGGTATCCAGGAGCTCCTGTGTGACTCCGTCTCCCTCCATAATGATGGAACTCATCAGGTCCATCATGTGCATCTGAACCTTCTGGTTGTGGCTATTACTGTGGAGGGAAATGGAAGAGTGAGAGAGAAAGATATCAGATTTACAGCACTCTTGTTTTTAATAGTTTATCAGTGCACCAGATGTGTGTCTATATTTTGAGCAAACAGATTGGGTAGTAGTAAACAGCCCAATCTGGGGTTGTCTGTTCATTTCATTCAATTCAGTTCTCTCACCACAGTCTCCACCATCATTTCAATCCTGTCTTATCCTGTCTTATTCTGATTCTGATCTTGATCATACTTTTTTTCCTAGCACACTCAAGGGGAACATATATCCAGCTTCTTTCTGGTGCTTTGCATTTTCGGAGTGGAGACGGAGTGGAGCAATGTTAAGATGCGCATCACATGCATTGCTGACACTGGTTAACAATTATGGTAATAACCAGCACCCTGGAAGTCTGACAGGTACTTTGTGTGCACAACGCCAGAACATCTCAATAACAATCTCTAATAAATGTCAGCACAGTCGGTTTGCATAAAAAAACGAAACTGAAACTGACCCAGTCTTTTTAATGCCCTAAGAAATGGTTCAATTTATTAGAAATAGCGGTGGAATTTTAATAAGGAATTCATTAAAAGAAAAATACATTTTTAGAAGTTATTTTCTTTATATAAAAAGGTGTTCAGAAAGGGTAGGTAGGTAGAGTTAACATTTGGGCAAATATCGTAATTGCTACTGAATTTAAGCTCAAATGAAGGGGCTGTAGGAAAGGGTACATTCAAATCAGACAGTGGGAAGTGTTGAGGGTCTTGCCTTATGACAGAGAATAGAGTTTTGAAGAGCTGGATGAAGATCTCGTTGCAGTCCTCCAGCTCAAAGCAGATGTTGTAGGACTTCACCCATGCTAGGTTCTACAGCAACAAACAAGAACAATTTATACTCGTCAGCTGTCACTCATCCTCCTATAACATTAAATAAAGGTGCTCTTCTCCATTCCTTTACAACCCTGAACCCACCCACCTACCTTCTTCTCCTTTTCCCCTCCTCATCTACTGTACCTCACATACCTCAAATGGAGAGAAGTGTCTCATCGACAGGAGAGCTCAGTAACAATTCCTTATCTTACAATCACACCTCCTTCCCTGTAACTCTAGCCCCTATTCAGTGCCTCACCTCCAGCAGGTAGAAGTATCTGTTAAACTGAGGGCTCTTGGTGTCTTCCAGTCCCTTTAGCTGTCTGGTGATGAACAGAAAGATGTCCTGGAGGCAATTAACAAGGAAGAAAGGTGTGTAGTTAATAAACGATGGATGTGAATGAGAAGGAAAAGAAAAACATTCTACTGTGAAGTACTAATGATTAAAAAGAATCTGCAGAGCGCAAACTTTTGATTTCCATTCTACCAAAGGAGAAGCCTTACTATGGTGTGTGAGTGTTGGGATCCAGCAATTAATTACATGCCCCATTGACCCAGTTTGATGTTCCCCTACACTGCAGGGTGAACATGTTCTCAAATCTCCAAAACCCTTAAATCTTAATGAACTGCATATTCATGCACTCGCACATGTACTGTATGTATACTTATAAAAGCATCATAGGTAGGGGTGAAATTATTTTAGCGCTTAGCACAGCTAGGAACTGCACCTTTCAACAACGGAGATGTTGGTTTGGTAATAAAGAGCGGGACAGAACATCTATGTACATAGCCACGGGAAGTTGTTTTGACCAGGGGGTGTGGAGCACCCCCTCTGTGGCGGAGAAATAAATAAATAAAATAGGCGTCCTTATGCACCATGGCCCACACGCTCACAAAACATACACAATTCATGATTAAACCCTGATGAATTACTTGCCTTTTATTCTAAGATAAGTAGATTTTGGCTTTTTAAAAATACAGGCAGCAACAACACATAATTTCTCTTCCCCCTTGCAGCCTTTGATTAACACACAACAAGCTGTAATATATTATCACAAACATAACCATATTGGAAGCATGGTAGCCCATCAAAACATAATACATGTAGGCTATTAGTCACGGACAGTGCATTCGCGATAATAACAAAAAGGCTGTAGTTAAACGTTATTTATTTCTAAAATAGGCCCAATTTCTTTTATTCTCTACCCCAGTCCCATTATCATTCATATGAAGGATAGGGGATATTGTGCTGGTGGTTATTTATGATGGAAATCACTAGTTGAGCTGGTAAATTCCCCTCGCCAGAGGGGTACAGAGGATTTCAATGTTTGTCACAACTGTACTTCCATACCTTGAGTTTGTCATGGGAAGTGTAGGGTGCCTCTGGGGCATAGATCCTGAAGATGTCTGCCAGGCAGCAGGCCACCAGTAAGCGCACATCCTTGTTAGGGTTCCTGAGGAAGAACTCTGAGGCCAAGTGCAGTGCCAGGCCTAGATACTGCTGCTTCTCCTCCTCAGAGTCCTGGTCCATGTCCATGTAGGTCTTCACCACCATCTGATGGAGATGAATGGAGAGAAAGAGGGATGAGGGGGAGAATGTATGTGCTTTAAGCCACATTTTCACTACAGTGCCAGAATTTTACCAGCAAATAATTTGCATAACTTGCTGGAATGGCAATGGGGGAGTTTTCACATGCCCTCATTGGCAGCTATGCTCACGCGAGAGGTGACTGTAAGCATGCGAGATTGTAACTTTAATCCATTGAAAAAACAGGATAAGCAAGCAGTTTTCTCATTCTTTTTTTCTCTCTCTCAATCATTCATTATCATAGGGATGCAGGGATTAACAGGTGGAGTGGAGTTGGCAGATCTGTTTCTAGCATAAAGTGGGATATGTCAAACTATTCCTATCGACAGCACAAAAAAATTATAATCGCAGATTGCCAAAATATTCGAGCTAGAAAAGCAAAATAATGTGAGAAAAGCTCCCTAGTCGTTAGCTCGAGTAGTACATCGCCATATTGTGAGCTTGTAGATCTGCTATGTTCGGCGCACAACCCCGTTGTACGACAAAGTATACATTTGGCTGCAACACGTGCAGTGTCGGGTTAATATTAACCCTAACGTGACTGCGCCCTGTCTTCCATAGGATATTCTTTTCAGGACTAAGCGAAGATCACAGGAGATGAAGTGAAGTCTTTTAAATATTCTGACTAAATAATAAATCGCGCCGCTGCGGGATAAACCCGCCCGGGCCGCCCTCCCCTGTAACTGTAACTCGCAATGCGCGTCGTGCAGCGAGACGCGAGCAAACACACTGATATAAACACAACTGGCACAAGTTTTAATATCCAGACTTGACAGCAAAAGTTAAGAATCGAGTGCTGGAGACCGGGGGGACCTGCCTTCCTGCATCATCAAGCTTGCAAAATGCAAATGCCCAGCGACTTCCAGTACTTTGATTTCTAGCGTTTTCACTACAGGGAAAATGTTATTCTCCCAGTACATTTCGAAATAATTACTAGGTAGCTTGCCGTAAAATTTCGACCGCCAAAACTTCCGCCACACAAGAGCGTTTTCACATGAGACGAATTTCAAATTTTCCACTAAACTTCCTGCACTTTCGCTCTGTGAAAACGGGGCTTTAGTTGATTGATGTTAGAATGCAGAACTAATGGCATTCACCTTCTCATTGGTGAACAGCGTGACAGCATCCTATTACTGCATGTTTCACATTGATTGATCATGATAACACATTGCTTGACAAGGTAAAGATAGTTGTACATTTCTGACATGAAAAACAACAACAGTGAAAAAGCGACCATTAGACACACACTGTCAGGTTAAAAGGGGCGTTGGGTATGGCAGAAAAACTAAACAGAATCCTATCAAAGTGTAGCTTGTTGAAAGCTAAAATAAGAAAATCTAGCTAAACAAAAAAAATGAGTTTAAAAGCTTTCATTAACTTGGCTGGCACTGCTGCAGCACATACTGTAGGCCTTCCTCAGGGTGCAATACAAGAAGTTATTCGAACTAATCGATATCATCGATTATAAAAGATACCTGTTGCAGCACTGCACTGTGCACTCATAACCATTGACTGAGAACTGTCTCAATAAGGGTTAAATAAAACTAAACTCTTCCAAGTCTCCCTTTAACAATTAATCTTTAACCTCTAAAACACTGAGCTGTGCAATGGTAAACAGGAAATCTGCACTCAAACAAGTTCACAGACACACACAAATCTTATCACAGGCACTAGGACCCAACAATACAGCTCAGTCGTCTAGCTGTGTGTGTGTTGGGGGGAGGGGGGGGGGTGCTGCCAGGCTCAGTGGAGCTTCCTCAACAGTCATTCAGTGGAGTGGGGGATGGGCACACTGCTCCCGACAGGCAGTAGAGTGCTGTAACTCACTCCTCCACACACACAGGCTCAGTCACTCTCAACTGAAAACAGCCATACTCCAACCGATGAAGGCGACTTGCACAGAGACATGTCTGTGGGCCTTGTGGTTAACGGTGTGTGTGTGTGTGTGTGTGTGTTCTCATTACAGCGCTTCTGTACAAACTTAGAGTTCTGTGGGATTTAATCTTTCTGCACATGCGAACTGACCCTATTGTTTCAATCACATCTGCAAACCAAGATCACATTATTCAAGGCTGTTTTACAAAATGAATAAATAAGGGCATACATAAATAAGCAATGACAGTTCATGCAACCAGAACTCAAGACTAGCTGATGAACTGTACGTGTACGACTGACCATTTACGGAATGCACACATTTCACATTGCTTCTCTCTGATATTTTTAATACAGTAGCACTAGCTAAAATAGCTGATTTAGAAGTTCACAACGCATGGAGATGTGATATGTGAGCTTCTAGATCAGAGATTTGCTATTTTTGTCACACCATTGTACAACTAAGTATAAAATAGTAATTAAGTTGTTAATCATATGAATACATTTATTCGATTATAAAAAGGTCTATTCAAATCTATTCAATCTATTTGTTCATATAAAACATTAACAACATGCATCTTGATTATATTCAATTAATCAAAGAAGAAATCAATAGAATAATCGCTGAAAAAATAGTTAATAGTTGTAGCACTATTTCTGAGTGCCTGCAACAATACCTGCAACAATATGCATGTTTATGAATGGTTTTGACTGCAGCATCTTCTCCCTGACTAGCTTTGGTAGTGCAGAATAATTAACAGTCAGTGAAGGAACTGTTCAACCCGCTCTGAGTAAATCTGGTTTGAAGCACAAATTTCTACTTTATAATACATGGTGCGTGATCAAACAGTGCCGCTGCCCCTTATGCCTGTGTACTGTTGCCATCTTTTGATAGGTCAAAATACATTTACCATAATGATGAAAACGGTAGGGCAATTTTCTTTGGGGTCAGGTGGAAGAAATAGTCTACCCTTTAAAAATAGTCAACACTTATTCTTTATTGACTTTTTAAGCTGCAACTGGAGCTTCGATCAACTGACAAATATCAAGTTGAATTGTGTACAGAAACTAAATTATACTGATACTGTATAACACCAAATCAGATAAGACAATGATATCCTTAAAATGTTATCATTGTCTTAAGTAGGAAGCACAAGTAATTGTCAATCCATTTCACCTGCTTTGGTGCAAATGAAAGTGACAGGTCCAATGAAGAGGCAAAAGCAAAACAACCCCCAAAAAGAGAATGGGTTAAATGTTAAATGAATTCACAAAATAATGAAAATATACATTAATCAAATGTGCCAAATCAACAGGGCCTTAGTGTTTGCGCACATTCAATTCAGTCTGAGCTAGGGGTGGGTTCAATCAATCGATACGGCAATAATAGTATTGTATTCCTTGCCAATAATCATATCGATACAGAGGCTACCATATCGATATGGCAGGAAATGCTGTGTGTGACGCGCATTCATCCATCAAAACTAAACTATTATTTATTTGTATTTATTTCCTCATTTCCCATTTTCTGACAATATATTGGTCAAAACATCAGTAATCGGTGGTCTAGGACTCTGCAAAAGTAACTTTAGTAGGACACACAGTCATTATTCAAAATCAACGTGCATCGCGATATATATCGATATCGTGTCCTCTGTATCGTGATAGGTATCGATCGTGAGGTTTAGGCAATACTCAGCCCTAGTCTGAGCAGTCTTAAGTCGGTCTTCGCTAGCCTGGAATCCAGACTGATTCGCTAAGTTCGTCTTTTTCTCACTTCGCTACTCAGTCTGGCCAGGGTCGTATTTGACTTGTAGTCTTGTATTACAATTACGTAGAAGTCAGGAAGTGACTCGAGTTTTACATTGGACAACACAGGTTGCCCCCCCCCCCCCCCCAATCAGTCTGGATCCCAGGCTAGGTCTTAGCCCCTTTGACAGGGGTTTGAGTGCCAACATTTGCCAATGAAAAAACCAAAACTAATAGTCTACAGCACCACCTTGACATCACATGCATGTACAGATGCAGAATAAGCATGCTGGATTTGAAAATATATTTTTTTGTTGAGTTAATCAGGAAATTCTACTGAATTTAACATCAAATCATTTATATAGTGTTGTATGGGTTGATCTTTTTTCTCTCCCTTCCCCGCTCATGCAGTGTCACACGCATGTGGTGGTGGCCACAGACAATTGTTCTCTCTTGATACTTCCTGACTGATTCTTATCAAGTTGCATTCTGCTAGTGTCCTTGTCACTACTGGTAGCATGAGGCAGTACCTGTGGGTAGCTCAATCCAGGATGGCACATCCATGATACATGCGGTTAGAAGTAATGCAAGATGGTTTGCCGTTTCTCCTAGCACAGTCTCAATAGCATGGGGGGATACCAGAAGACCAACCGTTACACAAGGAGAGCTGGACAGGGCTCAACCCTTCAGCAGGACTGGATGACTGGTATCTGGTAGTGGTGCACGATAAATATCGGCCCGATAATTATCGGTCCGATATCAGGAATTATGACGTCCCGATAAAACCGATAACACTAATTATCTCCGATAATAGCTCCGATAATATATAATATTTGTCAGCTGTGATCTGCATGGACTCTCTCGGTTAGACACCGTTGTGTGGAGAAGTAGAACTCTCGGTTAGACACCGTTGTACTGGAGAAGTATAACTCGGTTAGACACCGTTGTGACTGGATTATCTCTCACACGTTGTATCAGCAGCAGCAGCAACACAGCCCCTCCCCTCCCCCACACACACACACAGCGACGCTACACAGAGAGAGAGAGAGAGAGAGAGAGAGAGAGAGAGAGGAGAGCTGGTTGAGACCTGGTCTCAAACGTGTTACGTCTTGGATAGACCACTGTCTGGAATAATAACTGATCATCATACATGCTGTTGTCATCTTAAATTGACCAGCTAAAGTAAAATTTTAGAGTGTTCTCCAACTTGCTTGGAGATCAGAGTGATGTGGTGGATGCGTTTAAGGCATGTTGCCAATCAGCTGTGTAACATTAGCAGGTCAACGATGGCTCGTTGAGACTGTGCATTTGACCCTGATTTGACCACAGGCAATCAAAAGCACTAATTAATGGCAACTGTAAGTAACCGGTTGTCTGTCGTCTGTGTCTTGTGTATGTTTAATAGCCAATTGAATGTTTTCTGTACCCTAGAGATATCAAGTAATTCCCTGAAGAGGGTAGACCCTCTCCCTCATGCTAAACTTAAAGTGACTTATAAGGTTACTTCTCCTCAAAAAGACAACTTTATTTTCCTTTCTCAATGACAAGCATATTATTATTGCATTTTGTGTGTGCAATAACTGCAAGCCAATGTTCATAGGCATTGTCTGTATTTGTCTTCATTATTTCTTGAATTCCTATTTCTTTAGTTGCCAATAATTCAACTGTAAGCCAGTGTTTTAGTCTTTTATTGCTACACAATAAATAGTAAAAAGAAATTCTACATTCATAAATAATACAAAACAAAATAATAATTAAAAGTTTCTATGATTAAATGTATTCTATTGTTCAAAGCTATGTTAAATCCACCTTTGCCCACTACTAGTATTTCTTACCATAAGGTGTGCTAATACTACAGATTCATATACAGTTGATTTTTATTTATATATATATATATATATATATATATATATATATATATATATATATATATATATATATATATATATTTGTGTTATCGGTATCGGTCTTGAGAAGCAGGAAGTTATCGATATCGGTATCGGTTTCAAAAAACCAATATCGTGCATCCCTAGTATCTGCTTCTTTGTTTGAGGAGGACCAGGGGAAGCACTGCCAGACCTCTACAAAATGACCTCCAGCAGGCTACTGGTGCATGATGATTCTGACCAATTCAGTCAGATAGACACTCAATGAGGTGGCATAAGTGCCCACGGTCCTCTAGTGGGACCTGTGCTCACAGCCCAGCACAGTGCAGCTCCATTGTCATTCATCAGAGAACACCAGAATTGACAGGTCCACCAATGGCACCCTGTTCTCTTCAGAGATGAGAGCAGGTTCACACTGAGCACATTTGACATACATGAAATAGTCTGGAGATGCAGTGGTGAACATTATGCTGCCTGTACCATCATCCAGTATGACCACATGAAGGCATAGGCTATCCTTGGGAGGGTTTCACAGACCTCTTTGACACAGCCAACGGTACTCTGCTGTTAGGTACTGGGAAGACATGCTCAGAGCAACTGTCAGACCTTACTCTAGTGCAGTGGGCCCTGGGTTCCTCCTGATGCAGTAAAATGCTTGGCCTCTTGTGGCCAAAGTGTGCAGACAGTTCCTGGATGACAGAGACATTGATGCCATTGACTGAACCCCTCTGTATCGGACGTTATGTATCGGCACATCTGATGACGCCAAGTACCACCACAGATTGTCCAGGAACTCACTGATGCCCTGATCCAGGTCTGGGAGGAGATCCCTCAGGACATCCTCAGCATACCGAGATGTTGTTGGGAGTGCATACAGACATGCAGGGGCCATACACAGTACACAGAGTCACATTTTGAGTTGCCGTGATCAAATTCACGCAAGTTGGATCGACGATTAAAAGTTCACTTCCAGCACAATTGGTAGCTCGAATGAAAACTTTTACTGTATGCAGATGATTCAGCATTACTTGTATCAGGTGAAAATGTGTCAAAGATTGAGGAGACATTGAGTATGGAATTAGAACCTGTCAGTGAATGGATGACAGAGACCAAATTGCAACTTGGCAAAACAGGGAGACGCCTTCAGAAGGCAAACAGGATTAATGTTGTCTGTAATGGGGATGACATTGGATCAAAGTCAACTGTAATATACTTAGTTATAATATTAGATCACTCATTCTGGGGAAGTTATTGCAACCAAAGGAATCTCTAACAGTGCTAATAAACTTAGAATCTGTGCCTGTGCTGGACACGTGCCTTTTTGTCCAGCTTTGGGTTTATATTACTAATCAATTAATCACAACACTCTGGTTTCTCCAGCTTATGGGATGTACCGTACTATCCAATTGCAGACTTGCAAATACGCCTGCACAGGCCAATGTTAAATGAACGGCAAAATATACATTTATCAATGTGCCAAATCACAAGAGCCTTAATGTTTGTGCACATTCATATCAGTCTGAGCTGTCCTAAGTCGGTCTTAACCCCTTTGGGTTAGAGTGCCACAATTCGCCAATGAATGCACAAAAACTATTATACTGACATCACAGACAAGTCATGTACAGATGCAGGTTAAGCATGCTGGATTTGAAAATGAATCGGTGAGGTCTGGAAATTCTACTGAATGTAATCAAACTAGAGGTTCGGGCCGCATCACACATACGTCTGACCGATCCCTGATGTCATCAGTATATGCCAATTAAGGCTGAACGATTAATCGTTTTCAAACCGAAATCGCGATTTGAAACCACGCGATTAGCTAATCGCAAAGGCCGCGATTTTTTTATTTTTTATTTTATCATAATAAATCATTTTAATATTCATATTAATCCCAGAGCACCCGCGGGACTTGTCTCCTTCTCTCCAGAGTGGCTGCCTGCCTCTCTCTACAGGGAGCGAGAGGGCAGCGAGCCCCCCCCCCCCCCCCTCTCTCTCTCTCGCTCTGTCCCTCTCATAGAGTTAGGTCTCCGTCGGCTACGAGTATTTAAAGTTTGTCGAACGGCCGTGTTGCGCAAATCCCTGATGCCGCGCGTAGCGATAAAACATTATTTTCGGTGCGACACAAGTAGTGTAGTAGTAGTGTTGCTCCTATCTATGTTTGTTTCTGTAAGTGTAACTTATATTTTTCCCATCATTATTAAACTATTACTGTTGGATGCAATGTAAACAATACGATGGAAAGCACTTCCTGGTCAGTGTTGCCAGGTTTTGTGAGAGAAATAAGCAACCCTGTCTATGAAAACAAGCCCAAAAGAAGCGACTATGAACTGTATCTTTGTCACTTCTGTTATGTACAGTGGTGGAAAAAGTACTCAAATGTTGCACTTAAGTAAAAGTATCAATACTGCAATGTAGAAGTACTCTTTTACAAGTAAAAATGCAAAATGTACTTGAATAAAAGTACAAAAGTATTGGTATCAAAATGTACTTAAAGTACCAAAAGTAAAAGTACTAATGTTTGAAAATAGCAGATCTACAAGCTCACAACGCGTTGCATCACGGCGCGTTGTAAGCTTGTAGATCTGCTATTTTCAAATAACCTAGGTATAAAATAGGGCCAAAGTGGTTAATGTAGGTTTTACAATATTATAATTTATATCTGAAAAGTAACTAGTCACTAAAGTTTTCAAATAATTGTAGTGGAGTAAAAGTACAATATTTGCCTCTGAGATGTAGTGGAGTAGAAGTTAAAGTATTGGAAATTAGAAATACTCAAGTAAAGTACAAATACAGTACTTAAGTAAATGTACTTAGTTACTTTCCACCTTATGTATTCTGAGTTTTTCACTTCCAAGGAGTAGTAGTAATACAATGTACAGTAGGAGAGGACTTTGCCTTGTGAGACAAAAAAGTGTTACATTTTAGTTGAATGTTAATCTACATAAGCTAAATACTGGATATCAGTAAATATGCTTCTTTAGCCATAAGTGAAATACCTACTTATTTCACTGCTGTGAATTGTTTACACAAAAAGGTAATTTGTTGTAGGTAATATTTGTTTAATTTAATTTTTATTTATTGAACTTCATTTCAGAAAAAGCTTCTCTTCTTGAGCCATAAGTTAATGACTTAACAAGTTCAATGTTGGGTTGTTTACAAAAATAAGCTATTTCTATTCCAGCTAAATGTTTAAATATATACATGGGAAAAAAAGTACTTGGAAGATACATGTTGGAAGCAATGAAGCAATTCATATCTTTTAGTTCTCATCCTTATTTATTAGAATCTAGAACAGTAAATAAATGGTATGCCATTTGGTAATGTTCCATTACTTCCAATTACTTTTTAAACGTACACAGTGAATACTAAACTGAAGCTTGACTTTTAAAGATTTTTTTTATATTTTATTATTAAAAAATCGCAATCAAATCGCAATCGCAATTTCAGTCAGAAAAATCGCAATTAGATTTTTTCCCAAAATCGTTCAGCCCTAATGCCAATATATATGGAGATCTCTGTATCTGTCATGCTGTGTCTTTTTATGCCCATATATGGAGATCCCTGATTGTTTGGACCTGATTTCATGACGACACATTGAGGTCAGCCAACACACTCCATATTTGGTCATAGCTGCTTTAGGAATTCCTTATGGCCGAGTCATAGTGACATCCGCGTGATGACGTGGTCCGCCCACCCTCCCACCCTCCTATGAGCCAATTTTAATATAGCATAAGTTATATCATGTATGGGTTTCTCTTTTTTCTCCCTCTTTCCATCTCATGCAGACTGTCACACGCACACACAGGTATTAAGTCTCTGCTTTGGTATGGTTTGCCACCTTTCAGATATACGTACAGTAGACTGTGCTGCACATCTCATCCTACATGAATGTACGTTTCAGAGTACAACTGACTGTCAACTGTGTAGCCATAATGTAAATTACATTAAAAAGCATACTACCTCTCAAGAACCTAACCTCTAAACTTTGATTTACTGGAGATAAACATAACTGACACATTCAACAACAACAAAAAAAAATCACACTTTATAGAATACACGGAAAATGTAAATGTCAAAAAGTTCAGAATTACGTGCAGAATCTTACTGACATGGAGCTGGGAGGGTCGCACACACATATTGCAATGTATGAGGCTATTATAACACAATGAGGATATGTTTGTCCTAATGTTGACAACATGCCACAGTCTTCACTGTCCAAGGATTTGTCTTCATATAGCTTTCTGGTCTACTTTGGTTTCACTAGAATGATGATGCAATTACAGTCCTTTATATCCCTCCCTCCATTGTCCTTTGTCTTTTCATACTAGGGTGCAAAACCCCATGTTTGAGACAAACTGGCACACATCTTCAAGTTACAAGGACATGGGATTCAACTAGAGCTGGGCGATATGACTTCAAGTCAATATCACGATTATTCAATGATTCAAACTTTGTCTTGGTGGAGCGGTAGATGGGCGGAGCTTAGCGAACGGTCTATTGTACACAACCCCCAAAGCAACATGCACAAACTTACATTAAACTACATAATTGAATCGAAAACCATATCGGCAGTTGACCGTTTTTTTATGTTCAATTGTTGTGATAATTGATGCAAAGTGTTTAAAAGAAGACTAAGACAAACTCAAAATAAATAACTGTTTCATAGAGATATTAGGCAAGGCCTTGACTTCACGTAAGTAGTTTACATAAGTAATATATATTTTACAGTACATATATATATATATGACAGAGGCAGCCTCTGTGTTAAACACTACCAAGGACACACTGACTCATGTCACTTTACAGCTTTTATATGCACACAGATGTTTACAATTGAGGTTTATAACCCAGTAAGAACCTTGCACACAGTGCCTTCAATCTCCTTAAGCACAAGGACAACGGTCAAACTGTTCTTTCTTCATCGTTTCCTTTTTTTCCCATTGATGTTGTACAGTATGTTTACTATCATCATACCTTTTGTTACTATGTATGAGGAACATTTTGTTACTATACATGTATGAGGAACCAGAACAAAATGTATTCAGTACTGTTCTGTAACTGCACAAAAGACGTAACAATAAGGAAACCTTGAAACAAATGAATACATCTCTAGCCTTGGACACAGCAAATATATCTATCCCGGTGCACCTAGGTCACACCACCGATCCGACCAATATCTGAGTCATAGTGTCGGGGGCTTTGTCTGAGTGCCCGTTGCCCGTTGCACTGCACTCCCTCGAGTCCTTGCAGATGCGTGCACCGAGTTTGAAGTCGGTTGGTCCCATATATGCACAGGACCATATATGGGCATGGGAGTCTGATCTGTGGCTCTGGACAACCGGATCTCTGTATCTGTCAGTTCCCTTTCAGGGTTCTTGCACCATTTTGAAAGTCAAATTAAAGACTTTTTAAGACCTTTTAAGACCTCAACAAATGTAATTTAAGACCCAAATAAATGTCGCAACAATGTCTTCCTATATTGAAATTGGCTAATGGGAGTGCAGGCCAGCGGATGGTAAAACTTCTATTAATCCATTAAGACCGGGAATGCATCTGTGTCATTTTAAGATTTTTGGGTATTCAAAAATAGCAGATCTACAAGCTCATAGCGCGGCACCGATATAATACCTCCCCTACAGGCTGGTATTATAATATGTTACTCTCTACCTCCCCCTACAGGCTGCTATTATAATATGTTACTCTCTACCTCCCCCTACAGGCTGCTATTATAATATGTTACTCTCTACCTCCCCCTACAGGCTGGTATTATAATATGTTACTCTCTACCTCCCCCTACAGGCTGGTATTATGATATGTTACTCTCTACCTCTCCCTACAGGCTGGTATTATAATATATTACTCTCTACCTCCCCCTACAGGGTGGTAATATAATATGTTACTCTCTACCTCCCCCTACAGGCTGGTATTATAATAGGTTACTCTCTACCTCCCCCTACAGACTGGTATTATAATATGTTACTCTCTACCTCCCCCTACAGGCTGCTATTATAATATGTTACTCTCTACCTCCCCCTACAGGCTGGTATTATGATATGTTACTCTCTACCTCTCCCTACAGGCTGGTATTATAATATATTACTCTCTACCTCCCCCTACAGGCTGGTAATATAATATGTTACTCTCTACCTCCCCCTACAGGCTGGTATTATAATAGGTTACTCTCTACCTCCCCCTACAGGCTGGTATTATAATGTGACTCTTTACCTCCCCCTACAGGCTGGTATTATAATGTGACTCTCTACCTCCCCCTACAGGCTGGTATTATAATGTGACTCTCTACCTACCCCTACAGGCTGGTATCATAATATGTTACTCTCTACCTCCCCCTACAGGCTGGTAGGGCCTGTAAAAGGCCAATCAAAAAGGCCATAAAAAAAACGATTTTTAAGTCCACGGAAATAATGAATTAACCTGAAGGTTAAGGATGATTTAATTTTAATATAGTACAAGAATAGTGTAACTATCTGTAAAATATAACCAATTTATTTAATAAAATTATGTATTGGGTTATAGCCTATTTGTCTCAATATTTGTCACATTCAGCCCTGGACTTCACTGACTGTAGGGGTCACATTAATCACATTAGAATCACAGATTAGAGATTTTATGTATTTCCCCTATTTTCTGTATTTTTCACTATTTAAAATATAGTATTTCTTAATTTTTAATAATTATAGCTTGTAGATTGGCTTTTTTCACCATTTGAAATTGTTTTAAAATAAAAGGAACAGTTTTCCCAACCGACAGAGAGTCAGAGACAATATTTAGCCTATATATGGTTCTGTATTAGTGTATGAGTCAGTTTTAGCAGATTTCATTCTAATTGGCTACTGTAGACTGCCTATCAATTTCATGGGCCTGGGTAGGGCACTCTACCACTCTAGGAGAGTAGGGCACTCTCCCTGTTTGCATCCTACCTGACGGGTCGCTCCTACCAGGTGATGCTGAGAGGGTCTGTGTCAGAACCACACAGGCTCACAACTGGGGTTCCCCAAGGCTCGGTTCTGGGTCCTCTTCTTTTCTCTCTCTACACTACATCTCTGGGTGCTGTCATCCACTCCCATGGCTTTTCCTACCACTGCTATGCCGATGACACCCAGCTAATCCTCTCATTCCCCCCCTCTGATACCCAGGTGGAGACACGCATTGCTGCTTGTCTGGCTGACATCTCGGAGTGGATGTCGACAAACCACCTGAAGCTCAACCTGGACAAGACCGAGCTGATGTTCCTCCCGGGGAAGGGCTGTCCGCACCGAGACATGGCCATCACCATTGATAATGCTGTGGTGACCTCAACTCGGACTGCGAAGAATCTGGGTGTGACCCTGGACGATCAACTGACGTTCTCGGCAAACATCGCATCAGTGACGAGGTCCTGCAGATTCCTGCTCTACAACATCAGGAGGATTCGCCCCTTCCTCACGGAGAAGGCAGCCCAGGTGCTCATCCAGGCTCTCGTCATCTCCCGCCTGGACTACTGCAACTCCCTCCTTGCTGGTGCTCCGGCATCTGCCATCAAACCCCTGGAGCTTGTTCAGAAAGCTGCGGCTCGTCTGGTGTTCAACCGCCCCAAGTTCTCCCACACAACCATCCTTCTCCGCTCTCTACACTGGCTCCCCGTAGCGGCTCGCATCCAGTTCAAAACCCTGGTGCTAGCCTATAGGGCAGTGAAAGGAACAGCTCCTTCCTACCTCCGGGCTATGGTCGATGCCTACACCCCTGCCCGACCACTTCGGTCTGCCACCTCGGGGCGACTGATTGCCTCGTCACTCAAGGGTCCTTCTGGCCGATCCACACGGTCACGACTCTTTTCTGTTCTGGCCCCACAGTGGTGGAATGAACTTCCCACTGATGTTAGGACAGCAGAGTCACTGCCCATATTTCGCCGCAGGCTGAAAACTCACCTCTTCAGGAAACACTACCCTTCCTCTCTGCCTGACCTACTTGTTGTTAACTAGTTGTACGAACGCTTGTTTTCTATTGCTGTATTGTTTATTGGATTATTGGATTGTTTATTGGATCTTGTTTAGTCGATTCACTTATTTGTTTTAGCTCATGCTCATTTGATTTAGCTATTTTGTCTCATCTGTTTAAGGAAATAGGTAGCTGATATATTGCACTTTTACCTTAGCGCTAGGTATACTCTTGGTTGCTTGTTTTTGCAGATAATGCACTAAAGACTTCTGGTGATTAGTAGTTTTCGTTCCCTACCTATGTTGAATACACTTATTGTAAGTCGCTTTGGATAAAAGCGTCTGCTAAATGAATGTAATGTAATGTAATGTAGGGCCACCTGGCCTGGTGGAGATCTGCCCTGTTGCGCAGCAGCACAGCAAGTGAAGGCTCAAACTGTGTGTGTGTGTGTGTGTGTGTGTGTGTGTGTGTGTGTGTGTGTGTGTGTAGCACAATATTTACTTCTGATCAGTCAAACATTCACTTGAAACTGTTGCCTGATGACAGCTGAGGGGGAAGCGTCCGTCGTTTCTATTCCACATTGTAACCAGTGACATCCGTTATATAGCATACATTTCTTGTTAGCACTTAGCATTCATTAGCATGCTCTGTAGCAACAACAAGTACTGCCAAACAGTGCTCAACTACAACTACTGCTATCTTTATCAACCAAAACGGTCACGGGGGCTCTGATTTTGCCCAATGTCCACTTAAATGAGCTTCTGAGCTTACACAGACACCTGGAGCAAATTAATTAACGAGCGACACTGCAGCGCTGACGCTGACAGCCGGGCAACGAGACAAGCTCGTCAACTCCAGCTGAGTGAGTGACTGAGAGAAGGAAAAGAGAGACAGGGGAGGGCGGGGCTATCAGCCTATGGAACACACACTGACTGCTGTGTGTGCGTCTCTCACCCGCTCTCAACACAATGGGAGAGATGGAGGAGCGTACTGATAATATATCTTTATGGAAAATTCAACACTAGAATACGCACAAATGTTTATGGCTTTCATTTTCCCATGAGCCTTAAAAACATAACCTTCAAATTTAATACCTACGGTCAAATTTAAGACAAATTAAGACCTTAAATTCCCGATATTTTTTTTAAGACAATTTAAGACTTTTTAATGACCCGCGGGAACCCTGCCTTTATGCAGATATATGGAGATCACTGATCGTGACGACGTACTGACATGAGCGTGACAATGTGGTCCGCCAAACCCGGGCATGTTAGCAAATGTGGTGCCATTTGTGCTAATAGCTCGATCTGAACCTGACTGACAACCTTTTATATAGTTCAGCTGTGTTTACCCCTGTCGTCATGATGATGTCACAATGAGTCATCGAGTTTGTATAATGATGTCACAATGAGTCATAGTGACGTGGCCGTGGGTTGTTTATGGTTATTGTTATGACACTAGGGTCATATATGCATTTTCCGAATTCCTGGCAACACTGATCTTTAGTCAACAATGGCGTCCTGCGTTGAGGAGTCTGTCTCTGTTGCTGATGAGGGACCAACAGGAAGTCTGGCGTCTGAGAAGAGAGAAGCAAGACTCAGAAAATTTCGCGAGCTGCACTTCAAACGAAATGAAGCACGTAATCTGAATCACAAGGAGGTCGCAGAGGAAGACAAGAGACTGAAACTTCCGGCCAACTGGGAGGCGAAGAAGGCTCGACTGGAGTGGGAACTCGCTGTGGATGAAAAGAAAAAGGACTGTGCAGCTAAAGGCGAGAACTACGACAGAGTGAAGCTGCTGGAGATCAGCGCTGAAGATGCTGAACGGTGGGAGAGGAAGAAGAAGAAGAGGAACCCTGACCCTGGATTCTCAGGTTACGCCGAGGCCCAGCTGCGACAGTACCAGAGACTAACCAAGCAGATTAAACCAGACATGGATGGGTACGAGAAGCAGAGAGAAATTTGTGGGGAAGACTTCCACCCCACATCCAACAGCTTGATCCACGGCAGTCACGTCCCCACCAAGGAGGGCATCGACCGCATGGTGGAGGACGTGGCGAAACAGATTGAGAAGCGCCTCAAGTATAGCCGGCGCAGGGCCTACAACGACGACTCAGACATCGACTACATCAACGAGAGGAACGCCAAGTTCAACAAGAAAGCGGAGCGCTTCTATGGCAAATACACCGCCGAGATCAAACAGAACCTGGAAAGAGGCACAGCTGTCTAGTGGGACCGGCAGTCTCAATGGACACTGTCAATGTAAATTGTATGTTTTGTCTCCATTTAGAAAGTTTGGAGGCATTAAACGTATTGGCCATTGCTCTAGTCATGCATTCTATGTACATGGGTTAGGGTTATGTATTATGCGTGCATGACTAGAGCATGCTACTGTAGTTGAAGTCATGTGTTCTATGTACATGACTAGAGCGTGTTGCAACTCAAGTCATGTGTTCTAGAGCAGTGGTTCTCAACCTGTGGGTCGGGACCATGATTTTGGGGTGCTCCCTAGATGACAGTAAAATTACTTAAGTATACAGTTCCTCATTGTGATGCTTGATAGAGTAACAACTGAATGATACTGAAATATCAAGGACTTATTATGAGGTAGTTATCTTTAACCACTTAAGCCCTATTTTCAAACCTTTTCAAAAGATTTTTGAAAATAGATCTGCAAATAGATTTAACCCCCCCCCCCCCCCCAATAATGACAAAATACGGCGCCAGGCTTCAAGTGGTTAAATTGTATTTTCTATATTTGAATATTTTAATGTTTTTTCTGATCATTTTGATCAATGCAGTGGTTAGCGTTTGTGTGTGCAGAGCTGTTTGAAGATGTCCATAGATTGGTGGCCCTTCCTTTCTGTCCCAAGATTTGTGTACAAAACAGCAGTCACCCCAACATCCTTGATATGAGTCCAAGAAACCCTCCCCCCTCTCTCAAATAAAACCACTTTAACCAAAAAAAAAAAAAAAAAAAAATATATATATATATATATATGCATTTTCCTGTGTGGCCTGGCTGTTTGGGGACTGGGAAGGAGGGAGTCCACTTTTTTGTTGCACCTTAGGTTCCCCTAGGCTGAGACGTAACATAATGGGGATGGGAGTAGTGGACTCCCTCCTTCCCAGTCCCCAAACAACCAGGCCACACAGGAGAATACATATATGACTCTATGGTCATAACAGTTATGTTGTCATAGTGACAGTATAGGCATAGTGACGTGGCCATGGTTTGTTTATGGTTATGTTGTCATAGTGACGTGGCCGTGGTTTGTTTATGGTTATGTCAGAGTGACGTGGCTGTGCTCTGCCCACCCACCCATCCACCCATTAGCCAATTTTAATGCAGGATAGATTCATCTAAAAAAAGTTCGGAAACGTACCTTCAGTCCATTATGTCTCCCCTTCAATAATACCAATCGATATTGTATTTTACATCGCTGATTAGTCACCTTCACAACGATGTATAAATTGTAAGGAATCAGAAAGGATCGTGCAATTGTGGAATGAGCAACACAGCTAAACGTATGGGTAGCACCCCCCAAATATTTGCCCCAATCCCATATGCTTCCGTTTGGATTCGCTCTCGTTTCGAGCAACCTGCCAGTCACAGGTGTGTGGTGGCACCTGAGCATGGGCCCTGCAACTTTGACAGAGATATGTCAGTGGTACGGTTGTGCAAGTCTTGCCTGCAAATCTCTGGAAGAAAGCCTATGGTTCCTCAGTGAAGCAAGGGTGAAGACCCGGTCTTCTTGGGGTATTGTCTTCCTGGGACGGCCAATTCACAGTCTGTCTTTGACTTCACCATTCACGGAAGTTTGGAAATGGTACCAGGGCTGACATAAATGTTCCGTAAGTGGGAACATCAGCTTCCACTTGCCCTATTGCACAGGCCTTATCCTGAAGGGACAAATGTGGGGGCAGTGTTGCTGCTTGGAGCATACACAAACTCAACAAAGTTGCATGTGCCACAGTGCCAGTCACACACATTTGACTGGCACACACCTGCCAGCTGTGTTGCTTATGCCACAATTGCCCGATCCTTACAAGTTATACCTCGTTGTAAAGGTGACTAATCAACGATAACTATATAAAATACAATAATCTAAATAATAATCGAAGCTTATTTTCCAAACTTTTTTCTCGAATCTCGAATATGACATATGTCTGGATAGGCCCGAGTTAAATTCCTATCTCCTGCTGAAAAATGCAGGGGGGGAAAAAACACCTCAATAACCATAAAAGAGCAAGACCTAAACATAAAATACATTATATTTGCATTTATATTTACACATTTTATATATATTTACACATTTAGACTAACCAGAATCAGCATTCAGCACCTTTGTTGTACAATGGTGGCATGCAAAAATAGTGAGTACAGATCTCGTCAGAGAACTGAGAGGGCAGTGTAAAATGTATGTATAAAATAATCGTTCATTCATCGTAATCGACGCAAAAGTTTGAAATAATTGTGATATTGATTTGAAGACATAATTGCCAAGCCGTAATATGAAAGACACACTTGAATATTTTTTACAAAATGTAATAAAGGTTTTATGGTATGTTTAATGAGTAGGATTACTCCTTAGCTCAGTGGCCTTGTTGTTAAGAGTGTCTGCTCTAGACTGAGAGGTCAGGGTTCAATCCCTGGCCAAGTCACACCATAGATACGTACCCAATGCCTCCATGAATCAAAGGTTGGATAGGGGTAAGTCCCTGGGACATACTAGCGTCATATCCAGAGGGTGTACATGTATATCAAGCTACCTCACGGCACGCTAAGGAAACAGGAGATAGCTCACAACCTGGGACATACCCAGGATTTTCTCAGAATAGCTTCAGTATGAAAGGGAGATTTGGCTTGAGCCTCGATCAAATAACCTACTTTGTTATGATCAGAGGCACACTGACTAGTATACGGTAATAGTTAACTATTGGTGGTAATAATAAAACCACAAAGTCATAAATGCAACTCTTCTTGATCACAAAAAATGCTTGAATATGTTATAAGTAGGTGTATGAAGCTTTCATTAGTAGAATACAAATAAATCCTATCATGTTTACCTGACTAAGCACATCCACACCACCAACCCTGTGTAATCGCTAGCGTACAACAACAATTGTTGCCACAATGTCACCACAGACCACAATGCAAAATGGCTGATAAAAACATTGTTGCATCCAAAAGTATCACCTTTGAATTATGTTAATTATTCAGTTATTAACAGTATTCGCCATTCACAGTTATAACATTTGGTTGGTGTGGCTTACAGTTGTATTTATAATCAGGCCACATATCACTATATTTTGTTACTGGCTGGGTCAATGTGCGACCGCAAAGCCACAGAACTGAATAGTTCCCCTTCTGTGAGGACACAAGGCTATATTTAAGCCAAGTATACTAATGATTGTTATAATGTGGGCTGTTTTGGCAAGACAAAAATTGTTTTTGCACCATTCATCATTTGAGTACAAACTGAACTGTAGCTCAATAATGTCAGTCATTTCCACTGGGAGTCATAGGCAAGACAAGAGTTTCAGTTTTAACCCAAAGGAGTATGTACCCACCTCACAATCGTGCACTTTACATTTAGCAGGTCTGTCTATGTGTGTGTATGTGTTGGTACACAAATTATATTCTGGTGCACCTCAGTGAAAAGGTTAGGCACACCAGTGCAACCAACTAAAAACAGTCTGCAGCCCTGCAGCTTGTGTTGTAGGACGGTTCAAATCTTGTGTTGCTGCCACCACAGACCAACATCTACACATTTTATTGCACCCCAATATAGTGCAAGCTGTAGTTGTCCCAAAAGAATCGTTTTAGGTCATTGGTTATTTTGGTGCAAAAGCCCCATTTCCATTATGCTTATGCAGACCATGGCTCAAAAAAGGAAAAGAACAAGCAAATAAGTGCTAAAATACTAATACTTATTCTATAATGGGGACCACGGAACCACTACTCAGTTTTTGTCTAAGTGTGATGACATGATGCTAAACTTAAACTGACATAGATTTTGGCAAGCACATTCACAGCACAGATAGGCTAATCAATCAATGCTGGATTGAATATGTTGAACAAGCCAGTCGATACCTGGGGCAAGCTCTAGAGAGCAGCTTGATTTGTTATGTTTCTGATTTTGATGAAAACTAAATGTTTCCACTAATGTATAGGGTTCACATTAAGGGTTTGGGCTCCTTTATATCACCATCTATGTCTCAGTGTTGCTGTACTTCAATTAGTACAATAGATTAGAGACAATTAGATTAAATTAATGAGCAATACACTGTGGAAAATCTGGAAATCATATTTACAGAGGGACACAGGTATACAATACTGGAATAAAAAAAAACAAATAATGGTGATAAGTAGAAAATATAAGTTATATAAGTTCCATTTAAAAATATAAATAAAACTATTTCACCCCCTAATGAAGGTTTCTGGCTCCATGTCAGGTGGTAGGCATTGATCCGAATATGTTCAATGGGTAGAGTTATGCATAGATGCTGAGGTTGTGCCATACATTCAATAGACGGCAAGAGATGAATGACATTACCTTCAACCGTTTGACCACCTCATCGTTCGTGATCTTGTCCGTAATCTCCTTCACCCCTGGCGGATAGGTGATGATCCCCGGCGCCGGTTTCTGCTGTTGCGGGAACTCCATGCTTGCTGAAGTATAATCCACACGGTCTTCTACTGGCCTCTATAGGTCACAAAACAAAAGTTCAACACAACCATTCTACCCGTACTTATCAAAAAAACATCTTTAAGACACAATTCCCTGCCTCCGGCGATCATTTCTGGACCAGAAAATGGCACAGCGAGCACTTTCAAACTGTGATGTCCTGAGCGACCAAATGTTTTTGCAAGACAAAAACACAATAACACCACCTACACATGAATGTTAGCTCGGATGCTAACACACAGCACAGCTAAAATATCAAGCTCCATATTCACAAGAGTCGCTAGACGCCGTTTGTGTGGGAACAAGGACGACTAGTCTCTAGTCAAACCACTTGAATAAAACAAAGAGTCAAGAGATGCTTCACAGATAATACAGTGACCACATGCCCACCACAACACGTCTGAGTCCATTAGCCAACTAGCTGCACTGCAGGCATCATTCACAGGCAATTTTGCGGGAGGGAGTAGCTGGGGATGCTAGCTAAAGGCTAACGGCTAATCATGTTGTCCATTCCATGTTAGCCAACTGGTTAGCACGGACTGCTAACACAGGCCGCCAACTATTCAAACATACCCTCATATCAAGCACTAAAACAACGACAGAAAAGTGTCCAAACCCTTTGCTTCGAGTAGTTGTACTCGTGGCTAATTTCTGCAATTTCTCACAATCATTACAACTTTATTAATGGAAGAAATGCAATTAAATGTACTTGTTTCTATCTTTTTTTTTTTTTTTTTACCCCCACCACAACTTCATCAACATTAGGTTCTTCCTGTCGCTAGTTTAGCTGCTCTCCTCTCTACCAACTTGTCCCCCACGAATGCTTTTTATTTTTTAACATCCTAATGAATTCTATCTATTTCCAACACACCTACGGTTTAAACAAAACATACCCGCAGGCGTTTGCTGCGGATTCCTCTTTAGTATTTACCTCTGAAGTAGGCCGTTTTAATTCATTGGTCTGACACAGGTTGGGTTTCTAGTTTCGGCACAAAGCTTTCTCCTCACAGTCAGTCAGTGCCGTTCCAGTGCTGTGTGTGTGCGTGCTTGTGTGTTTGTGTACGTGTGTGTGTATACTCGGTATATAGCACCCCCTGTCGGTCTGCCGATGGCACTGCATACCAATATAGATGTGGCGGGATTCAGAGAGAACAAACAAGCCAACCAGATTCTGATCCAACTTCAAGCAGTGTTGGAAAAAGTACTCAAACGTTTTACTTAAGAAAAGTATCAATACTGCAATGTGGAAATACTCCGTTACAAGTAAAAGTCCGGAATTCAAAATGTACTTGAGTAAAAGTACAAAAGTAAAAGTACACATTATGCAGAATGCCATTGTGCAGAAAGTATAACAATATTTTGAAAATAGCAGATCTACAAGCTCACAATGGCTCAGACTAGAATAGTTAGGCTGGCTACTCATACATTTTGTTATGTAATAATTACAATTGAATTGAATTTAAAGTGGCCATAAAGTGAATTCAGTTATTTGCTTATAGACATATTATACATGTAAAATAGTCATGGCTGAAACCCTGTACACAGTTTGGGAACAATGTTTTGTTACTCTGTGTGGTGTGACAAACTGGGAATAAATATTGTACCATATTTTATTTTGCTGTACGGTCACTTTAATCATTTGTCTGGGGACCCTGCTGGGGACCCTGCTGGGACCCTCTCAAGGACCCCTGGGGGTCTCAAACTCCAATCTAGGGTGATTAAGTAAAGATGCACTAGAATCTGAAATTGAATGTGAGTACAATTCATTATTTGGTCAAGGAGGAAATTATACAGCGGTCATATTCAATTGAACATCAGAATAATAAAACAAAATTGCATGAAATATATAGCTAGTTATTGAGGAAAGCACATTTATGTTTCCCCTAATTCAGATCACAAGTGTGTTGGTAAATAAGTAAATAAATAAATACAAACTTTTCATTCACTGTTCTCTTAAATGTAAATAATTCAGACAGTTCTGCGTTTCAACGCTTGGCGTGCTGTCAGCTTATGTCACCCCGAGTTGTTTTGCTTTTCTGCCATAGCAGCAGTGTTGCCATGTCCGCTTATTATAAGCGACTTTGGGCTTGTTTTTCTGTAAAGTTGCTTGTAAATATCGGTTAGTTGCGGGTAGCGTTTTTTTTGGGCTGGTTTCTAAAGTGTAGTTGCTTATTTGGGCTTGTTTCCAAATGTCTTTTGAACCAGTGGTTCTCAAACATTTTCATGTCAAGGAAAAGACCCCCAAATGAATATGTATGTATCAACCGACACGCCCCCATCTAAAAATATTTTGTGCCAGGGACCCCCATACAAGTTTTGTGTTGTTAAAATATTCCAAAATATTCCAAATATTCCCATTTTTTTTTTACCCCCAAAGATTTTATTTGAAAATAGCCCATAGGTTTAAAGTACTCATGTGTTCGCTTCTTTTGGACTGGTTTTCCTAGACCTGGTTGCTTATTTCTCTCGCAAAATCTGGCAACCCTGGAAACTACTACTACCTACGCGGTAGCCATAGATAGGTCGAGGGTGTGTGTGCGTGTGCATGTATGTATAGTATACTTTAACCAGCACAACATTTCAGCTCTGTTGTCAGACATTATATCACACGCATACAGCTAATGAGAGCAAGCAGCAGGTGCTCCTCGGGTGACGACGGTGAAAATGCCACGGAAAAAGAAGAACGGGCAGAGCCCTGCCAGAGTCCCAGCACCACCCGGGCTGTTGTCCAACGAGGGGTCCCGTTCACAGGAGCCATTATTCGGTGCCAGCACCATGGCGAGTAACTTCACCCCCAGCAGCTCCTCCACGGCACAGGCGAACTGTGACAAGGACACCATCGTCCGGAACATGCAGGAGATGTTCTCGCATCTGGAGCCCGAAGTCATTTACATCGTCCTCTCCGAGTGTGATTTTAAAGGTAAGCACTCAATAACACGGAAGTACTGTGCCCTGTGCAATGCTAGCCCATGTTGCTATCCAACTTTTAGGTGGGAATGCTGCTAGGAGGCTAAAGCAGCTAGCTCAGCTGGGCTGGCTTGGCTTGTTTTGAAGGTTGACTGACTTGACAGATGAGAGGGGTGTGTTGTATTGCAGTGGTTCTCGACCTTTTCAGGCCGTGACCCCCTCTTTCTTATATTATTTGACAATTTGGCCGATGTTTGATCAGTTTTTATAGTATAGTTTGATGATTACTTGTGATGCAGTTGTAGGCTAATCGTCTTTTTCTTTAGAAAAGGTCTTTAAAGTCCACAAATTGTCACTTCACTGTCATCTGGGACCCCCCCCCAAATCATGTGGGGTCCCCACCCAGGTTGATAACCACTTGTTGTATTGAACTTAAATGCCACACAGGTCGTGCAGCGGATTGCCCATTATGTGTTATTGATTCATTTGAATCAGAAGTTGCACCACATTTAGGCCTATATATTTTTCTCCCCATATACTCACCTCTTTACCTCATGTTGTTCATTTCTCATAAATAACCATGGTCACTAGACTAGTTATTACTGAAGGCAACATGGCATGCAAAGTGTATGCTTGCTGAAGACCAGTAATTCTGTCTCAAACTGGTGTGTGTGTGTGTGTGTGTGTGTGTGTGTGTGTGTGTGTGTGTGTGTGTGTGTGTGTGTGTGTGGTCTACTCAAGACATGCTGCCTGTTCTGCACTCTGTGTACTTGCATGCACTGATGTTTTAATATTGATTGATTGAACACTTTATTAGACAGAAATGTAAACAAGAGGTACAGTCAGACATTTGGGCTAAAAAGATAACACAAAAAAGTTCTGGGGATGTATTTCCATAGTGGCTCACAGTTGAAGCGGTGATATTTTGTTATGTATATATGTGCATGCAGTGCAGTCGCGTAATTATATTTATAGCTGAGATAAATGCAAGTATTAAGAAAATACATGTTTTGTTTCTTCCTTAGTTGAGAATGCAATGGATTCTCTTTTGGAGCTGTCAGTTGCTGCTGAAGATGAAGGTGCAACTCCCTTCAAATTCATCTCTGGCTTTGAGCTCACAGCTGCGGCCCTCCTCAATCCCTCCCCTGTTGAATGTGGCCCAGTCCTGGACTCCTCCAAACCGTCACAACTCTCCACATTTCCTCTGCCAGATGATCTTGACCTGCTGATTGATCAAGAGCTACAGACACTGACAACACGGCCAGAATTAAGGGAAGACCTGTATCTTTCCGCCACTGACCCCCGCTCCTCTTTTACTCCACCTACGGTCCCCAAGCAGGCGCTCCCTGAGTTGCTTCAGTCCAGCCTGGATCCTGACGCTACAGAGGCCCCCAAGAAACAGTCCTGCCTAGCAGGAGTGACCTCAGAGCAGACAGGTCAAGCTCTCCCCCGACTTGACCAGCTCAGTATTTTGGGAGAAGAGGGTATTATGGGTGAGTCTTCAGTGCTGGACTTCAGCTACCTGGCCTCAGGAACACAAGCAGCCAAGCAGCATTCTAATCTGGACCTAGGTGCCTCTGGACGTCCGTCAGCATTCCAGGCCTATAGAAAGCAAGACCAGCCACCCGCTCCCTCACACACACCCACAGGAGGAATAGTGGGAGGAGCAAGATCGAAGGTGAGTACAAGTACGGACACAGATAGCAATCAGCAATTACTCTGGAACCCTGATGCAACAGAATTCTTTCCCTACACTGATGGAAAGCAGGGTCCAGTCTTCATTACTCCTGTGGTTCAAAAACCTTCCCCCTGGGAATCTCATCCACGACCTGGCTTTCCCTGGTTGGGCCAGAGGCCTGTCAGCCAAGCACCTCTCAAACCATCTGCTACTATTCCAAAGTCTTGGGCCGTACCTGCTGCACCAGAGGGCCCTAGCCCTAACATTGCACTCAACAGGCTTCGTTTGGAAGGGAGGGTCCTTGTGATGCTACGGGGTGCTCCGGGGTCTGGAAAGTCCACTTTGGCCAGGTAAGGATGCTGCGTGTAGTTTAAATATCATGTTTTATTGTTTTAGTCTATTGTATTAAGAAGTATCTGCCAATAAGCAGTTTATTTGTAACTTGTGTGTATGTGCACGTGTGTAGGGCAATGTTGGAACATAACCCAGGTGGAGTGGTGTTGAGTACTGATGACTACTTCAGTCGCAATGGAACATACCACTTTGACCCTTCTGCCCTGGGGGAAGCTCACGAGTGGAACCACAAGAGAGGTAAAAACGAAGGGTCCTATTTTTGGGAAACAATTGAACTGGTGTGAAATGCTGTCAAATGCAGTGTATGGGGAGTGGAGACAGACTTGGTATTTTCGGGACCAGAGAGGGGCAGAATACCCTCTTCTAAGTGGTGAGTGGCTAGCAGACGTTAAAATGACCCCAGAAGTGTTTTATAGTGAAATACCCCTTTAATACATCTAGCATTGGTCCTACAGAATGAGTAGCGTTTCCCAGTGTAATAACACTGTTACAATGATACCCGGCAACAAGCCAGAGAGAACATGCGTACACACAGAGATAGACCGGAACGGCCACAACCATCCCATCTGGTTTTAGCGTGGGGTAAATTTGAATGATCTGCCTCCAAGAGTTATATAGCTTACATCGTACATGATCGTTTGTATCACTTTCAGAGCGATGTTATGGATGATAGAAACATTGACAGCCAAGAAAAACCCATCAGAAGGACATCTGGAACGCAATCGTTCCCTCACCCTTGGAAAGTTGTATTATTAACAGAGATATATGAGACGATTATGACTGGCTAACGCTAGCTGGCATTACCTCAGGTAGCCTACTACAACTATCTAGCCTCCTTAAAACCTCTGAAACCTAGAAAACTGGAACTGAGTTTTAGCTCCATAATCATTGCCATGTTTAAAGCTGTGTTTTGCTGTAGGTAAAAGCATAGGCTAGGGTTTGGCTTGTGTTGTGTGTAAATCCCTGCATGATAGTAACGCACTTCCAAACGGCAATAGTGTCGATAAACTCCTGTCTCAAAACTGTACTTGGAATTCACAAAAACGTGTTCTAGAAACATCATTGATGAATTAATGGCTTTTGTTTTTTTTATATTATGATAAGTTTAATTGATCTTTTCTGTAGAAAATGTTATAGTGTCTCTTACCAGGCGATTAAACCAGATAACCTCGGGCCATTGTGGTGTTTTGGATCATCTGTCCAGTCAAGGACGATATTCCAATCAACTCTGTTTAATTTGCTAATTGCATTCCTTGTCGAGTGGCAACAAGGATCTGTGCCTGTGATCTGCCAAGACATGACGCCTACCGTACTTTTGAAATTAGTATTCTTCTTTTACAGAAACTGAGTTTGAAAACCCCACACCCCACTGTCTATATACCAGCTGGAGCAAAAAAAAAATTCCCCCCACTCCCGACTCCGCCCCCAGCTAATACACGCTGATGACACTACGCTGTGTGAATGTATGGCATTATGTGTAATAATGTATCTAGCTGACCAATCAGTAAGCCTTTTATGAAGAAGAAACCTATATAACCTATGCAGAGATATGCCTTCATATTCTCTGCTCACAGCAGTTTTGTTGGATACAAGCATTTAACCGTTGCCACATTTAACCGTTGCCACATTATGCATGCGAGTTTGCATGCATAAGAGAAAAGAGAAATATTTAAACTCTTTCCAGCTTGAGGGAACCATATCGAAGTGAAACAGGCAAGCATGACATAAGGTGGATTAGTGTGATTTTGGAGGTATCTATCTGGGTGTGCCTCCGTCAACTAAAGTGATGACATTTCTTTGCCGTCGCCATTTGCTGTGTGCCTCACGCCTGCCCCAAAATATTGCCCGAAGTCTTAAAAAGAATGATAGCGAGAAAATAATGGTGCTATTGTTGGTTTTCTCTTTGGAATGACTGAATGATTATTACTACTCCTAGGTGTGCTACATTTCCATCACAGATGTTTTGTGACGGAAATACATTGTCAACAGTCAGGCTAGGAGGTTATATTTCCGTTTGTGACCCCTGTCTGTGTTTTTCCACCTCTTTCCCTTAGCCAAGGAGGCTTTTATGAGTGGTGCTAACCCCATCATCATTGACAACACCAACATGCAGAGCTGGGAGATGAGACCCTATGTTGCCCAGGTCTGTCAACTTGTCATCAATACATGCAACCTGATAATTTATCTCCTATTTCTGACTAATTATTTAATAGGAACTATTAAATTTTTTTGGGGGGGGTTTAGGGTTAGTGTTATTCATGAAATCCTTTTTAATGTTTATTCTTTTGCACTATGTTCTGGGGCCATAATGTGTCTTAAAACCATTAACAAAACATTTGTTTTTTATTATCCATGTGGTCTTGAGAATGTTCAGAATAGTACCTTCTCACAAGGATATTGTCACATTTCCCCCTAGGCTATAAAGCATAAGTACAAGGTGTTGTTCCGGGACCCTGACACCTGGTGGAAGAACAAGCCCAGAGAACTGCAGAGGTGGGATCATGAGATTGGAATCTTAAATCTAATTAACCCATTAAGACCTGAGGCCGCTTCTAAACATTTTCAAAATCCTAAAAAAATAAATTAAAAAAAAATATTTAAAAGAAATATTTTCACGATTTTTCAAAAATAGCAGATCTACAAGCTCATAGCGCGGCACTTGGTGCCGCGCTATGAGCTTGTATATCTGCTATTTTTGAATAGCCAAAGAAATCTAAAGTGACACAGATGCGTTCCAGGTATTAATGGGTTAAAGTGATATGTTTTTTGTTATAGAAAGTTTTTTGTTAAACCGTTAAAGCTCTATATTCCTATAATTTCTAGAGTGTTCAGTAACAGGTCTCCCCATCTCTCTATCTCTTTAGTAAACAGAAAATACATTGTCAGGTCCGGATACCACTTGTTATCCAATCAAGAGAGAGAACTTTTCCAATTACACTTGTTTATCTTGTATCCCGAATGTGTTCTCTAAAGACCTGACAAGGCAGAGATACCCTGGTTACTGAACCAGCACTCTATAGCAATGATTGCTGTCAGAATCTAGAGCTATTTAACAACATGAATTAACATGAATCTTGTAAAACACAACAGAAGACAGTTAGTTGAATTTCAGTATTAGATGTCATTTCCTATTCCTATACACATGGTTTGAGGCTGATGACAAATGATTTTAATATAGATTGTTGCTCATGGTAACACAAACTGGTTCCCAAAAGAGGTATACAGAAAATAAAGGTGAACTTAGGTCTCCAGTGAAATAGTTTCATTAGGAATTAGCACACCTAATTAAGTTACTGTGCACTCCGTTTCTATCAGCCTTGAAACTAAGATAACGACTGGTGACAGCTGGCTCTGTTGCTGATGTCTGTTGCTGATGTCTTCTTCCCTTTGTTTAGCTTGTATTTATTTATCGTTTATCACCATCTGTGCATTTATAGACGTTCTAAGCATGGTGTACCGGTGGAGAGGATCCGGCGAATGCTGGAGAACTGTGATCGCTTTGTTTCTGTCCAGTCTATCATGGGTTCACAGGCCCCCGAGAGGATACAGGCTGTCCCCCAGGAGAGCAGGCCTTCACAGTGAGTGTCACCAGCCTACTCTAATCCAAAAATATGTTATTGTAAATCTGAAAAGTATTGTCCTTCCTTTTAAAACTAAGGGACATCAGCAAATATGTTCAAACTACCGTTCATAACTCTGCTTCTCCTAGGCCAGTGTCCTCTGACGCAACTCACCCTGACATAGTGGGAGAGCCTGGATTATCCAGGAGATCTGAGAAGCCTTGCTTCCAGGCCCAGCTCTTCTCCTCCCTCCCTGACGTGTCGTCTTCCGGGTGTGAAGGGTCGATGGGACTGCCAGGAAAAAACGACCACAGCTCCACTGATTATCTCAATCCTCTCTCCAGTGAAAGGGTGCAGGGAAATCTTGAGGTCCCTGATGAGGATGAAGCGATGGATTTTATGGAGTTGGATTCCGAGCTAGATGCCCAGTTACAGCTGGTTCATCCGATGGGAGACCAGGGGATCCCTGACTGTATCGTGGAATCGGTGTTGACGGAAGATCACCATTCTGACGAAAGGCCCGTGGCCTTTTCAGAGTCCATCGCCCAAAGAGTGAAAAGAGAGAGGCGAAGCAGAAGGTCTGATTTTGAAATGTCAGAGCCTGCTGATCTGGTGAAGGATACCAACCAGTCAGAGAGAGAAGCAGGTGGAGTGGAGGAGAAAGGGCAGATGAAGGCTACGGCAACAGTTGGGGGGCAGCTGTCAGGGGATGGGAGTGAGAAAGGAAGGCCAGAGCTGTTGGATTTTGTTGGAGACTGGCCCTCCCCAGGGCTGGAGCAACGGCAGGAGAGGAGAAGAGAGATAAATGGGGAGGAAGAGGGGCAGGTGAGCAGAAAAGTAGATGGCCGTGCTAACGGAATGAAAGCACGGTCAGGCCCTGATGTAACAGAGTTCCAGAGGCTTCTTGATCTTATTCAGACAGGTGTAACCTCCCCTGACTCCGCCCTTATTCTTGGCTCTGGAGAGGGCTCGGATAGAGAAAGTGAAGAGGGGGACGGGTCACAGGAGTGTGACAGAGATGACCGTGAACGGAGAGACCAACTTAAGAAGACCACGGTTAGAACTGAATTACCTGACTGTGTATTAGACTGGAAGGTATGTGATTCTTTTCTACTGAAGGAGCCCTCTCAAACTATAATGGTAGAATCTGGAGCGGGCGTCAGTGAAAATGGACAAAGGAATGTCAACGAGAGGAGAGATGACATATTAGAGGTTGATAGAGAAAAATCTTATGTAGGCTTGGAGTCTGAAAACCCCAGTGGTTCTCTGTCTTATCTCAGCATGAAAAAGGATGGCTATGATGGTGCAGAGGCTGACCTGTGTCATACTGATAAGGTAAAGAAAGATTTCGCGCACAGCTGCGCTCTTATCGGCGTCCCCGTTGATGCTCATGGCGAGGGCAGTCGCAATCCTTTCTTTGAGATTGAGAGTAACGCAGAAGCAGATAGTGGCCCACTTACAGGGGGCAGTCAGGAGCGAAGGCAGCGCCAGAGTCGCAGGGCTGGAAAACAGTGCAAGTTAGCCCTTACCTTCACTCAAAACTCTCCCTCACCTAAATCCCTCAAAGACAGTCCTCACACCACAACCTCAAACAGTAGTCATCGCAGCGTTGAATCGGATGTTGAGCTCAACTCTAATCCTGACTGTAACCTCACTCTTGAGTCCAAACTAGACTTTGACCTGTCCCTTGACCCCATCCCAAACCCCAACCATCCGTCACAAGTAGAATACCTTTCCACTGCCACTAACATGGATAGTGGTTGCCCCACCCAAACAGACCCCCAAGACTTTGCCCTTCTTTGGCGCCTCAATCAGCACAATATCCCTGATGACACAGTTGTGGCTGCGGATAACTTCCCCAATGACATCACAGTCCTGTCGGGCAACCCCTCTCGCTTCCTCCCTAAGCTGTCCTGTGCAGCAGTAGTAGTTGACCCATTTGGCCCCACTGTGATACCCGACCGCGTAGTGCACGAGAAAGGCACGCAGGTGGACGAGAAAGAGGTTTCGGGGGTTAGAAGCCGATTGGATAACCTACGTATCCTCAGCCGCCATTTTAAACTGGTCTGTTTTGATACATTGGAGGATCTATATGACAAATGCCACGAGGACTTGGAATGGACCACCAACCTCCTGCTGGACTCTCAGGAAAGGTTCTTTAGGGATGAGGAAGGCAAGGAGGACGTCATTGTTTTGGCTGAACAGGATGGCAATCCACCTGCACCGTGTGTAGCTTCAGGCGTGGACATTGACTCTGGTGTGTGCTCTGGTGCGTTAGACGAACTTCACCCTGAAGAAGAGGTAAAGGCTGGTGGTGTAGAGGAAGGTCACAGGTCAAACAACGCAGGTTCTCCCAGTAGGACAATAAAGGAATCAGGTGGCGGTTCTGACGGTGAGCCTGGGTCAGCAGGGGTGATGAGGGAAGACGGCTCAGCGATTGGAGGTGCCATTTCTCAACTTGCAATCATTCACAATGACCGTTGTGATGAAAGACTGCAGTCCTCTCAACCACTGCTCAGTCTGCTTGGAGACGTAGAAGACAGAGAGGGAAGTGAGGACACCATGCAGGCAGGAAACACCGAGACGACAAGTCCATCTAAAGACATCGACTTAGAGGGAAGATCTTATGGCGGGGATGTGGATGAAGGGGAAGCACAAGGGGAGTTGAGGGATGAGAATGGGGGAGATGAAATGTCTCACATGGATGAGGTGACCCGGTCGCTTGTAGTTCAGCTTGAGGAGATTAAGAGACGAGAGGGACAACAGAAGAAGGAGCAGAGGAAAGAACAGAAGGAGAAACATCGGAGGCACCTGGACATTCAGAGTGTAGAGCTCAAACTGCCGACTGAGCTGGCAATACAACTCGCTGAACTCTTCGGTCCCGTGGGTATAGACCCAGGTAACTATTATTCTCTCACACACACACACACACACACACACACACACACACACACACACCTAGTCAGGGTCTAATGGCATGGCTTAGGGATCTCAGACTTCATGTGGCCAGTCTGTGATTGTTAGTCATCTATGACTTACAGTATGACTCCCAAGTTTCAGCTTGATCTGACCGCCATTATAAAATTAAACTTAAGTATTTAAAATATATATAACACATTTTTTTTTCATGTATAGACTGTTCTTCCTTGTAGACATCTTGCCTCTTACAGAGCCACGCTGTAAAAATATGTTGCACGACCTCCCAATACAACAGTCCAAAGTCCTATTTTTGTTTTCTTGATAAGTTCCTGAGCCAAGCTTTGTGATTGTCTAATAGGGATCACTGACTTATATGAGTGTTAACCGTCAGTACCGTCTTCTTCTGCATAGGTGCTTGCTCTGCTGAAGACTATGCTGTGCGGATGGACCTGAACCTAGCTAAGCTTCTCCACCAGAAGTGGAAGGACTGCATCCAGGTCAGATGTTGTTCATTTAGCAGCCAGTCAGACGAACAGTTGAAGTCGGTAGCATTATCAGTTGAACCGATCAAAGTACAAAGTGTATCCTAATCTGTGTGTGTGTGTGTGTGTGTGTGTGTGTGTGTGTGTGTGTGTGTGTGTGTGTGTGTGTGTGTGTGTGTGTGTGTGTGTGTGTGTGTGTGTGTGTGTGTGTGTGTGTGTGTGTGTGTGTGTGTGTGTGTGTGTGTGTGTGTGTGTGTGTGTGTGTGTGTGTGTGTGTGTGTGTGTGTGTGGAGAAAGGGACATTTGTATGCTTAAGACATGTTTTTACAGTTGGGGTTGGCAATAGAAACATGTATGCGAGTGTGAGCCATTGATAGCCTTGACCCCTGTGAAAAATGTGTTACAGGAAAGGCAAAGACAAGCAGCGCTCTCCTATCACTTGCTTCAGGAAAGTAAGAAACATCCACATAAAGACATTTCATGTTTATCAATTTAAACTATCATACTGACCTGATGAAGATCCCGTGAGATTGAAGTGTTGCCGCAATAATAAAGTCAATCGTTTTCCTGGAAATTGGTGTGCGGGCTGAGCGGGCTCTACCCTCCTTTCATATTAGTTTTTTTTATTGGCCCAGCACAAACAGTTGATGTGTGTGTAAATAAGTATGCTTATCAATTTAAACCTAACAGCAATTTCTGTCACTGCCAGGTTCTTCTCACTGGGGAGAATCCCAGCTTAACAGGACTGCGCAGAGAGAGGGGCCACAGCCAGCCCACTTTCTCCTTGGTGCCGATGGTTATGCTTCACTAGGAAGCCAACCAGAGGCCCGGGATGACATGCCTTTCATGATGGACCACTGGAGTCTGCCCCAACACCATATCTCCCTACGGGACATTATGTCAGAGGAGCAGGCTCTGCAAGAGACCCTGGAGAAGGTAACATGCATACAATCATAAATGAAACATCAATGCTCACATCTAGATTAACCTCTCCTTATTTTATATATTATTTTGCTTGCACTTGGTTACCATTGGCTCCACTCTCCTGCCTTCTTCATCCCCTTCTTTTTTCCCCTGTACTTTCTAATTATTTAACCACATTAACGCTGGTGTCCCTCCTTTTAGGCAAATTTTCAAAAAATTTATAAAAAGAAAAGTGAAAAAAATCTGTCTGACACAAAACACTTAAAGCAAAATGAAACGCAGACAGAAAGAAGGGACAAAAAAGGAGGTGGCTTTACACTAACGTCTCCCTATCTGATCTTCCTATGTAGTGTATACTAGTCGGGATAAGTCGGCTTGGTGTGTCAGGAGGACCTCTATATTCTACTCCCTAATAACCTTACTTCACCTCCAACCCTCCCTTCTTTTTGTGCAGTCCAGGCAAAGTGAGCAGGACAGGTGCAGACGTGATGGTGCCACCATTTTGAAAGAGCAGCAGCTCCTCTCCCTCTTCCCCAACATCGACCCCCACTTTCTCCAGGACATCTTCAGGGACCACAAGTGAGACCCGAGTGAACGTTTGAGGTCGCTTTGTAACGCAGTCAAATGAATGCACTGAATATTAAATGCATTGCCTCATGTTGATGCACAGCACAATATACAGTTGGGCTTAGACTCTCAAGTCTGATTAGTTTATTTGTTAGATGTATCAATGGCAAGTGTGGTATGTGTTTTGACCACTGAATGATCCTTGTTAGTGATGAGCGGGTCGACCCGTAACCCGCGGGACCCGCGGGTCAACCCGCGGCGCGGGTAGGTCGAGTCAGGATTTCAGAGAAAATTATGCGGGCTGAGGGTGAGCGGGTCAGCCGCTCTCCACGAAAAAAAAAAAAAAAAAACCTATTTTGACCAACATGCTTGTTTATTCAGCCCATGACAATGTTGTGCTACTGTAGACATTTAAAGGGACTTTGGGTACTTAAAAGAGCGCTATATAATATATATATATATTCCCACCGCGGGTCGCGGGGCGGGTTGAGCCATAGATTTATATATGGGTTCGCGGGGCGGGTTGAGGCGGGTCGCGTTCCGTCGCGGGTTGGGGCGGGGCGGGTCATGAAAAAACCCGACCCGCACATCACTAATCCTTGTGTATTATGTCTAGCTACTGCCTGATACAGACGGAGCAGTTCCTCCGCTCCCTACTGGATGAGGGGCCAGTCAAGACGGTTGTTGCCCCTGAGGCACCCAAATCTGACACCCACAGGGCACCCAGCAAGGAGAGAGAGAAGGTATATGCTTGTATGACCCACTGTATGCTAATTGAATTGGGTAGGACTTGGCAGTAGTGTTTGTCCCTGACCTTCACAACACTATTTGTAAACACCATTGCCGCCTCCTCATCACTTTTCTCTTCCCACCCCACAACCCTTCTTTCCCTAACCCTGTCAGAGGCAGAAGCCCCCAGAGCCAGTCCTGCCCCACTACCAAGACGTGGAGGACCCAGAGTATGAGGACTTCAGGGCTGAAGCCAGTCTGCAGAGGGATAAGCAAAATGAGTGCTTTGCCAAGGCCGCAGAGGCATACAGTCAAAATCGCAAGGAGGTGGCCTCCTTCTACGCACAACAGGTGGGCTGATAAAGAGAAGTCCATTTTAAGAAAAGAGGTACAATGAGTTTAGAGTTGCTGTGTTTCCTTCATCGCAATTTCATCAACAAGGAAATTGTATGATTTTTACATAAAACATACCATGAAATGTGCAATGAAATGTACATTTGTAAAAAAAATACGGATGGAAGGTACTTTGAGGAAGAACAAGTATTTATATATGAAATAAAGCATTCCCAATGAAACTCTTGACTTGTGATGTGTTGCTGTCTGCTTTTGTAGCATAGCAGTAGCACATGGCTGTGGTTCCATCTCCCTGTAAGTGCTGAGGATGACATACAGTAGACTACTGACACAAATGCCTAGCTTATTAAATTTCAGTGTGTTGCAGACTCGGAAATAACATTGGCAACTGTGGCTGGTTTGCTTTGAGTGATGGCGATTTAGAAAACAAACAGTGCACAGTAATTTGCTTAACCAGCACAGTTTCTAGTGCAATTAATCAGAGTAGATGGTGTGAACTGGATTCTAGTAAGATGCCTGTGGTAATGTCATTATGGTATGTTCTTATTTGGGACTGAACGTTTGGTAATGGGACATGGCAGCTGATGGAAGTTGGAACGTATTTCACACCTGTGTTCAATAAGACTGTTTGGACATGTTCAGAATGCCAAAATGGTCTGTGTAAAAAGTTTAAACGTGCCAGAACCCAAATAATGTCAATGTAGGTATTAACAGAAAAATACAGGCTGTGGTCATAAAAGAGTAACGGATCAGTTTTATATCCTGACCCGTTAAAATAATGTGCAAATAAAATAAAATATTTTACAAAATCACTTGAGAATACTACAATACATATTGAAAATTATGCTGACCCTGACACCTTGAATTAAAAACAACATTTTTAGTTTTGGCTTTGATTCAATATTATGTCTACATATACATTTATGTGTTCTCTCCCCTTTGCCTCCCTGCAGGGACACCTCCACGGTGAGCGACTGCGAGAGGCCAATCGCCGCGCAGCAGCCCAGATATTTGACCGGGTCAATGCATCATTGCTGCCAAGTAACATCCTGGACCTCCATGGGCTGCATGTAGATGAGGCCATACAGCACATGGCCCAGGTCCTGCAGGACAAAACAGCAGGTACTGACAACATTAAGCCTGATTTAGTTCTTCATCATATGATGGTGTTACGCGCCGGAAATAGCAGCTCACAAAACGT
The DNA here is from genome assembly GCF_963280865.1 of Gymnoscopelus braueri. Classification (NCBI taxonomy): domain Eukaryota; kingdom Metazoa; phylum Chordata; class Actinopteri; order Myctophiformes; family Myctophidae; genus Gymnoscopelus; species Gymnoscopelus braueri. Next base: position 27,304,849 of record NC_137604.1, read on the forward strand.
ACCGTCGGAGCATAAATTGCAACTGAAGGTAAATTTGTAATGCAGACAGCAAATCTAAACTAAACTCCCAACATAAAAACATGAATTGCACGTACAGCAATTGCTAAACTCACAGTCATTTAAAAAAAAAAAAAACGCTGTGGGCGTGTTCTCTCCTCCCCGTCATCAGTGCCCATACCCTAGGTGGGGTTGGCGAAAGGGCCTTTCTGTGTGGAGTTTGCATGTTCTCCCCGTGTCCCCTAGGGTAGGTACCCTCACAAAGAACATGCAGTAATCCTGGTCTCTATACTGCCTCCCCCTGGTCAGCCAGGGTGCCTGATGGAGGGGAAAGGAACTGGTAGGAATAACGTGTTCCTTCCACGCGCTACGTCCTACTGGGGAAACTCTCCCCTGTCAGGTGATAAGAAGCGGTGTCAGGTGATAAGAAGCGGCCTGCTCACTCCTCATGCATTGAAGGAGGCATGAGCTCAGTTCGGGGCTCTCCCCAGGCTGGCAGAGGAAGAGTAGCGTCCAGTATTACTTAGGCAATTGGCACTGGGTGAAAAAATGGGTTACAAAATGGGATAAAATAAATAAATAATAGTAATACAATATGCAACTACAAATATATCCATTAAAGAAGAAGAAAATAGGAGTGCTTAGGCACTGGAGAAAGCTGTTTGTGTGCGTTTGCAAGTACGTCTTGTGTCTGTGACGCCATCACAAATTCACCTACACGTACAAATCTTATCCTTCGTATAGTGTGTGTGTGTGTGTGTGTGTGTGTGTGTGTGTGTGTGTTCGTGTTCTAACCTCTTTATATCTGTGTATGTAGCGTACCAGCAGGGGCAGTGTCAGCTTCGGCTCTCTATCATCACAGGAAAAGGGAACCACAGCTTGGGAGGCGTGGCCCGTATTCGCCCTGCTGTCATAGAATACCTCACCAGCCACAACTACAAGTACAGTATACACACACAAGACCCTGTATCTGCTGTCAATGTTTCCTTTTTTTGATAGTTAAAAAACTAAAACGCGAACTGAACATTATTTTATGTAATCATTTTAACCCTAACGCAATTCCTTGTGAGCCCGTAGATTGGTTATTTTTTAAACATTTTTCAAACCTTTGAAAACTTTTCACCTACTGTATAAAGACATGCCCAAGTTAGGGACGCCAGTTTGAAAGTGGTTAAAAATTGGGACACATCAGCTGCAAAATTGCTGGTACCAATGTAGGATAAGAAAAGTCAAATAATGGCTGATATATCGGCCAGACTGATTTATCGGTATGGCCCACAGCCACACCCACACAATGCAAAGCCCTTGTACATAATCATTGATCATCTCTATTTTGTTCTGTCTTAGGTTTACTGAGCCAAAGCAAGGTCTAGTGTTGGTCTCTTTGAACTGAACAGAAGTCGGCAGGATTGAGCAGGATGTGAGGGACTGATGTGAAGCTGCAATGGAGGACGGCTCCTCTCTCTGTACCTCTTCCAAATGGTGTGCTTTTGTCAACCATTTGACTTAATCTCTCTGTCATTTTACTACTTCTTCTACTACTCTGCTGCTCTCTCTCGCCTGTTTTCGGTTTGTCAAAACACAGTAAAATCCTGAGTGCTAGTTTAACCACTTAAGCCCTATTTTAAACAGTTTCTAAATGTTTTTTTCCCAAAATTTGTGAATGTTTTTTTTTTTTTAATGTTTAGAAATTTTTCACCTGCAATTACATGCCCAAAATAGGGCCATCAGGGTTAAAGTGTTAAACTTCATGCTCTTGAGAGTTGAAGTACCACTCAAGATTTCACTGCAGATTCACGCTCCCTCTATCTTACCTCTTTGTCTCTGCAAGTCTGCATCAGTGGTTAGCAAACACTGTGGCTTGAGACCTGTCCAGCTGGCAAGAGGAGCGCTTTTTATTTTTTATACATGGGTAATAATGAGCGAGCTGCTAGGCGAGCATGTTTCCACAGCGAGCAGCTGATGGCTGCGCACTTCGACAAGCTCGCCGTTGCGCATTCATTTCCCAAATACAGAGGCAAATTATAAACCCTAAAAATAATGTATAAATTATGTATATAAATGTTTTTATTTGGAATTGGTAAATGAAAATGTTTGCAGGTTTATTAGAGCGATAACATGTTAAAGGGGCTATTTTTGCACGAACATGAATACAGGTGTGCCTTGAGATATTGACTTTGTCCTTTGTGTGCCTTGGCCACAAGACATTTGAAAACCACTGCTCTAAGCCTCTCTTCCTCTTTCCTTTCACTCGCTTAACCTTTCTTTTCATCGTTCTAGAGTAAGAGCTGCCAAAGTGTAAATCTATGTCAATTGTTTACCATCCTTTTAACATCACATGAAATCCTAACATGATTGCTTTCATATTGTGTATATATAAATTATATATTAATGGACTGTATTTGAATATGAACCAAACACTTAAATTGGGATCAGTATGTATTTTTGGAGCCAGATAGCTGATATTAAAACAAGAATGTACATTTTATTCTTTAGAAAGGTTTTATCGCTACATTTGTATTTAGATTTTTCCACATTGGCCTTTATGCCTTTTAAGGAGGATAAATGGAGAATATTTTGGAAATCATATTTTGTTTTTTAAGTAATATGGAGATGTTTTAGGGGACATTTTGGCATTTTATTGTAATACTAAATATGTGGACATTACATTGTTTTTAATGCAGACTCAGATTAGCCTCACATTTAAGTAACTGGAACAAACTTTAATGTGCTGTGTGGCAAATTAGTTTAAGCATTTGCCTCGCTGCCTTTTACAAGTGATGCACAGAATACAGGTCAATTTGATTCGCTTTTACAGGACAAAGCAAATAACTTGTTTCTGCTGCTACAGTTTTGTGACTCAGGTACAGTAGGCTATACTACTTCACCCCACCTCAACATTAAGTTTAATTCTCATTGAGGCCAGTTACAGTACTTGTTGATTCTCTTAAGCTTTTCCCCTCCATCAGCCAACATTATCGTTGTAGCGATAGGTATTACTCAGGTTGCAGGTTTAAAATATTTTTTTAACTTTCTTAACCTGTGTTGTATGTTTAATAGGCCTAAGTGGAACAATCAATTTTGAAGAGAAATTTGTATTTTTGTATTGTATATTTTTCTTATTTTACATGCTGTGTAGATATTGTTGAATAAAGATGTATTTGAGACTTTTGTGAGACTTTTGTGATCTACTTTGTGTAGGCTACTTACATATTTCTTTCTGAGAAAATAAAATGTATGACCTGTCTACTGCATGATAAAAGTGGCTGACAGTAAGCAATTGTTTACATTTTGAAAGTAAGGACATTGGCTGTCCCCTGATATCAATTTTATATGCATTAAGTGTGGACAATAGGCTAGTATGCATTCAATGATGTTTAGATCAGATATTTGTAGGGCGCAATTAAGCATTGTATTTGCTATAATATTGCAAATGTGTTTTCATGCACAACTGATATGTCTAAGAAACAGTGGTGTAAAGTAACTTAGTACATTTACGTAAAATGTTGAGGTATTTTGACTTAACTGGAATATTTCCAGTTTTCAGTACTTTTACTTCTACTCCACTACTCCTCAGAGTTTAATATTGTACTTTTACTCCACTACAATTATTTGAAAACTTTAGTTGCTTTGTAGATTTAGAATAGGCCTATTATTACAAAACATACATTACCCACTTGGCCACTTCAGCCCTATACATTTCGGCCATTTGAAAATAGCCGATCTTCAAGTTCACAATGCATGCATCTGCTATTTTCAGTTTTTTTAAACACATTTTATACATTTGAAAACTTGTGAAATGGGACATTGTGCATAAAGTAGTACTTTTTTTTTAATACCAATACTTTTGTACTTTTACTCAAGTACATTTTGAATTCCGGACTTTTACTTGTAACAAAGTATTTTTCTGCATTGCAAGTATTGATACTTTTACTTAAGTAAAAAATGTGAGTACTTTTTCCACCACTGCCAAGAAATGGTACCCGTCCATAAAAGTGCACGTTTTAAAACAGCTGTGTGTGTGTGTGTGTGTGTGTGTGTGTGTGTGCGCGCGCGCGCGCGCGTGCGTGCGTGCGTGCGTGTGTGTCGTGTCGTCGCATGCAGAGGAACAGGATCGCATCACCATCACCCACTCCTCCACCCGTCACCAGGCGGATGCTTTCAATTTCCCCGACGCGTTTTGCTATCATAACTCATAAAGCAAAGGTGCTAAATACATACCGTTCGATCATTCTGTAGCTAGATCAATAAGATCATCAGCGTTTTTGTTTCAATTCGATGTGATATCAAGACAACAAGTTATAGCCACGGTAAAAAAAAGTTGATTAAAATCAATTGCCTGTTTCAGTTAGTGGAAGGACTTTTGTCTGGGCTTTGAACTGTACTGAACTCGTGCAACATCCGCCTCATTGTTGCCACCATTTAGATGTCGACAGACAATACAGGTAAGACTATTGTTTTGTCGTTTGATTGTTTTATCTTGTGCTATTGTCTACCTTCACGTTATCAGTTTTTTTGTAAATAGTGCTGCTTAAAGAAAGTAATTCAGTCCCTCCGTTAGCCTATTTTGTAATATTTTGTTTCTTTATGTTTATGTTTCTAAACATCAGTACACAACAGACATTATTTGTAGCCTACAACCTAACAAACTTCCCAAAAATAATACAACTTCACGATACTTTAAAGGGAATAGCTGTGATAGGAAAGATTGGTCATATGGTTCTACTAAAGAAAGAGAGAAGCTTCTCACAAAATGCCCTAACATCAGAGTAACTAACAACAGTGATTTGGTTTGGTCGAGAAATGTATAATTTGGCTTTAGTTCACTGAGGTGACACATTTATCATGCTCACAATGATAATGGCTCAAGGACAACAATCAATAGCAGAACTTGTAAAACAACACAAATACTGTATGTTACAAGCGACCACCATCATGGCAGGTGGTTTAGGGTCTTAGGATAGCTCTGGTACATAGCATACTAGAAACTATAAGCGTTTTCTCCCCCCCCCCCCCTGCAACAGGAATCCCCCAAATGTTAACCTTCTGTTCTTGTGATTATATTGCTTGGGGAATCACACATGATTTTGTCACTCTGTGGAACAATGTATGGACACAGTTTTTCAGCCTCTTTTGAGGCGTAAACAGCGGAATTAACATTGTGCCTTGTGGATGAGAAGAACAAGGGTAGGTATAGGTCAGACTATACATATTACAGTTTTTCCTGATAACCAGTTAAACCAGGGCATATTTGGTTAAGACAGAGTTTTATGACACACCCAAAAGTCAGCATCTTTGTGAACTTCCGGATCATATCTATACTTCATTATGGTTCAGACCCGGGTGCCATATTTTCACTTCTTTTTGGATTATAATGTCTCTATGTTCCAACTTCTTCAAGGAACTTAGTTTACTTGGTAGTAAGTCGTGCAAAAATATCCATCTATTTTATATGATGATTACTAGCTTGAAAGAAGTAGGGAAAGGTATTTCTCAATTTTAAAATAATCGTGTAGAAAGCGATGCTGCGGTCTTCTTCCTCAACATGAGTCTATTGCCAAACTGCTGAGAGATGTTGGCCTAAGCAGAGTCTTGTTCATTTCTGACTGGTCTGTACTCTGTATGAAAGAAAGAAATCACCGTGGATATCTACTATTTGTAATATATCTTCTCATCACGGTTGTGGGTCACTTCTGTCTTCTCAGCAGATACTCGTCGTCCAGCCCTGATGGGTCAGACCCGACTCAAGAAGACGAATCGTATTTAAGGTCATCGCTGTGAAGACCAAAACCAATCGTCACAAGAGGACGGCCGGAAACAAGGGCGAGAGGAGAGGAGCTGAGGAAAGGAGCCGAGAGGTTATGTAGAACCTTTACGAAGCCCTGCTGCTGTCAACTTCCTCAGTATATTTGAAACGAGCAATTGACTCAGAGGAGAGACTTAAACACAGACTACATGGCTCAGTACCACAAGTTGACCACTACATCTCTAGTCCTGTCATTACCACAGGGCTAATAATCAACATCTACAAAAAAGACCCCCCCCCCCTCCACATACACACACACACACTCCACATCTCATAATCACATATGCACTGACCACCACAATGAAATACCTCACGTCGACTCCCTGAGCTCCGTAGCCCACTGTATCCTACAGGAGAACTGCGCTGCAAGTATCACAAATCCAGCAACGACTGAGACGAGAAGCAGCGAATGGAATGGAATCGACTTCGGTGAAATGTGTCCTGGTGGGGGACAGCGCGGTGGGTAAGACAGCCCTCTTGGTGCGCTTCACGTCGGAGACCTTCCCGGAAAGCTACAAGCCCACGGTGTACGAGAACACAGGGGTCGAGGTTTATATGGACGGGGTTCAGATCAGCCTGGGGCTGTGGGACACGGCAGGCAACGACACATTCCGACAGATCAGACCTCTGTCCTACCAGCAGGCGGATGTGGTGCTCCTCTGCTACTCTGTGGCCAACGCCAACTCCCTGGCCAGCGTGACACAAAAGTGGATCGGCGAGGTCCGGGAGAACTTGCCGTCCATACCAGTGCTGGTTGTGGCCACGCAAACAGACCTGCGGGAGTCGGGACCACACCGAGCCACCTGCATCTCTGCGGAACAAGGGAAACGTGTGGCCCGAGATTTAAGGGCCAAAGGCTACGTGGAGTGCTCCTCCCTAAGCAACCGTGGCGTGCAGCAGGTGTTTGAGTCTGCCGTCCGGGCAGCCATAAACCACACCAAGAAACGGGAAAGGAGGGAGAGGTTCAAAATTAATCAGTGTAACATGTTTTGACCAAGGACTTCTAAAATGACTGGTGGGGAATATGGGTTCTAATGGAATATTCATCTGAGTGATTTGTAAAATAACGTGATTTACAAATCCACATTCTGCATGGAGGTGGAGTGGTAGTGTCAATGTTTGAGATCCTGATGAAAGTTACGTAACAGGTCATATTTGGCTGGAATGATCAAAGTGATTTTAAAGTAAACCATCCATGTATCTCTGCTGGGTTGGACAGAAAACGTATTGACATGCTTGTTAATATGTTATTAACTGCCCTGAAGGATTTGTAATCATTATATATATATATATATATATATATATATATATATATATATATATATATATATATATATATATATATGACAACAGACAATACAATACAGTCAGAGACATAAAACAAAACAAAAGAGAAACTAATAGATATTGCTACGGTGTACAGCTACAGTTACCTCCACAACCTATGATATGGTCCAGCTATCAGTTTAGTTCACACAAAGGTATTTAATATGTCCATATTTTGTCAGAAATGTCAAAATTCTATAGTGCAAATAGATATAGCTGAATATCTCTGACTTCTACCGAGACAATGTTGGGGGAGAAGAGGGGTTTTATTGCAGTTAAAACATTCATTTGCTTGATTGTTAATTTGTTTTTATTTGTTTATTGATTAGTAGTAAAAACTACCCATGAAAAGTTTTAATAAAATAGTAAACTACTGTACTGTTTCATAATATATTTTTGTATTCAGATACATAATATAAATATCTGTACCATAGGGAGTCAAGTGGAATGTAAGTGAGTGGCTTTGCTCTGGACTCATTATAAATTGATAAAAGAAATAAATCATATAGAAAATGTAATTTAGGTACTCACCACACCTGTTAAAAGCAAAAGGTGTAAGAGTTCTGCTATAACTTATATATCGTCTCTATCGGGTGGAAACCATGTCCAAAACTATTACTTTTCAGGATTCAAATAAAGAAATTGCAAAAGTAGTAGATCTACAAGCTCAAAACGTGGCGCGTTTTGCGCCACGTTTCAAGCTTGTAGATCTGCTACTTTTGTGTGACGCTGTAGTATGGTCAAGTAGGGCATTAATTTACAAAAAAAAATTATTGTATATTGTATGGAGATAAGAGGTTTCTGACCAACAATATTGAATTGATGACAGGTTCTTATGTATCTGATATGTCTATTGACTTTCTGAATAAAGAATATAATTAAGTGCCAAATATCTTAAAATTCATATTAATTAAGTTTTCATTGGCAAATAGATCCCAGTCCAAACCATGCAAATACATTTCTTTTATACATAAATATTTCATAGATAATATGAAACATCCAGACTGGTAATTTTGTAAAAAAAATAAAAAATAAATAAATGATTGTAATGATCGTGAAAAGAGCTGACGACAGACAACTGGAATCATTCATAACCAATAAGGGTACGTTACTGCTGGTATCCATGCTGTGGCAACCATACTGTAGTGGGAGATGGTGGGGACTGGGTCTGAATTTGGTCAGCTAGACATTCATCCTTTAATGAAGTACGGTATCTCTTAATTATGAACTCATTATGACGGGAACAATACGAGTACTATAGTACAGTAGGTATGTTTAAATAAATGATTATTAAGATCATTTAAATAAATTATAATTAAGAGGTACTTATTGTTGGTAATATTGCTTTACAAATGTTTTTCTTCCTTTTGTACATTTCTTTATTAATTCCATTTAAAAGAAATGGGCAAGGAATTATGTATTTATTTTAACAAATGTAAAGAATGTAAATCAAGTATAAATCATCTATGACAAAACCAAGTAAGTTTCCATTTATTGTTTGAATTATTCATACTGGAGTTTCATTCATATCTTCATACGCCTTTCTAAAACATAGTTTTATCCTGAGTGAAATACAAAAAGCTACAAATATAGAGAGAGAAATGTTTGACAAAGTCATTGTGAGGTGATAATAGAGACAGAAAGAGACAGTTTTTCTCCCGCTCTTTCCTCTTGTTGTCTTCATCTCATGTGGTTGATGGAGGCACTCTGAGGATGAGAGACAATGCAGGCATATCAAGGATTCGCTGAAAACCAGCTAACCACATCCCAACACACACACACACACACACACACACACACACACACACACACACACACACACACACACACACACACACACACACACACACACACACACACACACACACACACACTCACTCGTAAAAGCAGGCTCGTACACACAATTAGACAGTCAGTCAATAGAGTCACTCATTCACTCACTAAGTCATTTGAAAAACACACTTTCATACATGCATGCGAACACACACACACACACACACACCCACACACACACACACACACACACACACACACACACACCACACCCACACACACACACACACACACACACACACACACACACACACACACACACACACACACACACACACACACACACACACACACACACACACACACACACACACACACGTGTACAAGTGTATAAACAGAAGAAGTTAACAATCAAGTGCCACAGCTAAGTTTTGTGTGCCTCTCTGTCCACTCTGGCAAACAAAAACATTGAAGAACGTTATTTTTGGCAAGTGACACTTCCGAGTATAAATTATGCTTAAATTGTACAATGAAGAGAATAAAAGAAGCTAAAACACCTCATAGCAGCTGGGCAGTGGTGTTGCCTTTAGGTTCATTTAATACAGGAATTTGACTTTCACAATCACAATGACAATCACATTTACATCACAAAGTAACAGCAATGTTTATGTACTATGAATGTATCCATGGCCCACTGTTTGCCTTGAAGTTATCTTATACAACAGTGCTCTTTTTGATGTTTAAAAAGGAAGAAAATTGAGGGTAAAACACATATCGCTGAGAACACATATTGTGGTCAGCGCTCTTGTCTCTAGTGTTACACTTCTAAGAGCGCTAACCCACACTGACAGTACTTGCCTGTGTGTCTCTTCCTCTCTACCCCACTCCCTCTGAACACCACACAACCCCCCCGTCTCTCTCTCCCTCTCTCTCGTCTTTTACACTAAACACCAGCAGAACACACACACACACACACCCACGCAAACACACACACACGCAGACGCACGCACACACGCAGAGAGAGCAAAGCACAGCATACTGTACTTAACATAGGGCAACAGGGAACAACTTCAGATATTTACATAGTAGTACAAGTCACTATCTCTAGACAATATCTAGACAAAAATAATAAATTATATCCACAACTGCTGCAAAAGAGCTGTCCAGGTATGAAGGATCATTACATCACCAGTGAAGTGGAGGAAGTTGCTAGTTGTACATTATGTACTGTATTGACTAATTATACTTATCGATATACATGATCAATATTGGCTGATCGTGAGGTAAAACATCAGTGATTGGGATCGGACCCAAAGAACCTGAACAGATCACCCCTATAATCCTTTTACTTGTTTATATGGAGCTTGGGTGAGTTTACCAGGGTGGACTTCTTCCAATCCTGACATCACAAAACGTTATCCTGGATGAATTCTGAATGTTGGGGGCAGGGTTAATTTAACTGAAACGCCAATTTCCAGATGTACACATATTTATTTGAATTTCCAGTATCTAAAATGATCAGTTGCCCTGTTTTTAACAACCATGTATTTAACCGTATATTCAATCTAACACCACAACATGCACTCTCAGTGTTTTTTCTCGTTTTCACACTGACATGCTCTCTCTCTCCCTGTCTCTCTTTCTCTTTCTCTGTCTCTCTCTCTTTCTCTCTCACACACACACACACACACACACACACACACACACACACACACACACACACACACACACACACACACACACACACACACACACACACACACACACACACACACACACACACACACACACACACACACACACACACACACACACACACAGGAAACACCTGTGAAGCTCAATACCACAGAACTGAAAGTTAGTGACACACTAAAGTCTCATTGCACAATACCTAAAAAGAACACGATATAACACATCTCATTGTCATTGTTCGATAAATACAAAGGAGAGTTGACTTCATTTTGACTGTAGGTCTCTTGGTTAGTTTAGTCTTGTGATGACAACACAAATATTGGAAAAATACATGTACAGTATAGTAGACAATACAAAATTCCAATTCAAAACTGTAGCAAACATTCAGTCAACAGTCATAATGTTCTTGGAGTTTTTTGTATTAAACTTGTATGTTTCGAGTGTTTATTGGTACCTTTGATAAATGCATTAATTAGACATAAAGGTTTACTCTAAACTTTAAAACATTCTAGACGTAACAATTCACTAATGGTATGATGTCATTATGTTTAACAGTCTCCAGTAAATACTTCATACTGCTTGGATTCAGTGGTTGTGGTAGTGAAGATGTACAATTATTACATAAATTGACAAAACATTTTATTGGAAATATCCTTTGAGTGCTGGGGATTTTGCAATTAAGTTAACAATCATCAATATTTATTAACTTGATTGCCGTCTATATTGAAGCTGAACAAAGACAATAATATACATGGAGAGGACAGTCAGTATTTCCAGAAAATCAATCATCACATATGTTAAAAGGGAGAAAACACAAAAAACTGTTTTCCTTTTAGTTTTTTTTTTAAGGACAAGTGGTTTGGGCTAACCTGGGAAATACACACTAATATGCCAACATCTGGGTGGTTGCTGCTAGTTTTATTTATTTTATTCATCTCAAATGTCACTTTCTCTATCTTTGTCCTCTCCTCAGTCTCTCCCCATCATATAGGCCTACAGAAAAATCCGGATTAAACTCTGAAACCCGCAAGGGTCCATTTTCATACCTTCAGTGTTGAATGAATACTCCAGACTTTGCTGTATATCTCCTCATTCTGTTGTGGGGACGACAGCCTTGTCTGGTTTCTAATATTTTCCTGAGCAATGAGATAAATGGCAAAAGGCCAGCTACAATCAATGCTCTCGCATAAGGTCCTGTGCTTGACCTTCTTCTGGGCTATTTTAGGCACTGACAGCAATAGTATCTCCAAATCCATCTCTGGCCTAAGCTTAAGCTTCATACCAATCAGCCATTCTACTTAATCCGGGTCTTCTTTCTTTGTGTGGAAAACTGTGGGGTCAGGAAAAATCCTAATTCCAAATATTCTACAGTAGGTAAAATATAAATATCCTTAGACAATTCTTTAAAATATTTTAATCTTAGAACATGTAGTGGTGATTAATTAACACAACTCAAAAAAAGTATTAGGTGCCGTACCACATTTTAACAAGTGTTTTGTTTTCTCTGATAAATTGCTAACCAGGTTACAAAATTGTCTTCCTGCTGCTCTAGATTCGTACCTCACTGATATGTGTTTGTCTGTTTCTAGTGTATAGCTTTTTCATCACTTGTTTGGTTCTGTTTTATTTATTGTATGTAATATTTTCCCCTTTACATAATTTATTTTGTTGTCAGTGTTTGTATGTCTTTGGGTGTTATCTAGAAATCTTGAATACAAATAATGTAAGCAAATTACATACATATATGTTTGAGGCCTATGTAGACTAATGTTGTAAAACACGCACAAAATTAGTGGACAATACAAAGTAAATAAACAAATGCTTTTAAACATTTAATTGCTCTGAAATGTACCTTTAATTATTCATTCATTTGAGATACCAGGTATCACCAAACATCACAAGTGAAATGCTATATGGTTTAGAGTGAATTAGTGTGTTACTGTTATTTAGTACATTGCAAACTCCTCAGTGTTAAAGCAGCACTATGTAACTTTCCTCTTCTACCCCGAAATTCGAACCCGGTTTCCTGCGCAAGTGCTGACATTTTTACCATTGAGCTAATAGAGCCGGCCTACTTGCTTGGGGGATAAATTGAATCTTGACCATCAGGTCAGATTTCGGGAGACAAAATACAACCACCCCAATTGTATAAGTTATATTGTATTAACATTACATTTTATTCATTAAAACAAGTTACATAGTGAGGCTTTAATGTATCCATTTGTAAATTAAAATAAAATGTTAACCGCTTAAGCCCCATTATCTACTTATTTCATGCTATGTCATAAAATGGTGTTACACAGTAAAAAATAGCCAATCTACAAGCTCACAACGGTCGCTTCACAACAATATTATAATACGGTCATTATATTATTATTTTCACAAAAGAAATTTGGCTATAAAGACATGCACAAAATAATCACAACCACAAGGTTTTAGCTGCTACTACTCACAAGCACAAGAAGTGAAATGCAATTTTGTGCGGTCCACAAAGTACTGTTCTACAACAGCAATGACTTAAGTTAAAAAACTAAGATAAGATAATAATAATACAAATAAAATAAAAGTTAAATGTTAAAGCCTTCAGCAGTATCCACATCAGCGTAGCATAATAAGGGCAGGGAGAAAAAAGAATGTGCAATGAGGCACAATGCATATAAATGTGCATTAAGGCATAGCCATGTAGCTGTAGAAAATCACGTGTATATGCCATCAGACACACTTGTACTATAGCAACAGTACCTACTAGTATTTATCCTAAAACAGCTAGCAGTCACAATAGTCACATCAACATGACAAATGTGCAAGATACCTTGTATCTATATATTTTATATCAGCAATAACGAGTTTCCCTGTATTGTTTTATAGTGTAGCACAGGACACCAGGTTGAAAGTGGTTAAATGAAGCGTGATGATTAAACAATGCACAGTGGCTGACTCAATGGACCCATAGGTTTCTCGTCTGTTTTGTCCCTCCTCTCTGGTTACTGACCTCTTCAAAAACCAACAGACAGGGGACACAGTGAAATCCACTCCAGCCACAGCTGGTCTACGGTCAGAATATGGCCCTTACTGCTGACCTTACTGCAATCATCCCTATTTACAGTGTGAAATCTGATTCTGAATCAGTGTGTATTTTGCTCTTGCCGTGTAGCATGTTCTGTGACACACGTGTTGTTGCAGCCTTGCTGACCTGCATGAACCAAGGTTCGCAGCCTGCCTTTGACTATGTGACTGACAGCCGTCTAGTGGCTGTGTAATGCAGAAAGGTGCTGTGTGTGTGTGTGTGTATTTATACGGTTAGTTCTAGTCATGTATACTGGGCTGCAGGAATCAAATTTCACCCAGCCCCTATGTGTTATGTGATACTGAAGTGTACCTGTGTGTGTGTGTGAGTGAGTGTGTGATAGCCTCAGGTCCAGTTCCAGGGCAGCGATCACACAGACAGTGACGGAGGAGAGCGGCGACTAACGGCTACTGAAGCATCCAGAGCTTGTGACAGGATGTTAGTTTTGTAGAAGTCTTCGCGGTCGTAGCATGCAAAGTCCCTGAACACTATGGAACTCAGAGTAAAGTGACAGTCTGGATTGGGACCCGGGGCCGTCTTGGTGGCTGGTTTATTGAATAATTGATCCGTGAGCTTGTGACGGGTTGAAAATGAGAACGGCTGCTCTGATGCTGTGGATCAGCCTGTTTGTACAAGGTCAGTTCTCCATGTTGGATATATTTGATGTGTATATGTGATTGACAGAGGTAGGGCTGTTATGTGACCTGACATTTGAACACTAACGCTGTTCTGTGCTGACCCCTGACCTGCCTGTCTGTTGCTTTTGAAGTGTACCTCTTGACTGACATATTTCTCTATGAAACCGGCCCCACTTGTTTTTCATTCTCCACAGTTCCTGTCTAACAATTTTGGTGTCTACTACTGATCCTCCCTCCCCCTTCCTTGCTATTTGTCGTTCTCTCTCCCCTCTCTTTGATTTTCTTATCCACCTTCCACTGCTCTCTCTCACACTGTGTCTCTCTCACACTCTGTGTCTCTCTCTGTCTGTCTGTCTGTCTCTCTTTCTCTCAGTGTCACATGGTGCCCAGGGTCATTATGCCCATAAACTTTTGAATGATCTGATGGAAGGCTACACCAATGCTCTGAGACCTGTAGAAGACACAGACAAAACCCTTAACGTCACACTGCAGATCACACTGTCACAGATAAAAGACATGGTGAGTAGAGGACATAATTATGCACCGACATATCCCCTCAGTGCCACTGAATGTCACAGATCAAAGAAGTAGAACCACAAAAGAGATACTGTAGATAGATAGTGCGTATCACAAGTAGCCCTATATAAAATACAGTTCTGATAAGGTCAAATGATAATGCTCTACTTTGAGGGCTACATTTATTTGTGTGGCTGACAGTACAACCCTCAGGAAGAAGTTCAGAACGCTGCTGTTCCCATTAAGACCACTAGAGGTCACTGAAGTCGCTGTAGATTTGAGAAAACAAGCCTCAGACATCCCATTCCCATTTGTAGGTCAGCATGTAACAGTTCCCAACCTTAGTTATGCAACAGACCGATAGCTGACTTGTGAATTTCTTTTCTTTTCTTATAGATTACTATTTGCGCGCGTACACACACACACACACACACACACACACACACCCCCCCCCCCCCCCCCCTCAGGCCTTCTCTCTCCCCCCTGTCTTTCATTTGTACGTATGTGTTGAGCATGCTTCTTTGTCTATGTGGCTGCTTGTGTGTACGTGTAGGATGAGAGGAACCAAGTGCTGACCACCTATCTGTGGATTAGACAGGTATGGCACGATGCCTATCTGAGTTGGGACAAGGAGGAATATGATGGACTAGAGGTGATCCGCATCCCCAGTGACATGGTCTGGAGGCCAGATATCGTCCTATACAACAAGTCAGTAACAGAAAGACTGAGCAAGATACAGAAAGAAAGAGAATGAAAGAAAGTTGTTCTACTACTACTACCCTGGCGTCCCTGTTTTGGGGACAAAAATTGTGTGACACCATTGTTGGATGAAGTATAAAATAGGGCTCAAGTGGTTCCTTCCCTCTACAGTAAATATGTTTGCAGAATATAACAAATCTACAAGCTCACAACACATTGCGATTCCAAGCACTGTGAGCTTGTAGATCGGCTATTTCCACATTGTCACAAAGTCAGTAACAGTAAAAGAAATAATAAAATGGACCAGGAGGCAAGCTTGCAAGAGACCTGACAGTGATAATCATGATGTTTTACCTTTTCCAACATCTGATATAACCGATTCCTCTCACTATAGACCATATTCACACGGCGGCCATATTGCCATTAAGTCAATGAAATGCCACCTCAGTTGCCACAGCAATGCAATGTTAAATTCCAAAATGGCCACCGTGTGAATATGGTACTAGCCTACACTCCTACCCTTATATATACACTCTGCAGGCTCCACCCTTTGATTTCTAATCAACCAACCACAGAACAATTGACTATATTCACACAGTAGCCATTTTGCTTTCACGTCATATTTGCGGGTGGCATTATTTCATTAACTTAATAGCAAAATGGCCGCCGTGTGAATATGGTGAATAGCAACCCACCCAAGATGCACCCCATGTTCTAATCAATCAGCAAATTACACAGCTAGGCTTCAACAGGCTGCTCCCCCATAACAGCATCTCCCTGTGCAGATAAATAAAACGATATTAAAGAGATTCCAGTCACAACAGAATGTGCACCTTCTAATGGGACTGGGAATCTACGTAATCAAAGTTACAAGCATAACATGCATTTCAATATGAATGTGTACGGCCAAACATATAGAACGTTTGTAAGAGGCCGCTCTGTGACACAAATTATTATTATTAATGTATTTGTTTGAGGGGGGGGGGGGGGGGGGGCATTATTATTTAAAAACAGGCTTAAGTTGTTAAAGTAAACATTACAACACAATGAATCAGAAAAACAACCATATAAAGCAATGTTGTGGAATAGTATGTTTGTTGTGTTACAACACCACCAAAAATGTTCAGCTGTTCTACACCCGTTACTGAATTCTTTACACTATTTAATTCTCTATGTATGCAAGCATTGGTAGTAATGTGTTTTGTGATGAGGTTCATTACAAACTGTAGAAACTTCATCCCAGTATATTTATTCTAAAGTCAGTTGGCCATTTTCCTAAAGTTCAGACTGTGTTGGGTAAGAAGACATGCAACTGACTAGCAATTAATTTAAACGTATTATAAAATCTATGACGTTGGTCTCTATTGATAACTGCCATGTGTCTGTATATTTCCCTTCCACTAGTCATATTCGCACTTTTTAGCATTATTACTTATCTGCAATGAATTTATTATTATATTATGTTGTAATTATGTTGACTGCTGGCATCTCTGGCCAAGTATTTCATGTAAAATAAATACTAAACTCAGGGAGACTAAAATAATACATTTTTAAAGTAGCCGTAATACTAAAATAAATAAAGTAACAAATACATTTCTCCACATGTACTGTATCTTGCTGTGTGTTGTGTACAGAGCAGATGAAGAGTCATCAGAGTCAATAACAACCAACGTGGTGTTGCGTTACGATGGGGAGATCACCTGGGACAATCCAGCCATCACCAAAAGCTCCTGTGTGGTGGACGTGTCTTACTTCCCCTTTGACTGGCAGTCGTGTAACCTCACCTTTGGCTCCTGGACCTACAATGGCAACCAGGTATGCCAAGGACAATCTTGTATTGTCATTATACATTTACATCTTTCTTGACAACTGTTTTTTTTATGTATAGATGACTTTAAGCCAAATTTATACTCTGTATGAACAAAATGGAACTGAAAACTGAAACAGCTGTTAGTTACACTATACAACTCATTGATTCTCAAAGAGGGTCCCCAGCAAAATGATAATCAGTGAAGCCCTATTTAGTTTTTTGGCTATTCAAAAACACTTGACAATACAGTATGGCCAGTCATGGATCCAGCAGAATGACAACATTTTAAAGGCCTAATGACTTCCAGCATGCTCCCCGTTCTATAAGACTTGAGCACGCAACCAACCTGCTCCAGTCCTGCCCCACAGAAGACCTAGCCCAAGGACTTGTTTGCCTATCTCCGGAGGTAGGTAAAACTTCCAGTCTATTCGGAGCCTGGTCCAGCCCAAGCTCTGGAAGGTCCTCGTGGGGATGGTGACCGGAACATTTCCTTGCTACTGCAAACATTCTCATTCTACTACTCTGCCACCAAAATGTGGAGTGCCCCGACACCGCCCTTTAAAAGGATGTGAATCACTGGTTTCTTTCAAACTGGCCAGAAAAAAACATCTACCAGGAGAACACAAGAGAAGGTAGATGTAATAAATTCCCACGAAAGGAGGTGTCATTCACTGCCGCCGTTTTTCCTTTTCCTCCTTTGTACATAGTGTTTGTATTAGTTGATGACATGTATTACTGTGTAAATCATTTATGCTAAGTTGATGAATTGAATACACTTGACAGGTTACTCGAGAACGATGCAAATAGTGAATGCATACCCCACTCTGTTATGCAATACCCGTTGTCAGAGTAACTGTTGTAACCGTCTGTCTGTCTGTGTCCCTTTTGTGCCCATATATGGAGATCTCTATATCTATCTGTCCTTGTTCCTTTTATGCCCATATATGGAAGTCCCTTATGTTGTCAGTATATGGCCATGTATGGGCTTGCCCATACACATATGTGCAGTGGTAAACGTCTGTGGAGAATGTCTGAAGAGTGCAAACGGACTGTGGAAAGTAGGCTAACTAAACAAATGGCCAAAATCAAGCTTAGGCTGGGGTTGCCATGTTAATCAATTAGCTCATTTGGGCCACGGCCAGAGCCTTTTCTGGCGGTTCTGGACAACTGCCTATCCGGCCGACGCCAGGCACAGCATTCCCTCGGGTCGTCTGCGACCTGTGCGGTGAATTTGAAGTCGGTCGGTCAAACGGTCCTCGAGATACGTGGATTACAGACGTACACACAGATTCCCTGCAGTGCTCCTTCCTTCTGTGTTTTGTTTTGTATTTTTTTTGTTTTGTTTTGTCCTTCCCTGTCAGTCAGGTTTTAGTCTCGTCTCTCGTGCCTCTTCTCCTAAAGACGAGATGAAACGACATTTCAAGCGTCTAACTTCCGCATCGTGATGTATTTGTGACTGAATCAGGAAAGGCAGGCAGGACACAACATTAGGAGGAATTTGATTTGAACGTTGAAATTACAAATGTGAATAGGTGGATGTTAAAGGTAGGGTAAGTGATATTTTTTGGTTAAAACAAAAAGTATTTTGTTAAAAGGTTAAAACACTATATTCTGATAGTAATCATTGCTATAGAGTGTTTTTTCAGTAACAGATGTCTCCCTGTCTCTCCAGCTCTTTAATAAACAGAAAATACATTTTCCGGTAGGTGTCAAAATCTCAGCCAATCAGGAGAAAGTACCCATTTTTAAGCTTAATTTGTATAGTGTTCCAGTTCCAATTTTGTCTGCTCATTTCTTAGTGTCATCACTTCCAATTTCACTTGTTTAATCTGTATCCTGATTGAGTTCTCTGCCCTGGTTGGATACAATTGGAAATGAAACTGAAACTGAAACGAAAATTAATTTTCTGTTTAATAAAGAGGTGGAGAGACAAGGAGACTCCTGTTACTGAACAAACACTCTATAGCAATGAGTACTATCAGAATATAGAGCTATTTAACACTTATTTTAACCAATGCAAATCACTTACCCTACCTTTAAATTGGTTGAAATTAGTTGGGTCAGACCATGTAAGCATGCATTACATTCTGTTTTACAGGAAGAAAGCATGATTGGATTTTGATATAAGAATACAAAGAAATTAACTTTTGTGATCTATCTTTCTATATATAAAGGGTTTGCCGCATTGATCATTGACACAATTGACATATAATCACAATTGATAAATAAAGGGGTGTAGGGTGTTGTCCGATTAGCTTAGGTATGCCTGCCTGCTTTAGTTAGTTATGTTTTGTTTTAAGTATTTTATGTTGTTGTTTTATCTATTTGTTGTGTTGTGTTGTTGGTTTTTGTCTGTTATGTTATGTCATGTTTATTTGTTGAAAAGGGAATAAAAACCTTAATTACAAAAAAAAAATAAATAATAATAAGGCTTTTATTTTATTTTTTTGACCAAGTCCAAGTCTGGGGTCCAAGTCAAGTCTTATGTCATTTTAGGCAAGTCAAGTCACAGGTAATCTGACTCAAAGTCTTATGTTTTACAGCGCTGGTCAAACGTGAACACATTTATTTTCGCATGCTCAAACATGGGCCATCATGTACTGTATGTGTATGCATGACGTGGCATTGGTGGCAAGAATGCATCTTGTGTTTCATTACAGTATAACATGCTGTCCTGTATGTTTCTGTTCAAGGTGGACATTGTCATGGGCGGGGACAGTGGCGACCTGTCAGACTTTGTGGAGAACGTGGAGTGGGAGTGCCACGGCATGCCAGCGGTCAAAAATGTCATCATGTACGGCTGCTGCTCGGATCCTTACCCCGACATCACCTACACGCTGATCCTGAAGCGACGCTCCGCCTTCTACATCTTCAACCTCCTCCTGCCGTGCTTCCTCATCTCCTTCCTGGCCCCACTGGGCTTCTACCTGCCAGCTGACTCCGGGGAGAAGGTGTCCCTGGGGGTGACCGTGCTCCTGGCCCTCACGGTGTTCCAGCTGATGGTGGCTGAGAGCATGCCACCCTCTGAGAACGTGCCCTATATAGGTGAGCACGAGGCCTTGTATCCATCTGTCAATGTTGGGCAATTCTGACATTTCGGTATAGACTGCAATGATTGATTATTTTCATTTTTCAATTAATTGAATAATCAAGAAGTGTGTATTTAAATGTTTATTTTTTTTTAATATATCATGCATTGACTTTGAATTAGAATAGATTTTTATAATGGACTAACGTGATTAGTCTTGAGCCCTATTTCATACTTAGTACAACGCTGTTCCACAAAAATAGCAGAAATAGCAGATCTACAAGCTCAATCGACAAAAGAAGCTTGTGAGCTTGTTTTGGAAAATCTTTTTTCTTTTTCAATTTAATAATCTATTAAATTGATTTGTTCAATTCACTGTTACACTCCTGCTCGTCTATGAATATGGGTAATTTTCAAACAATTTCTTGATGAGTAAAACAATATTGTTGCCTTGAAGAAATGGTGGCCTAAATGTCTAAAACTGTTTGGAGGCATCTGAGAATATATACAGTAAAATGTGAGGGAGGTATTTTTTATTGTTACCTCTGCCCACAGAGATGGAAGGGGGTTATGTTTTCACCTCATTCTGTTTATCTATGCGTTAGCTAAACAACATGACCTTGTCAAGGGGACAAGGTCATATACAAGGATAAAATGACATAATCCGTCATCATACCTCAGATAGAATCTTCTTAACAGTTGCATAGTGTTCGTCGTAGATATGTACTGAGTGCAATCTTTTTAGTTTTTCCAATGATTTAATATAAGGCAACATATAATTAACATGAAGTTTATGTGTATGTACTGTATGTGCTGCCCTATATCACTGTCCATTATGTGACTCTTATCTTTCACCTCCTCTGCTTCAGGGAAATATTACATCGCCACCATGACTATGATCACTGCCTCCACCTCTCTAACCATCTTCATCATGAACATTCATTTCTGTGGCGCTGAGGCCAAGCCAGTCCCCCACTGGGCCAAGGTGCTCATCATAGACTACATGGCAAAGATCTTATTTGTGTATGAGGTGGGGGAGAACTGCATCACACCAGAGAGTGAGAAAGCCCCTCTCTATTCTGACGAGCCCATGGGTGTCACAAACGCTTATCATCACGAGGGTTTCCACGACACCCTCTACCAGGACGACGACATGTACCAGTACAGCAACGGCCACGGCCTGCATCACCACGGCAAACACAAGCACAATCACGACAACCGTCGCCAGGCAAACGGTCACGCTAACAACAGCCGCCACCACCACTACAACAACCACAACAACTGCACCGCCAGAGCTGAGGGGGGCGAGGAGAAGCATGAACCCGGGCGGCATTACCACCACATCGTACACGATGAGCTGAACTACCAGGCCCTGAAACTTCAGTACCTGAAGGAACAGATGATGTATGCGTCTGAGAAACAATACCTTCCTTCCTGCCCCTGCAGCTGCCCCTGCCCGCAACACAAAAAGGTGAGTCCCCACTATTTGCTATATTTGCTCATTTATTCTTACATTTCTTTAACCACTTTCAACCTGGAGATCCGATTTTGGGCATGGCATTATTATATCATATTGCAAGAATAGACGCTCTGCTATTTTCGCCGCATGACAATTTTACAACGAATAAGATGGATAAAATAGGGCTTACTGTACTGTAAGTGGTTAAGGCATTTTCCCACTTTGTCTTGGATTTTCTAGAGTCTAGAAGATTGTACACAATGGGTCTGGCTAAATCAAAATAAAGTTGCATTTTGCCTAATCGTGACCAGAAATGATTATTATTACACCCCTGTTCTAGAACCAAAAGCTTGGCCAACAGTTTTTGCGGGTATGAGCATGAGGGAGGGAGAACAAGCTGTTTAACTAGTTGCCGTCTCAGCATTCACCAGAGCCTGTCGTCTGTGTTTTGTGTGCACAGGTGGTGAAGAACATTCAGTACATCACCAACTGCTTCCGCGAACAGAGATCAACCAATGCCAAGGGGGCGGAGTGGAAGAAAATTGCCAAGGTGATGGACAGGTTCTTCATGTGGATTTTCTTCGTCATGGTATTCCTCATGAGCATCCTTATTATCGGCAAGGCAACCTGAGAGCCTTTGCAACGCCTTGATTTTCATGACAATGACAATATTGATATCATCATCATCACCTTTTGTAATTACCGTCAACATGCTCATAACCACCATCATCCTTACTAACACTGTTGTCACTTGGTGGGCTGCTATGTTACGGAGATTACTTTTCCAGCAGTCGTTTTTATTACATAAAGACTCCGTTCCAATGTACTGTTATGTCACAAATCTTTGTGTACAGTATGATGATAAATACGAATAATCAAAACAACTTTATGTACAAAGATTATAATTATTGTTTATTTTGCCATTGTCACTGTTTTACACTTGTGTGTGTACGTGCATGTGGATTAACACACAGAAATTTCTCAAAGCTTTATGGAAATCACCATTGTTAAATAGTTAATGTCAGGTGTTCCTTGCACATGTGAGGGAACAGTAAGACAATCCAAGCCACGCCTTAAACATGCATAGACTCAATTATTAACGGACCAACAGCCAGACATCCAGCTATAGAGATTACATTACTATATTTTAGGCATTTAACTAATGCACTCACTTACAGTGAGTTTAAAAGTTGAATGTCAGGCATTCCTAGATTATTATGAGCAACAAATAAAATAAATGGATGACAAAACAATCAGAATTTTACAAATATGAATTCGCCCCTAGAATACTCGTGTATAATAGTGTTTGGTATTATAAATATTGTTACTATTCGACCATAAAAACCTCATGAGACAAAATTCTGTCCAGGTTTTAGAATGGAATGGATCCCATTAATTCCTTCCCAATATTTATGTCATGGCTCTAGCAAGTTTCTGTGGGTACAAATTTCAATGAGAGCCTATGTACAGTACAGTACAGTATTTTCTTTTTGTTTTGTTTTGTTTTGTACCAAGAAAAGCCCACTGTATGTACAGTACTTTGTTGTAAATTGTTGAAAATAGCAGATCTACAAGCTGTGGTATTTTTGAAGATTTTTGAAATATTTTTGAACGTTTTTTTAAACATTTCAGAGAGGTTTTTTTCCTATAATGACATGCCCAAAATAGGGATGACAGGTTGAAAGTGGTTTAAGAATACTGTTACTGAGCATAATTTACAGTATTGTGAAGAAGGCAGAAACAACCGTACAACAGACTTCTCCCAATGCCGGACTGATCAAAGCTAGACTGGAATGTGACGAGGCCTCAGAAAAAGCAATAAATAAATAAAAATGAATGAACAAACAAGCAAACAGGAGAGACCAGTTGTTGCCTTTTACATTATAGCTAAGAACGAACCCTTCCAGAATAATGCATCCAGGTCTAGGGCTGTCACGATTATGACATTTCACTTGACGATCGATTGTCGCTCAAATAATTGCACATTATTAATACAAATGTAATTTCCGTTTCGCTTTTAGGCTTCGTAAACAAAAGTCGCACAGGGCAGATATGACAAATAACTTACATATTTAATAACATACTTTGAAAAAAACATTAACAGTGGAAATAGAAAATATTTGATCATTTTTCAACATGGAAATGATTATGACGATTACGCAAAACAATTATTGCGATTAACTCAAATAATTGCGATTAGACAATTATGTAATAATTGTGACAGGCCTATCCAGATCCATTATATGTTTGGCACATAAATACAAATTGCATGAGAAACAAGGAAACACAAGGTCAGAGACTTGCTTGTAGTCAGACTAGTTTTGATCCGCGTTCGTTTACATGAGTGGTGCTTATCTGGGTTCTGATTAACTCAGTGTGATTTCAGCGGTGTTGTGTTGAAGCAAACACAGGTATGATGAAAATGTTAAAAGGTTTTTTTCGTACAGAAATCAATCACTTTAGTTTTCAACAGACTCCTTAATGATTGGTTTGTCTGCAAATATATGCAGGCCTGCCGTCTGTCTCATTGATCAGCTGATAGGATCACTCTCAACAATCACACTTCACCACAGCAATAGAAGGAATGGACTTTGATCCCAATGACAATGCAGAACTTATTTTCCTAATAATTTGCCTGATAAGCTTTTTGTTGCCTGCACTGGACCATGTCCCTTCTCTCCATGGTGTATACTCACTGATAGGGTGATGGTGCTGAGAGTTTGAGAGACAGATTATTGGACCACTGTTTTCCAGACTGATGTCGATGATGTTGACGTCATCAAGGTCAGAGTTCAGGAAAAGGAGGGCCTCCTGGAGCTGACTGCCCACAGACACGCCCACTCTGGCATCTATAGAGCGATACACAGCTGTGTATTATTGCCCTCAGAAGAGACTAGAAAGGAGAAGCAACATGGCTTCCATCAGCAGGCAGTCTTCAGTCACCACTACAGCTGAAGGTCAGTTAAGTTATTTTGTTTGTTTGTGCTTTTTTCTTTCCTTCACTCGTGTTTTTTATGTGCGGTACACTCATTCTGTTCTCTACCGACCTCTGTCTATCAGGTAGGAAGGAGCCTTCCTCTGTCTCTTCCAGTGAAGTGAGGTTAGTGCTGCTGGGCAAGACTACGACTGGGATAAGCTCCACCGCCAACTCCATCCTGGGTCGCAGGGCCTTCAAGTCAAGGGTCAGCAGTTTCTCCATCGATCAACAGTGCCGTAGAGCGTGCGGCGACTTCCATGGCAGACACATCGCTCTCATGGACACACCGGCCTCGGTGGACAACAGACAGCAGACCTCCAAGGAGGTGCAGAGGGAGCTGAGGAGGTGTGTTACTCTACTCTTTCCGGGCGTGCATGCCTTCCTCCTGGTGCTCCAGACCGGGAGATTCACCCAGGAAGAGAGGGAGGCGGTGAGGCTTATTCAACAGGCACTGGGACCCCGGGCTATGGAGTTCTCTGTGGTGGTGTTCACCCGTGGAGACGGTCTGGATGAGGGGATGTCTGGGAGGGATTGCCCCGTGCAGTGGCCTGAGGGCCTGGCTGAGTTGGTGGCCAAGTGTGGAGGGAGGCACTGCACCTTCAGCAACCATACCTCAAAGACCAAGGACCAGGTGGCAGTGCTCCTGAACTTGGTGGACAGCATATCGGAGGCCAACGGAGGAAGCCTCTACACCTGCAAAATGCTCCGAGAGCTGTGTGACAAGGCAGAAGAGAAGGCGGCCCAAGTGCCACAGCAGAAAAAGAAAGGGCTAGAAAGGGTGAAAGAGGAGCTGCAGAAGGGGGAAAGGAAGGAGGCAATGAGAGAGTGGTACCGGAGAGAGCTAGAGAAGATTCAGCAGAATAGCACCAGGCAGATGGAGGATCTGATGAGAAACCAACAGATGGAACGTGAGATGGAGACAAAACTGTCCAGAGAGAGGGAGGAGGCGGCCGGAAGAGAGAGGACGGAAGACAATGACAAGATAGAGAAGGAGCGGCAGATCCAAGATATGGCGAGAGTCACGGAGATAAGGCAGGAGGAGGAGACAAAGAGGGAGGCATTGCAAGAGCAACTTGAGGAAGTCATCAAAACACTCAAGGAGCAGCAAGACACAGAGGGGAGCATGAGGAGAGAGGTGGAGAATCTCATCCAGAGAGACAGAGCAGAAAATGAAAATACGGAGAGACAATGGCAACTTCAGCAGCTAGAGAGGGAGCAGGCCATCAGGCAGAGCGAGGAGGTGAAGAGAGAAGCTTTGCAAAATGAATTGGATCGACTCACCCAGATCATCGAGGAGCAGAGCAGGAGGGAGGAGCAGAGTGCGAGGCAAAGGGAGCAGCTGACCAGGACCGAGAGGGAGAAGAGCAAAAGGGAGAAAGAGAGGGAGCTGGAAAACCAGACAGAGGAGAGAGAGAACAGGGAGACCCTTCAGCGGCAGTTGAGGTTTGTCACAGCGAAGGCGGAGGCCCTTCAGCAGCAGCTGAAGATGGTCACATTGAAGGTGGAGAAACAGAAAGCGAAGGAAGCAAAGTTGAAGAGAGAGCTGAACGAGAGCCAGCAGAGGGAGAGAGAGAGATGTGAAATATGCGAAATATGCACACTGAGGGAATGTAACGTGGGGCGTTCAGAGCTGTTTGACGGGGTCATCGTAAAGTGGCCTGCAGCGGAACACACCAGCGCAGCAGCATTTGTCAGACCTGTCTCAGGGTATCCCAGAGAGATGGGACTGCTTGTGCTGAATGCAGCTTTGGAGACCATTGGTGCTCCCTGCTGTATACAGTGAGTAATTGAAGGGACCTTACTGACATTTGGTATTTTTGCACTGTATATGTGTCAAGACATACTGTACACAGTACAACTGAAGACTGATATCATCATGTATATTGACTGTTTGGACATGATGTGCAGATTTTTGGAGATCTTTTACATTTTGACTTCAAAAGATTATGTTCAAATGTAAATAATTGCAATGTGCCCTAAATAAGCTAATGCACAAAAATAGTACATGTTCTAAAAAAACTAATGTATGGGATAATCTGATAATAAAGACAATCAAGTGTTACTAAAGTGCATCCAGTGTTTTTCACTGATACTGTGACCTCAGCTCTGCCTCAAAGCCAAATGCTGCCGTTATCCACAGCTGTAGCCATTTGATCTGAAGAACAGGCCCACTGTGGTTGATTATGAAAATCAGAGTGGATTGGCACTGGAGTTAAGAGGTCAGAGGCTGATATTCCCAGAAGCTAGCAGGTAGTGGAGAACAGTGAGTGTAATAAAGAGAATCTAGGTAAAGGATTAGTTTTACTGTGGGAATAATCCCTTAATTTTGAGTAATGTAAGGAATAATCATTTTCAAGGTAGACCACTCTTCAGCTTCTTCTGTATAACTATTCCAAATCATATTCTGGGGCAGAATGTTTTTTTTTTGTTTTGAAATGAATACACCAAAATACTTTCAAGTGTGGTAAACCTACAACAGCAAGGCACGATCGACACATATTGTACACAGTTGCAGTTACAGTAGCCAATACCCCGGTTGCCTGTCCTCTCTTATATCTCTGCTCTGTCTGCAAGCTCTGGATTTTCAATGTAGCCAGGCAGCACTATCTGTCTCTTCCCAGAGACGGATAATGCCAGGTGACCTACATTTGGACTGATGTTACCGGAGAGAATCTACAAGGTAAAACCAGGAGCTGTCTGGAATTAAAGGAATAGCAGACTTTTTATGTGAGCAGACATCAACACATCCTAATCCTAATTGAGCATAAAGAATTGTGAAAATATAGCAGATCTACAAGCTCACCTCGTGTTGCATTGCGATGCGCTGTGATCTTGTAGATCTGCTATTATCGCTATTTTTGGAAATGTTGAAAATTTGGAAGATTTGGAAATCTGCCCAAAATAGTGACGCCAGGTTGAAAGTGGTTTAAAGTGTTGGCTGTAGTTTATTAATTTGTGCTATTGTAAAATAAGATGTATCAAGAATAACTGCTCAGACTACACAACATACACATTGTATGTTGTGTAGTCTGAGCAGTTATTCTTGATAATTTATCCTACTATTAGGCCTAGTGCTAAAGAAAGGTTTAGCAACAATAATATCAAAGACTGTGGAGATCAGAATTATAGTTTACAAAGGTAATTAATGCAAACAATGTTGTCCAATGCAAGCATTCTAAATGCACACCGGTTCACATTTTGCTGCAACAAAATCATATAAAATAATCATTGTTAAGTTCCTTGGTTATCGATCATTTTTTGCTGCAGGTTTGCAGAAAAGAATCACTGTATACACATGATCAAAAACAGAATGCCATCAAAAACAAGAACACTAGAACGTGAACCATAAAAGACACAAGTTATACCTGTGTTGCACCAACTGACTAAAAACATGGTTTAAATACACAGAACAACCTATCAAACTAATGACACAGAAACCATACTCAATTGGTAAGACCGTGAAGGAAGTAAGGAAGAGGCCCAATTTCTGTCCAACATGGCTGCTGTGCATTTGTTGTCTCATTTGTAGGAATAAAAGAACGCTCACCCCAAAACAAGCTCACCCCGGGTCAAATCCGGGACAGACATTTTGTAAACAAAGAGTTTAACTGCCCATATTTGATTCACATTGAAAATTGCATAGCCTACTTACCAACCACACTGAAACATGGGGTGTCAGCAAGTGGAGCAGTCATCTGTACAATGGCTGGTGTAGTACTCCTTAAAAAAGCACAGAAACCGGATGAGTTATTATACCTTAAGGCTTATATACCTTGCATGCTGATTGGCAATGTACTAGAATTTTGTAATAATGGGAAAGATATAATCTATATATAATCTAAAGTAAGAAGCACATGTCTAACTATACTGTTTAAAACAGATAGACCTACTGTAACAACGATAATAATACAGTTTGATGATAAGGGAATCTAATGGCTCCTAGAAGTGTGCCATTAGAACCTGCAGGAAAACACTAATAGGTTAGAATTACTACTTACTACATTAGTGTAGTTAAAATTGTCTTAAGTTGCAACAGAAGCAACAGTGTTGTTACATTGCTGACATGTACTAATTCAGAATCAGATTTATTGTCACATTACAGGTTTACAGAAGTAAAAGATCAGGTGAAATTTTCGTGCATAGTTCCCATCGTATTATTTCAATAGAAAAAAAAGAAAGGGAAGAAGAAGAAGAGGGGGGGGGGTGCAAGGGGGGAAGGAGATCAAAGAAAACAAACAAATTATCTACATATTTGCACATAGTACCTGAGATAAGATATAAAATGTGCGTGAGCATAGCAGCAGATGTATACTGTGCATGATATATTTATGGACGTTAGTTAAGGTGCTAGAAAAGAAGAAAAAAAAGACTTAAGTCAGTGCGTTGTACATGGGATTAAGGTGCTAAATGTCAGCCTGTGTCGACCGCATTATCCACATAAGGTAGACTGACACTGGTATAATCCGCAAGTAGGTCCATGAGGAAGAGCAAAAACAAAAGTCCAAGTCACTTATCCCTGGTATAATCCACAGGTAGGTCCAAGGAAGAGCAAAGGTCTGAGACCAGCCTGACAGCACCGCCTGTCATCAGGCTGGTGAACAAGGCTAATGCCTACAAACATGCAAGGCAAAAGAATGTCCAAAATGTGAAATGTCCACCAGAGAGTAACCAAAAAGTCCAACCAAAAAATAATGGCCTCAAACCATGACAAAAAGGTTTAAACTCTATGTTCTGATAGTAACAGCTAGTGTTTGTTTAATATCAGGGGTCTCCCTATCTCTGCAGCTCTTTAATATACAGAAAATCTATTTTTAGATGGATTGCCAAGTCCATCCAACCAGGAGAATACCAATTTATCAGCTTCAATTTGATAGTGTTCCAGTTCCAATTTTGTCTGCTCACTGCTTTGTGTCATCACTTCTAATTTCACTTTTTTAACCTGTATGAGTTCTTTCTCCCGATTGAATAGAATTGGTGTCCTGACCTGAAAATGCATTTTCTGTTCACCAAAGAGCTGGAGAGTCAGGGAGACACTGACCTGTTACTGAACAAACACACTATAGCAATGATTAGAATATAGAGCTATTTAACACTTATTTTAACAAAATAACTTACTGCACTTTTAAATTGACTGAATAATAATATTCATTAGACAAGACAAAAGGTGTTTTTTTCTGGTGTGTTTTACACCCAGAGCCTTAAATGAAGAGTGGTTGCTGACAAAGTCTGTGAAGGGACATTTCTATTTGTCACAACAATGATAGAGTAAGGACCAGTGGCATCAATGCTGAGGCAATGCCCTCTGCTGTCCGTATGAATTTAATTGGTTAATTTCTCAGTGGAACACCAGACATGTATCATAATGTACGGATATCTGCAGTGATGGTTTGCTTCAAAATAGGACAATACACTTACCAAAACTGTCCAGAGATGATAAATCCTACTCCAAGCAGGCTGAAACGAATATCAACAGTGACTCACATTAAGGATACCCAATCAGTCACGTCTTGCAAATGTAAAACCTCAATCATAAAAATTACTGACATTCTAGAATGTTATAATTATAGTATCAACATCTCTGATAATTAATAATGGCATGACTGTATTTCATGCTTGATTTACACAAGTCCACATGATCTGCTGCTGGGATTAAGAGATTATCATTCATGCCTAAATGCATGATGGCGAGGTATTATCCTTTGATTCCCGCTGTGACCTGGCTCCCTGTCACGGTGAAGTTACCTGATCGGTGGGAGCTCCACGTGCGTCCCTGTGAAGGGACTGAGCGGGGGACCACTAGTGGATGCCAAGCTACATTCTGCATCATGGGGACTTGTTGAGGAGTCGTTGCCAGCCAACTTAAGCATCAACAGTCAAAGGGGAACTGAGGAAAGTACTGACTGACGCACACACACCCACACGCACACATCTTCTTGGCAGTTATATATCATATCATGTGTGCGTTTGACGCACAAAGTAGCATGCCTGCTGAGGGCTTATAAAACAGTGAAATTCAGCCCCGTTCCTTGAGGAAGCTACAGACTCACATGGTGGCATGGACACACCATATGTCACCTCCTCGCCGGCAGTTATACATCCTTCAGCACGAGTTCCTAGCAGCAGTGGCCATTGTAATGTCAGTGAGCCAAGCCAGAGGGTCTGTTTGTATTTGAAGGACAGACATCCTGCTGCCAACTGTGACCCCTGTGCTGCGGTGATGGCTGTGGCTGAAACTTGCCTTCAGGGAATCACTGGGGAAGGTGACAAGGACAGCATGAGGCCAGGGTTATAACATTACCACACCATGAAATATAAATAATGTGTATGATTCCATGCAGCCTAGCATCTGCTTGACATCTGTATTGAATCTCTTGAACATTGTTGCCTTTTAATACTGCAGGTCAAAATTAGCCTTAAAAAAAATCCCTTCTCTCTTTTTTTTCAATCAGGAAAACAATATTTTGCCTCTAAATGTTCTTTATTTAAATGTTTTTTTTGCACTCTCCCACTTCTTTTTTTGGGATATATTTTTGATTAGCCTATAATTATATGCTACGGCATTGTCTGAAGGAAGCCGAACAAAAATATGTTTTACTCTTCTGTACCTACAAGATGTAACAATAAAGCACAACCTTGATCCAACTCAATCTGGTTCTTTTTCCTTTCTTGTTATGAATTGGTGAAAATAAAAAGGCTGGCACAACTTTATAAAGGCTCTATGTTTCAATAGAATACTCCTTTTAGGTTTAATTGATAGTAGCATATATTGCTTGAAGAGATAAAAGCCAAAAAATAAAAATACATATGTACTTTGCTATATACTGGAAATATATTTCTCAAATCTAGCTTTATTCGGTGCACATAAACAGAATGTAGGTCTATCTAATTGCACATTCCATTCTCCTATAATAATGACCTATATTCCCCATCCTACAAGCAGACATACACATTATAGACAGACACAAGACACGGACACACACACACTAGTTCTTTGGATTATGTCTTTTCTTATGTGATGCGTTTCTTCTCTTGATTCAAACATATTTATTATGTACTTTATTTGTCAGTGAAACACTCTTCCAGAACCCATTTGGATGAAAGCACTTCAGTAGAGGAGAAGATAGTGCTCAACTACCTGTGAGCTGGTGCTGCCAAAAATATGAAATTTATGTAAGCTTGGGACATTGAAGAGGTGCAATTCTTGCTCAAAGTTGTTCAAACCAGCTTTATTTACTTAATACATTAAAAAAATGGCCATCATCAGAATGTAAAGAGTCGGAGTGGACAGACTATAGTGTATCCTCTGGGTAAGGTGGACAAGCAGTTCAGGCACTTAACAAGACATCTTGCAACAGTAGTCAATAGTCATGTAACCCATTTCAAGTGCAGGCAGGCAGAATGACAAACATGAGAGAGATAAACTAACGAACATCCTACATTAAGGCTATAATTGTCTAATCAGTCTGTCTCTGCTAAGGCCTGATCTAATCTCTATTCAATGACCTATATTCTCCGTATACATCAGGCCTCTCCTTCTGAGAGTGAAAGATATCGATTAGTAAATCAATAATCCCACAGACAATATTCACCTGGATAATAATAACTGTATAAATGAGCAATTCTCAATTATTACTATACCTTTCAAAAAACAGTATTCCAACCCAAAAGGTGCTTTAGTGGTATTGTAAAAAAAAGAAACAAATTAAAAGTCTATTTTAATATAATAATTGCTACAGACCAATGTTATCCAGAGAGAGAACTCATACAGTATAGGCCTACTGGGAAACATTTGAAATAGGAAGAGATTAAAAACAGAAGTTTTAACTGGAACACTGTGGGGTTTCTCCTGATTGGATAAAGTTGGTATCCCAACCTGAAAATGTAGCCTATATGTGTGTGTGTGCGCGTGCGTGTGTGTGTCCTAAGAGGTTGTTACAGATCACTGTAGTGAATATAGGCTACTCTTTAGTCTTTATAGCAATGATTTGAATATAGTAGGCTACAGCTTTAACTTTGTAACAAAACAAAACCTTTATTTGATTACAAATTCATTTGGACACCCTCTTTGAAATAGCTGAGCCTAGGCTAGCACCCCTCTGGAAAAGGAGTTGCATGAATACGCCAGAGGAGAAAGGTGGTCATTTTCAATAAATAGTATTTTGTTTGTTACAAGATTATTCCTAAACTGTATTCTTCTGACAGAGGCAGGATATAGACCATGCTCCAACAGCCGTTTCACTTTCACAAGGGCTTTTTATTTAGGCTACCAAGTAAGACACCACGAAAAACTTAACATAAAACAAATATTTTTTTAACCACAACTGAATTTTAAACGTCCTTGTTGGCAGCAACATTGCTGTCATCTTTTTAAATGTCCATATTATCAATGAAATGTCCATATTGAAGTTGCATAATCACACAACACAAACGACGACAATAACAATCATTGTACAGACAAACAAAATGATCAGTGACATACCTATGCCTTCTGTCTAGATAGAATGTTCAGGAGTTGTTACGTTTACTTTTTAACTGAATTTATCTTGTTTAAAGACTTTTTTCTTTCAACGTAATACTCCTCTGTTTTTTCTGACATGCTCAAACCCAACAGGTGATTTCAATGTTACTGTGATTAGTGTCACATGATGCCCTGCCCATGAAATAAATAGGCCATAATGCAAAGAACTGAACAGTAGAAGGCACTATATTATACAACAATACAGTATGTAACCCTCAATAAAAATATTTTCACAATTTTCACAAAAATAAACAATAAAATAACAAAATACAACCCATCTCTGGGACAGCTATAGGCCTACTGTGCATGAAAGAACACACTGCATGAGCATCATGGGATATCTCCGTGACACTGAATTAATTAGATGCAGCTGGACCTAATGTCGAATCTATTCTTTTTTTCTCGTGTCAACTATAGCCTACATTTATAGAAAAGTAGTAAATTAAAAAACTCTCAGAATCCATTGGGATGAAATCACTTTACGAAAAAATGTGACCTGATTTGCTGTGGTGGAAAGTAACTAAGTACATTTACTCAAGTACTGTACTTAAGTAGCTACAGTATTGAGGTATTTTTAACTTTACTGGAGTATTTCCAATTTTCAGTACTTTTACTTCTACTCCACTACATCTCAGAGTCAAATAGATTGTACTTTTTACTCCACTACAATTATTTGAAAACTCTAGTTACTAGTTACTTTGTAGATAATATTATATGGCTATACAAAACACACACTAACCACTTCAGCCCTATTTAAAGCCCTATTTTTGAAAATAGCCAAAGACCCATATCTGCTATTTTCAAAGCATTTGTATACATTTTGAAACTTGTGAAATGGGACATTCTGCATAATGAGTACTTTTACTTTCAGTACAGTATATTTCAATTTGAATACTTTTGTACAGGACTTTTATTTGTAACAGAGTATTTCTACATGGTGGTATTTGGTACTTTTACTTAAGTACAAAATGTGAGTACTTCTTCCACCACATCTGATTTGACGTAGATTGTCAATCAACTATATCCTCATCGCCTACATCTTTCCTCATAATCAGATGGTTGTGTTAAGTGAGTGAGAGGCTGAGAGCCTCAGAGCGGTTGTTTGGCAGCAGCAGCACCAGCTGCTGGTGCACGTGGTCTCCAGTAAACAGCTGTGCGCTCAGAAGAGCATCACAGATTAGTTGAACCACAGGACGACACGCACTACGACGCTCGGATCTGCATGGCCGCCTGGGCGACAGATTGGCCTGGGCACCGATTTTACGCACGACACGGCTTGCCTCTTTTTTGTTTGTTTATATAATGAATGGAATGCTTATGCTTAAATGTTTTAAGCCTCTAGTACTGAAATGACCGTACAAAAGAGCGGGCAATGAATAACACCAGCATCTCTGCAGGGAGTGGAAGCGAGGAGGACTCATCAGTGGCACAGCGCGCTCTCATAGGGTCCATTCTCACCCTGCTCATTGTCTGGACGCTACTCGGCAACTTAACGGTGTGCGTCGCCGTCTTCAGGTTCAGGCACTTGCGGGCGAAGGTGACCAACATCTTCATCGTGTCTCTCGCCCTGTCGGACCTTCTGGTCGCGGTGCTGGTGATGCCATGGAGGGCCGTGACGGAGGTCACCGGCTTCTGGCCGTTCGGGGCGTTCTGCAACACCTGGGTGGCGTGCGACATCATGTGCTCCACGGCTTCCATCCTGAACCTGTGCATCATCAGTGTGGACCGTTACTGGGCCATATCGAGCCCTTTCAGCTACGAGAGGAGCATGAACAGGAGGGTGGCCTCTATCATGATCGCCGTGACCTGGTCGGTGTCCGTGGTCATCTCCTTCGTCCCCGTGCAGCTGGATTGGCACCGGCGGGCAGACGTCATAAGAGACTTGACCGCTCATCATAATAACCTGACGCTCGATTATAATGGGAACTGCGATACGAGACTGAGTCGAACGTACGCCATCTCCTCCTCTCTGGTCAGCTTCTACATCCCCGTGGCCATCATGATCGTCACATACACGCGGATCTACGGGATCGCCCAGCTCCAGATCCGGAGGATCTCGTCGCTGGAGCGCGCCGCGGAGCACGCACAGAACTGCCGCTCGGACGCACCGAGAGCGCAGGTGCGTCCGAGAGGCAGTTCTGCTTCTGACCTGTTCCCACAACTCAATGCAAATCAGCATCATCATCATCATCAACAACATCATCATCATCATCATCATCATCCTCGACATCGCTCTCATTCCCACCCTCACTCCTACCCTCATCCCACCCCGCAGTCCCACCGCGCTCTGCGAGTCTCCATAAGGAAGGAGACCAAAGTTCTAAAAACCCTGAGCATCATCATGGGTGTGTTCGTGTTCTGCTGGTTCCCCTTTTTCGTTCTCAACTGCGCCCTGCCGTTCTGTCCCGGGTCGGAGTCGCCGGACTCGCGCGGACTCCACTGCGTCAGCGAGACGACCTTCGACATCTTCGTGTGGTTCGGCTGGAGCAACTCCTCTCTCAACCCCGTCATTTACGCGTTCAACGCGGATTTCCGCGACGCGTTCCTGCGCCTGCTGGGCTGCCGTAGGGGCAGCAAGCGCTGGGTGAGCGCAGCTGTGGAGACCATGGTGGCGAGCAACGAGAAACACGACAGCTCACTGAACACCATGGAGCCCGGCGTGGCTTACTGTGTCAACACCAGAGGAAGCAGGGACAGTGGCACCATCACTGTCTCTTTGTTTTACCACAACAGGGATCCAGCCTCGGGCATGCAGGTGATGGACACATTGGACACAGTGGAGGATGGTAATAAAGCTAACGGTACTGATGACACAGACAAGCAGACAGAGTTACCTGTATAGTATGAACAAACTGGAACACATCAAGGATTTCATCCTCATTGGGGAAACAAGCACAGAACAGATTCAGCAGGCCAGGCCTGCTGAAATAACAAAGCACTGCATGCTGCTCAGGGCCCTACTTTTATTTAGAGCTCTATGGATTACTTCATTCCAAAAGCATTATTATAATAGAGATGATAACATCATTTAGGATTAGTCCGATTCTCGGGGAATGGGATTATATAATAACTCACATGGGCGCCCTTTCTTTTGAGCGCCTCTGTGTGAACGCCCTATATAGGCCCTCATTTCTTCCTGCTGCACCTCCTGGGAAGAAAAAAGAAAACATTAATAATTTGTGTAGGAGTTCATGTGGAAGATGCCCCGGCCTGATTTTTGTGCATGTCAGTGTGAGAACAAACAGGTTTTTTCTTTCCAGCATCCTACCCTAGCCAACAAAAATGGTGGTGGCGTGGACTAGTGCTGTCTAGTCAGAGTGGTAATGAGGTTGATGCATTACTGGGGTCGCAGAATAGTTCAAGGCATGCAGTCTGCACAAATCCCATATTTTGCCTGTGCTGTGAATAATGTTCTGTGTCCCCGTGCCTCAAATCTATGACTGAAACCACAATATGGTGAAAAGGAGGGAGGGAGACAAAGATATTTTTTTCTGCTATTACTGTCACCACATCTTTATGTCACAGAGTCACCAATAACATCTATGCATTTTTGTTTAATGAGATTATCTTGTCGATGATAAATATGTATGGGCCTTAATGGAACTAGTGGTGCAAGTCTTCCCTACAGCATAATACTATATGTGTTCCATTTTACACAGTTTTATCACTTGGTCATGAAAGGTGCTATACAAAATATATAATATCACATCGTATCATATCATATAATACTTGTTGTTAAATGAAATGAGACAAATCAGTCAAAATGTATCGACTGAATAAAGATGCAACAGAGCTGTGGTTTTGTGTCCAGCGGGTCTAAAATGAAAATATTGATCGTCCATTTTACAATTACACATTTTACTAATAAAATCAGCAGCTAACAAAGTATCCAATTTCACCACCAAGTGATAAAATGCTTCCATGTGTCCATGAATTATTGAGGTCTGTGAGCACACACACAGACAT
Organism: Gymnoscopelus braueri; assembly: GCF_963280865.1. Lineage (NCBI taxonomy): Eukaryota > Metazoa > Chordata > Actinopteri > Myctophiformes > Myctophidae > Gymnoscopelus > Gymnoscopelus braueri. Next base: position 27,342,121 of record NC_137604.1, read on the forward strand.
TGTACGTAATGTACTGTAACTGTGCTTTCCAAAGGAGAAGTACATGTGGTTTGGAGTCGACAGCCTTATGGCGTTCATTGTGTAATGGGCTTTTAACCTACATACCACCCACATGTGCTGGAGGCCTATCCCACTGTATGTAAAAATAGTCACAATGCCAAAGAGGATTAATAAAACAAATGTCAAATGAATAAAAAAAACATGTGGTCCCTAGTAACTTACATTACATGTGAGTTAATGATATCATATAAGCCTTTTTACACCACATTTGGTTACCCATCAAATTCAGAAGTTACTTGTTACTTGACAGCTTTCCTAGAAATGTAGTGGAGTCAAAAGTATAATGTTTGTCTTTGAGATGTAGTGGAGTGTCAAGTACAGATACCTCAAAATTCGGGTTTTCCTTCACATGAAAATGTTTGAGAACCACTGCTTTACACCACCTGGATGCCCCTATTTCACCTAATATTTTTGTGTGCCTAAGAGCACAGTACAGAGGAATACGAGAAATTGAAGGTTTTCTCTGAGGAACGATATAAAATGATTACAACAATAAATATTGACAGACTAACATCTGCCCTTATTTCTAGCCGTAGATTACGACTCTCGTAGATGTATTTTATCGATTCTGACTTTAAATCGATAAAATACATCTACGAGAATTGTAGTCTACGGCTACCTTATTTCATACTTTCTTGATTCAATCCTCTCCTCACCCAAATGACTTCACACCATTACTGTGTTTATCCCAGGGTAGTACTTGACCAGGAAAACTTGGCATGAGCCCTTAAGGCTGAAGACTATACATAGATCCAGAGGAAACTATTAATCAATTTGTGTGGTTCAGGCGAGTGACCTGATCTTATGGGAAGGGAAAGCATAGCTAAATAGAAAAGTAAGTACTGTGCTGAGACCCAAGGAACCACAAAGGCAATTACTGCTGTGGCTTAAACAGTCACAATGTGGTTTAAACTCAATAATGGCCTGCAGGTTTGGGTAAAGACATTTTGCTCATATTTTTAAATGGTGTACGTTACTTTGTGGATGTATAAATTATGTTCATTATGCATCTGTTTTTACATTAATCTGTGGGTATGTCATTAGCCATGCAAGGCATTTACAGCAACTTGAACGTGTCAATTGTGCAACAAAGTATAAATTGCGTTTTTACACTTGAATGTGTGAATGTACACATTATTGTTGAGTAAAGCAGCTTTGGTCTCTCAGTCTAATGTGTTCCCTCTAATCCGGTATGTGAACTAATATTATCCAGTAAGACCTTATAATCCCCTTCGGTCCTTTGGGAATGCTAGCTACATCCCTACATTGTATTCTCAATAATCTGCAGAATCCAGAGGGAGCCATGCAGGGAGGGAGAGTCTTTAATGTCAGTGATATTACGGATGTATAGATATAGGCTACACACTCAAATCCTTAGTGTTAATTTAACTCTTTGCTGGTCCATTTTGACAAGAGTTAAATGAACTTTTACCGTGTAGATATGGTTGTGACACACCAGAATTCATATACGTTCATATTCCAACAAGTGTTCTCTAGTAGTCTCTATACATTTACAAACAATGCAATCAAGAGCACTTTGACCACATGTGTCTTGCATACAGTTAGTATGGCTTAGTGTTTAAAGGTCCCTGAACGTGTGTGTGTTGTGTGCGCACGTGCGTGCGTGCGTGCGTGCGTGCGTGCGTGCGTGTGGTTTAGTAAACTAGGGAATGTCTACGTGTTTGCATTTGTAGGCTATGTGTTTTTTGAGGGCTGACTCTGGAGCCAGTACAACTTAATACTTAATTAGATGAGCAGTGCCAAACATGATTAAGATGAAAATAGGGGCTGGAGAGGGAGGGCTGGAGAGGGAGAGGGAGAGGGAGAGGGAGAGGGGACTAGGAGTGAGGGAGAGAAAGAGAGGGGGGGTTGAAAAGGGTACTGCTAAGAAATATATAACTTAGGGATAAGTAGTGGATTTGAATACTTCACGTGTATGGAAAAGGGAATTCTAGTAAATAGGGAGAGTGGAAAAGGGAGAGGTAAAGAAGAGCGCAACTAGATTGTTACAGTCACATCCATTTCATTCATGCAATGAGACATGTTATCTTAACATGAATATTTCCAGAGGAGGCAGGCAGGCTGTCACCACTAGTCGGAGCAGTGGTGCACACCAAATGGGTTGCCAGTTCTAATTGCTGCTGCTGAATGGAGCAGTTAATTATTAGTGCCAGCCACTGGAAAACCTGCCACCCTACTCCCACAGTGTTCCAACAACAAACTAAAAATAGATGGGTCATGGAACTCAGAGCAACAGAGAGGGGGAAAAAATTAGATGGAGAAATAAGACGTTGTGTTTGGTTTTGTTTGTGTATGTGTGTGGTGCTTTTTATTTTGTTTTGTTTGTGTGTTGGTGCAGCCTATAAGTGAGCCCCTTATAAATCAAAGCTCAGCTAATTTTGCAAAAGTGTTGTAGTAGACAATGTGCAACCAAGTACAAATCAAGCTTAACTTTTCTTGGAGGCAGAGCTTTGGCAGCACCAAAATGATAAAACAAATATTGGTTTATTATAATATTACTGGTCGAACATTAAATGGTACAGCAAAAATTGTATTTACAAACGAGTTTTGTAATAGATTCTGCCCATGCACTGGCCATACTGACCAGGTTAGCTATAGTGACTGAATTATTTTTGAAATTCCACAACCTACTTCTAAATCTATGTGCTTGTGGGCAACTACAATTGGCACTCGAACAATAATGTGTGTAGGCCTACATAAAAAAAAATCTTATTTGATATGTTTTTCTTTTAGATTTAACTTGCTTAATTTATAGAGACTTTGGGAGGTTTCCTATACATAAGAGCAACAGATTTGTTATTGCCTGAAAATTACCTTTTATTTTTAGAGGATTAGTTTAGTCTACGAGAAGTACCGGGAAAAGATATACACCTCTAGACATGAAATAACCATAGACATTTGTGGAAATAACAAACATGCACTTTAGCAACTATTGTAAATGGATACTGCTAAAATAATGAACAAAATGCAATGGCAATGGATTAGAATGTTGTAAATGTCAGTGAACAGAGACTGGCTCAGCAGGCTAGGTAGGTTTTGTCCTAAACTGACCTGTGTTGATGGGAGTGCTCTCCTCCAGCATGACAAAGTCTCCACCTGCAGGGCACAAGTGGTCACTGAGTAGCTCACTCCATGTGCCATTATGTCTTCCATTCCCCAGTTTCAAGAAGTCTTCAAGCTTGCAGCCACCCATCAAATCAAATCATCACAAATGTATTTCTAAAGCACATTTAAAAACAACCCTCGTTGAGCAAAGTGCTGTACAGAACATGATGTAATAACCATAAACATATAAGACCTACAATTCAGAGGTACAAAAAAAAATCAATAAAACACAAATAAACCATTATTAAAAACAATAAAAATGAACCATATCAGGGGGATTCAAATGTTAGTGAATAAAAGAGGGTTTTAAGCCTGGACTTAAAACGATTCAATGGAGGGGCCAGATCTGATAGGGAGGGGAAAGCCCCCAGACTGTTCACAGTCTGGGGGCTGTGACAGCGGTCACTGCTGTAGTTTATTTCCCAGGACAGCTAGTAGCCCCAATTCAGCTGACCTGAGGGACCTGGAAGTAGTAGGAGAGGTCAAAAGGCCAGCGATGTAGGAGGGGTCCAGTACGTTTAGAGCTTAAGTTTATACCCATGACATACCGATTCTAACCCATTTAAAGGAGAATTAAAAACCATTAAAATATATATATATATTTTTTGGGGGTCTTTTTATGCCTTTATTATGGATAGGACAGTAGGCTGACAGGAAATGTGGAGAGAGAGATGGGGAGTGACACGCAGCAAAGGCCGTCGGGATCGGGACACAAACCCGTGACATGCTGTCAGGCTACATTGTAGCCTAGGTGCTACAAAGTCTCTCTCTACAATGTTGCACATTGTCTCTCGCATCAAAAAAACATTTTTAATTGCTGTTTAGATAATGGCGCTTTGACCCACTTGGACCACTTGTATAAAGTAAATCATTGCTGAGTATTGGCAGAACACCAGTGAAGACTCCCACAACACTTCATTGTGAATTCATAGAGTCATGTACAGTTCACATATTGTATAAAATCTTTTGATGAGTGTGCTTACTTGGTTTTGTTGTTTGCCTCAACATAAGAACATAATAAAGTATGTCAATTAGACAAATACTGTATATACTGTACTGTGTACATGCACTGCAAAGACTTATGTTTTTGTGTTTTCCACAGACAATGTATCGTTTCCTTCTGCTGACATTCTGAAAATGTTTCATGTTCTCCCTCAGGTGAAATAACATTCAACCTGTTCTAAGAGCTTTGCCTTCTCTTCCCCACACACACACACACACACACACACACACACACACACACACACCCACGCACACGCACACGCACACGCACACGCACACACACACACACACACACACACACACACACACACACACACACACACACACACACACACACACACACACACACACACACAGCTTAAAAGAACTGCCACCATAAATCTTTCAAATCAGCCTCATGGTGGCGCTATAACAGGTTGCAACACAGCCCTGGGTATAGGCAACCTGGCCTAGCAGGGATCTGCGTTCTGAGGAACACACTTTTCTAGTTTCAATGGTGATGGAAGGGCTCTTTTCCAGAATGACAATGTCTCCACCTGCAGGGCACAAATGGTCACTCCGTAGCCTACCCTGGTCCGGAGTCTATGGGCCCCTGGGCCTGAGACTGCCTCAGGGCCTCCCTTCACACAAATAAATGTCAGCGCCACCCTACCAGCCTTCGACGTGAACATAATTATGTCGAATGTGCACACACTCTACGCAACTGTCTATTTGGATTCATAGGAAACTAACACAATGCATAATTTATATGTCTGAGGAGATAACAGCTCTCAAAGGATTTACATAACTCAAATAATTTTCAATGGGATTAGCCTTACTACAGCCAATAGTTATGGCTTATGGAATAAAACAAAACACACACTTATATAAAGGACCTTCTCACCTTGTACAGGGCAAAGGGACAGGGGTTCTTCAACAACCACGCAGTATAAAACCTCTTGTAAATTCAGAAATTCAGGGTCAGGCTCTGGAACAGTCTGCACAATTTTATAGAGGGCCCACCTGATATGATAGGCCATTTTGGGGATCCAGCTCTGAGCCTACCCCATGTCATGTGTCATTGACTTCAAGTTCTCACCAGTTTCAAGAAGTCTCCATGCTTGCAGCCACCCTTAAGTGCCAGTTTACAACCCAACTGAAACTCATCTTTCTGGAGGCCTAAAGAGGAGCTAGTACCAGTTTCCCTGTAGACAGACGACCCCCCCCCCCCTCCCCTTTTTTTGTACATATTTTTTTTATTTTGTAATGCTTTTTTTGTATATAATTTTTTATTTGCATGCCTTTTTTGTACATAGTGGTATGTTTTTTTTCTCCCTCTGTATTCTTATGTTGATTTTTTAACTGTTTGGTTGCTACTATATATGTCTATGAAATTAATTCAAGGACCCCAACGGAAACAAGCCCGCAAGGACTTTTTTGGCCGGACCTTTTAGACAAAAGCATTATAAATGTAACTGTGTTGTTTTACATTCTTTTGCCTAATAAAAATTGCAATCAATCAATCAATGAACTTGTGAGATACCAGATGTAGAAGGAAGTAGGCTAGAAAGAGAAGTTATCGTGCTTCCCAAAAGTAATATAAAAGCTATAAAAGAGATAACCATTGTAATGGCTGTTTATGATATACAGGTATTAGAAATTGCTTGGTGTTTTACTGTTTTTGGACTTCGAACCACTTGGACCACTTATATAAAGTAAATTATTGCTGAGTACTACTGACAGAACACATCTGAAGACTCCACGAAATACTTCATTGTAAATCAGGTAGGCTACAAATATTGAATTATATAATATTTTTGAAGATAATGCTTGCTTACTCAGTTTGCTTGCCGTTGACACTACAACACTTTATTATATTGTGTTGTCTGTGTAATGCATTGTCTGTATGCTTTTGTGTAAAAAACACTGAATACAGTAGATAAATGCACATACTGTGTAGTGTATATTGTGTGTACATATACTGTACAGACCTACTGTATTTTTCTTTTCCCCACAGAGATGATGTATCATTTCCTTCTGCTGATGATCCCTTTGGCAATGGGTAGCCAACATGTGTCTTCCGAAATTGTTTCACTTTCTCCCTCAGGTGATACTGTATATTCAACCCTTTTCTCAAATGTATACTGCATTCTACTGCCTATGCACACGTACGCACGCACGCACGCACGCACGCACGCACGCACGCACGCACGCACGCACGCACGCACACACGCATTATGATTAGTTTATTCTTACTTTTTCAGAGGAGGAATTCCCTACAGTAGTTCCCAGGGATGCAGAGATATTCTCAAAATCCAATGGGACAAACTTTGAACATCTGTCAAAGTTGAACCTTAGGGTGACATTTGCTGCCAGGAGCTGTAAGGAGCTCAGGGACAGATATGATCAACAGGAAGGTAAGGGACAGTGCATGAGCAATCTCTATCTAAACAAACCTACCTAAAATATATATACTATAATAACTTGTCTATTGTTTAGTCCTTCTATACCTGTGTGAATCACCTACTGTAGAGAATAAAATGTGTATTTTATTTTTGGTGGTGGGGCTACCCTCTTTTGCTAATGTTTGTATCACTGATTGGGCCTTTAACTACCTTTCACAGTTATGAAAGTTAAAAGTAAACATACCTATTTATCATTCATACAAAAAAGAGAGATTTTTCTTTAGTTTGATTTTCTCTTTTTCAGATGGTCTATATTACTTGACCACTACTCATGGCACAACGTACCAGACCTTCTGTGACATGACAACTGCAGGTGGCGGCTGGACACTGGTAGCCAGTGTTCATGAGAACAACATGTTCTATGGCAAATGTACAGTGGGTGATCGCTGGTCCTCACAGCAGGGCAACAATCCCAACCTGCCAGAAGGAGATGGCAACTGGGCCAACAGAAACACATTTGGAACAGTAGAGGGAGCCACCTCTGATGATTTCAAGGTATTCAAGAATAAACTGTAGTCACTATACTGTAGTAGTAGCCTATACACTACAGTAACTTGAAATCTTTCTCCATCCAGAATCCCGGCTACTATGACATAGTGGCAGAGGACATGTCTGTATGGCATGTCCCCAACGACTCTCCAATAGAACACTGGAACCTGTCCTCGATCCTCCGCTACCACACAGAGAGACGCTTCTTCACTCTGTATGGTGGGAACCTTCATCAGCTCTTTAAGGTGCAACACATTGTGCATTGAAAATAAATGAATGCATGTTTGAATGAATGAATACATTATTAATTAAATAAGCAGCCTGAAAAACTAGTAATACATAAGGCCACTAATACCCCAATTTTTATTTTTGCATTTGCCCTACAGAATTACCCCGTGAAATACAATGTAGGGTCATGCAGCGACAAAGGGCCTTCTATTCCAATTATATATGACTTTGGAGACAAAGATACAACTAAAGCCTTGTATGGACCAAGCTCAAGAAGTAAGGAGCAAGAGTATAGAATGCAGAAATGTCTTTGGAACATTCAACATGGATAAGGAAAACATTAAAATGTCTGTTTACTTTTGGTAATCTGTCATGAGATTGTGATATACAAGTTTAGATGACTGTAGATAAATATGAAATATGAATACATACTTAATCTTTACAGCGGAGTTTGAACCCGGCTTCATCACATTTAGAGCAATAAATAATGAAAGAGCAGCCATGGCTATCTGCTCCGGGGTCAAGCCTACTGGATGCCACAATGAACACGTAAGTCCTGATTATTAAAATCGTATGGTAGTTAAACAAATGTGAATCTTTGAGTGTCTTCTACAACTATTCTTAACTCTTATTTCCTGGCTTATCTAAATGTCCAAAGTATATCGAAAATAAGAAAGTGTCATAGTATGATTTAGCAGCATGTGTTTGTATGTTTGCAGTATTGTATTGGAGGAGGTGGGTACTTTGCCCAACTTTCACCCAATCAGTGTGGTGACTTCACTGGGTTGGATGGTGTTGATGGGAATGGCGACACAGCATGGAGAGCTTCTAAGGAGATTATGGAGGCTTCTGTCCTTCTCTTCTATCGTTAAGTTCCCAGATGTTCATGCCAGTCCACTTTGTTGAGCCATGAACTGTAATTGTGTGAACACTACAGATAGTATTATATGGGACCATTATCTTAGCTTGACATTTAAATTGATCACATACTGTACATACAAAATATAGATCACATATGTACAAACTATAGTGCTTTTTTAATGTTCCATACTTTTTTACACCTATGCTATTGTTCATATTTAAAAAAAAAATATTATTAGTATACTGTCAGGTAATTATAAATGGTCTGATGCTATAGAACAATTATTTCAAGAGAAAATACATTTGTCAAATGCAATTAAAGAATTGTCTTATAATAAAGATACAATAAAGTTGTAAATGTGTAATATCTGATTACATTCTTTTCAGTGTTGAAGCTCTACATGGTATAAGGTGCAGTATACCTTGACCTGCACATATCCCACTGTGTGTTTCCAGCTATTTGGATTCATTACACATCAGACAAGTACCAACAAGTACAACCAGAAAAAAAGTAGTGTGTTATCTCTACAGTATGCATATGTGAGCGATCAAGACAATGTGTTGTATTTTCAAACCTATCTGGACAAATCTGAAATGTCAAGGTACAGACTTCCTTTACCTGCAGATGTCACTATTGAGCTATACAACAAAGAGTAGAACACGTTTTGCAGCTGACTGCACATTTGTCTCCTTTCATGAAGGGCCTGATTTCTTTTTTCGTTTCTTTTTTTCCTGGAGAAGGGTGTGAAAAGGAGAGAAGATTACCAAGTGACCTATCCATATACTGAATATCTCAATTACAGTCATGCAAGTCTGTATTATCTGGCAGCTGTAGGCTGTCACAGAGAGTCAATACTGAATAATGGAAATGTGAAAAAAGACACTGCGCTAATTTAGGTGTGCATATGAAGTGTAAACTGTTGGAGAAATGAGATGTCATATGAACACAAATAAATGACAAAAAAAGCTCCTCTTACAAAGGGTATTGATGTACAGTACATACTGAACAACACATTTTACCCCCTAACTAAAAGAGAGGTGAGCACGAAAATACAGCAGTCTTCAATAAGGAGACTGAATTCTCATCAAAAGGTGACTATCTACAGTAGCGTAGCCTATATTGTGTACCTCATTTCCTCTATAAATCTAAACATTTTATATTATTGTGGAGAGTGTTTTCAATGAATAGGCATCCGTCCGTCAGTGATGACGATGGGTTGCGGCTGAGGGGTCAGTTTTTCTTGCAGCGGCGACTGTGGCTGTACCGCCCCACTCTGGAGTGACAGTCTCTAGTGCAATTTGTTTGCACTAGTGTTTGCAATTACTGTGTCTGTTAATGATTATGTGTAATTATATGACTGTTGATTATGTGTGATTATGACGGTTGTTTATGTGTTTATACGATTGATTATGTGTGATTGTATGACTGCTGTTGGTGAGATATAAAAAAAAAAGGCAAATGTGAAAAGAATCTGAGGTAAATATTGTGTTTAATAAACAAACATCAGTCAGGGAACTGACATTAGTCTGAAGATGGGGCGGGAAAGGGGGGGATAAAGCACAACGCACATGGGGAAAGTTGGGGGACATATTTATCTGTTACACAAGGCACCCCCTTACAGTAGGGGCAGGAAGTTCTATAGAACATACAGATCAGGATCCCAGTCTACGGTACAAAAACTTAGCAGCAACATGTTAACATCGGAGACCAAGGGGCTAACAAAGTAGTTTCATTTAGAAAAAGTCACAGTATTCTTTAAGCATAAATTTGTTAAAAAGGTAAAAACAGTTCTAAGCATCCTCTAGGGTCATTGCTACTCACATGATTTCTGTGTGAAATACATAGGTAGGGAAATTATCTATACATGTATACTCTAATATAAAGACCTTCTCATAATGGCACAGTACAAACTTTCAGGAAACGCGACAAAAATATACAATGTCTTCACGTCACATTTGCAGATTAAAATGCAACTACGTTTTCTGGCAAACACAATAGTTTTCAGTGGTCAAAAAAAACCAACAACTTCTGTTTAAACAAAATAAAGAACACCATCATGTTAGTTCACCTATCTCAACTGATTATGTCTTTAATACAAAAATAAGAGGACAAATATAAATTAATATATATTAAAAGAATCAGATTGATAAATGCGGGGATCTACTGAATAAGTACAGGTATTTATGATACAATAAATACTTGTCATTTATGAATGGACATGGGCAGATAAACAGGAAGTGGCAGCTAATATCTAATGTACGAGTGTGTGTGTGTGTGTGTGTGTGTGTGTGTGTGTGTGTGTGTGTGTGTGTGTGTGTGTGTGTGTGTGTGTGTGTGTGTGTGTGTGCGGGTTTGTGTGTGCATGTTTGCGTGCGTGCGGCGCTCAGTAGCTGGATATCACGGGGTGTGTATGTACAGGTCTGTGGGTGTTTGTGTGCACGCTTGTGCACATGTCGGCGCACAGTCTCAGAGGGTTCACGAGGTGCGTTAAGGGAGGCCGCAGGGTGACTGTGGTTTCACTTGTTTCAGTGGATGAAGAGGTTAACACTGCCTCCTCCCCTGCAGCACCTCCTACTGGTGAGTCTGTGCTACTGTCAGTCAGGGAACTCCTAAAAACACACATTCACTCACACAGGGCAGGAAGCAGGTAGTCTACACAGGAAGAGGTCATCCGTGTAGGTGACCTGTCGTCGTCAGTCCTCCATGGAAAAATAAAATATAATGGTGGCGTACTGTTTGAGTCATCAAGGCAAACATAAGCAGATGGAAGGAAAAAAGTAAACTCTTGTGTTTTTTTGTCTTTTTTTTTCTCCACTTCATAATAAAAAATAAGTCAGTTTTTTTTGTACTTTACAATATAATTCAACATCCCCACTGAGGAAGCATTGATCATCAGTCCAGCACTGACAGGAAAAGGAACTTTTCTTTTTTTTAATAGCTGTTTCTTCTGTTTTTGACCTTTTTTTTCTTCTTTTTCCAAGGTTTTTACAAAAACATGGGGGATGACTCAGCGGGGAGAGAGTGTTTCTCAGGAAGGATCAGGAATCAGACGGTCTGGGCGCTTGGACGGGGTCAAAGTAAAGGGGCATGGGGTGGGGGGGGGGTGGGGGTGGGGGCAGGAAACACAAAACACACTCGGAGAGGTTTGAACTCTCTCTGCTTGCGGGCGCTGTCTGTTTGTTTTTTGTTTTTTTTTACATTTACGAGGAGGGACACTTTGTACAGCCGCACTTGACCACTTTCTCCACTTCCTGGACAAAGGAGGAGCCGTCGGTGCACTGGAAGGTGTATTT
>NC_137604.1:27361124-27384184 GCF_963280865.1 Gymnoscopelus braueri
CATAACCAAAACTAGAATTGGAAAAACATTTTAGTTTAAAAAAGGGCTTTACAAAAATATAACTAACTGAAACTGTATTGTGCGTTTACAAAACAAATTTAATCATAGGGAAAAATGTCCTTAGTTTTAGTCTTTGCCAAAATCAGCAAAAGTAGACCTGCTATTTTTGCACATTTTCTGACCTTGTTGAATCTTGCCCCTGACTAATCCATATTACAATAAAAATCTAAAAGTAACACTAAAACTAATAAAAACCAACCCGCTTTGAAAACAAATCAAAACTAGAAAAAGTGCTCCTCGGAGCACAGGTCAGGTAGGTTATTGTGGGCCAGCAATGTTGATGGAATATGAAGAATCGGACAGATCCATCTTGACTATAGAGATGATGTGTACCGATTTGCGTATCTCTGCGTATCTCATAAAAGGGTGGCATTTGTTCCTCAACGTAGTGCAAATGTGCATGAAAATAAAATCAAAAACTATAATAACCTTGGAATGTGTGTGTGTGTGTGTGTGTGTGTGCGTGTGTGTGTGTGTGTGTGTGTGTGTGTGTGTGTGTGTGTGTGTGTGTGTGTGTGTGTGTGTGTGTGTGTGTGTGTGTGTGTGTGTGTGTGTGTGTGTCTCTGTGCCTGCGTGTGTGCGTGCCTGAGTGTGTCTTACAGTACCTGTGTACTCTGGTGAACACATGCATGTGTAGTTGTTGATGCCATCAACGCAGGTGGAGTTGTTCTCGCAGTCATTGTCTTCACAGTCGTCGACGTTGATCTCACACATGTCGCCCTCAAAGCCCTCCGGACACACACACCTGACGAGCCACACGCCACAATACACACAGGTTACCATTTTTGCACACTCTGCATCACACTCCAGCGAGTGTATGCTGGGAGAAACGTCGAAACCTTTGGGGAATTGTCTACGGCAAGGACGCTCATGCACATTGTCTTGTGTCAGTCTCACACAAACACATGTACATATAGAGCACAATGACACAGACACACTTCAACCTACACACACACACACACAAGCATGCACACGTACTCACACACACACACACACACACGCACACGCACACGCACACACACACACACACACACACACACACACACACACACATACGCATGCACGCATAACATCTCATAACAGCAGCGTCAGCTCTGTATTCCCAGTGGAGAGTCATTACTCTGTAAACGCGTGCCTCAACTCTATAACTACTACTCAGGTTTATTACTGCACACACACACACACACACACACACACACACACACACACACACACACACACACACACACACACACACACACACACACACACACACACACACACACACACACACACACACACACACACACACTGTATGGGCCTAATAAAGCGCTCTTATGCGGAACGCACTCAGGCAGATTAATATCTCATTATATAGTCAATGACTGTTCTTCACTATGAATATTCCACCTCCTAGGACAAAGAAAAAGATAGACAGAATGAGAGAAAGACAGGACGTGATCACAGATAGAGAGACAGGCAGGCTAAGAGACTGAGGGAGAGAATAAAACAAAGACAGAGGGTGTGAGAGAGAGAGAGAGAGAGAGAGAGAGAGAGAGAGAGAGAGAGAGAGAGAGAGAGAGAGAGAGAGAGGCAGACAGAAAGAGAGAGAGAGAGAGAGGCAGACTGAAAGAGAGAGAGAGGGGCAGACAATAAGAGATGGCACATGGTGCTAGTGGGTGGTTGTAATTACAAGGAAAATGTAGATAGGCATTATGTCTAAGTTACCTATTTGCGTGCATATTTTCAGTACGAGACCACGGAGCACCACTAAGTATAAATCAGGCTTTAGTGCCCCGTCCACAACATTCAGACTAATGAAGACATGACTATTCTCTGCCTCACAGACAGGAAGATGCCTGAACTGGACCACCACTTCCCGTACATTCATTCCCCCTCCTCATTATCAATACATTACTATTGATTGCACGATCTGACTGATGTCCATGGATGACATACTGCGTGGACTAAGCTCCCAAGCTCACTGGGTTATCTGATACGTGAGCCAATCTTCTTATGGTATATTGGTATTTGAACGAAGCCTTTAAAAGAGTCCATGAACAAAAGGTTCAAAGCACAGTGCGCGTGCATGCGTGCGTGCATGCGTGCGTGCGTGCGTGCGTGCGTGTGTGTGTCTTGCTTACCAGAAGTTGCTCTCCTCTCCTTCTTTCAGGTGACAGGTGCCAGAGTTCTGACAGGGGTTACTGATACAGGCATGGATGGGCTCATCACAGTCCTGACCCTACAGAGAGAGAAAGAGAGAGAGAGAGAGAGAGAGAGAGAGAGAGAGAGAGAGAGAGAGAGAGAGAGAGAGAGAGAGAGAGAGAGAGAGAGAGAGAGGAGATGATCATTATCTACTTAAACAAAGCTTTCCTCAAGGATTAGATAGAATCAATTCGACTGAAAATGTATTGTCTGTGTGTGTCTGTGTGTCTGTGTGTCTGTGTGCGCGTGCGTGCGTGTGTGTGTGTGTGTCTACCTTATATCCATAGGGACAGGTGCATCGGTAGTAGAGTACCGGGTCATTGGCACATGTGCCATCGTTCTTACAAGGGTTCGACAGACAGGGGTCACACTTAGCCTGGATGTTCACATCCACTGGGCCTGTTTGAGACACACACACACACACACACACACACACACACACACACACACACACACACACCACACACACACACACACACACACACACACACACACACACACACACACACACACACACACACACACAAAGAGATACATTATATACTTTTATACATTTACTGTAGAAGAGTCAAACGCATACATAATTCAACCAGGGATCAGCAAAAAACGTGTCTGCAAAAAGTAATCTACTCTGAAATTGTTTGTCATCGACACTAAAGGCTAATATATTCTGTCACTCAACAAAAAATATGTATTTTCCACTGAAAAGAATGTTGCTCGACACTTTTTAAGTTTAAAATGTGTAAGTGTAAAGCCACCAAGAATAAATAATCCTTTCTTCCTTCCATTCTCTTGCAGTGGTTCATTGCATTTAGCTACATGGTTTTTCTTGGTGAATAATAATACATTGTACAAAAGTGAGAAAGATGTCATATGGAATCCTCATTTAAGCTGGTGTGGCTGTTCCCAGAAATAATGAGTATGAGGTTTTTCTTTGGTTTAGTTAATTTGTTTTCCTTTGTTTTGTTTTTGTTTTACAGGACCTGGACAATGGGAACACATTCCAACACATTTTCCAATAGTTTCATGAGAGAATGTCACAGTTTTGCATTCAGGAGTAACACTGTCAGGGTCACAATATCAGGAGTAACACTGTCAGGGTCACAATATCAGGAGGAGTAACACTGTCAGGGTCACAATATCAGGAGTAACACTGTCAGGGTCACAATATCAGGAGTAACACTGTCAGGGTCACAATATCAGGAGAAACACTGTCAGGGTCACAATATCAGGAGTAACACTGTCAGGATCACAATATCAGGAGTAACGCAGGGCCACAATATCAGGAGTAACACGGTAAGGGTCACAATATCAGGAGAAACACTGTCAGGATCACAATATCAGGAGTAACGCAGGGCCACAATATCAGGTGTAACACTGTCAGGGTCACAATATCAGGAGTAACGCAGGGTCACAATATCAGGTGTAACACTGTCAGGGTCACAATATCAGGAGTAACGCAGGGCCACAATATCAGGAGTAACACGGTAAGGGTCACAATATCAGGAGTAACACTGTCAGGGTCACAATATCAGGAGTAACACGGTCAGGATCACAATAGCAGCGGTAGAAATCACTACCGCTGCTGGTGTGAATTCAGTGTGACACAGTCAGGGTGAGAACATCAGGACGGGCCAGGAAGGAAACAAGGTGCATTCTGGTTGGAGTCAAGGGTTAAGGATCTGGGAAGGGCACTAATATGAAAGTACTGTAGTACCGGGATGTGATTGGCTACTGTACCTGGCACCAGAAAACCACAACGCCCCAGGACTTCTACAATGCATCCATTAGATCAACGCAAAAATACATATAGCACTTAGTTATAGTATTATAATAGTATAGTCAATAGCATTTCTTTATTGTAGTTTCAAAGTGTGTGTGCGTGTGTGTGTGTGTGCATAGTGCGTAGTGTGTGCGCACGTGTGTGACTGGGTCACTGCGTGAGTGTACAACATCAGTGTGTGTGACTTTCCCGTATACTGTATTCACGTATTGTGGTGTGCTTGTGAGAGGGTGGGTGTACCTGAGCAGGTGAACTTCTTGGAAGGTGTGGTGAGCAGCAGCTTGTCAGTCATGTCCCCGGGGCCGGCACAGCGAGCGATGCCAGGCTCCTTGTAGCCGCTCTTCACCCAGTCAGACAACCACTGCATATGGCAGTCACAGTACAACGGATTGGCCCCCAGGGCGCTGCCAGTGGATGAGAGGAAAGAGGGAAAACACAGGCAATGAGTTCAACAGAAGATACTTCAAATGTATTAGTGCTGCATTCACAGCCGCAAGTCAAGAACGAGACCCGAGAGACGGGCGTGGAGGGGCAGGACATAATTGTGTTGGTCTGATCATAGTGAGGGCTCAACATGAATACCATTTCTCTGGTAATATTTAAAAACGAAAGACAGAAATTATTTAGGAATGAAACCACTTTCAACCTGGCATCCCTATTTTAGGCATGTCATTATAGGCAAAACATTTCAAAAATAGCAGATCTACAAGCTGTGTTGTGAGGTTGCAGATTGGCTGTTTTTGCTGCACGACACCATTGTACAACAAATAACGAGTTAAATAGGACATAAGTGGTACAGTAAAATTGAAAAAAATGCATTATACTAGTAATAAGAGGGTAATTTAAAATGATGACATTACATATATTATATATGAATCTCTATTTTTTACTGTAGTAACATTATATACAAAACCTGCTGAGTAGTGCTAGTGGGCGAGACAGTATTGTCTACACAGTAGAATCTTGAGTGTTCATTTAACTCTGAGAGCGTAGAAAACTGACCCCAGTGGACCCATGTGTCAAAAGGAATGATCTATGTACAGTATTACTCATGCTGTGCAGGAGGAGATCTTTGATCTCAATGGGATGCAAAATCCTGAGAGTTGATTAAACTCTGAGAGTGTAAAAAATCTGGATTTTGCAGAGTGGTCAAGTGTCAACTACTAAAGCACCAATTTGAATAGGGGAGAGGAGGAGGAGGAGCAAGTAGAAGGGAAGGGGAAGGGCTGTTGATGGGTTTGTTGCTCAGCTCCTTTCGACAGCCCAATACCAGTAGAGACAAGCCTCGCTGAATAGACACAGTAAAGACAAGCCTCACTGAATAGACATTTGCCTCATTGTCATGATAATGTGCTTCCTTCTGCTATTCTATAATGTGTGTAGGCAGACACTTCTATCACAAAATATAAAAGAGACACAGACCAAATGGCGATGTGATTTAGCCTTCTCTGTCTTCCTCTCTCGTGTGTGTGTGTGTGTGTGTGTGTGTGTGTGTGTGTGTGTGTGTGTGTGTGTGTGCGCGCGGTGTGCGTGCGTGTGTGTGCCACTCACAGGTGGGAGAGTGCTGACAGGTCTTTGAAAGCTCCCTCTGGAATCACAGATATATCGTTACCATGGAGAGATCTAAGGAGAGAGAGAGAGAAATAGAGAAAGGAAGAGAGAGAAAAACAGAAGATAAAAAGATGAGAAAGACAGGCACAGGGAGCAAACATAATGCAACATCAGCCGGCTTATTTAGATAAGTCTGGCCAATTTAAAGGGGTATGAACCCCTAGGATGATTTGTTTTTCAGTTCAGGTTAAAACCTACAGCAGATTAACCCCTTAAGACCTGAGGCTGATAAAAAAAAAAGATCTTCTAAATCCCAACAGTTTTCTGAAAAAACTTATGTTGGTACAGTGGTGTGTTCAAAACCTTTTCATGTTAGGGACCCCCAAAATTATATATATTGCCGCGGACCCTCATCTCAAAATATTTTGTTCCAGGGCCCCCGAGAAGCAAAGATTTGAGTAAGAAATGTTCGCTTTGATAAAATATATATACAAAGATTTGCACACATTTTCACGATTCTTCCGAAAATAGCAGATCTACAAACTCGGTGCCGCGCTATGAGCTTGTATATCTGCTATTTTTGAATAGCCAAAGAAATCTTAAGTGACACAGATTACGTTCCAGGTCTTAACGGGTTAAAAACATGACAGGCTAGGAACGATGTGGTTGCAGCTAATAACATTTATAATGGGTGTATTAAATGTTGGTGCGCCCAGAGCCATGCTAGGGAGTACCAATGTGCAAGCACAGACAGTAGTCAACAGTATTGTCAATGCACATCTGATCTAAATCTAACACACCCATTATTAATTTGGGCCAGCATTATGCAGCCGTCCTAGCTTTTAACCTGAACTGGAAAATAAAGCACAAAATCAGCCTTTAAGTAACAGTTCTGTTCCATTACTGTGGTTTATCGGAGTCCCCTGCTCAGTAACCAAGGTATCTTATACTGCAGTGCTGAACTAGCCTGTTCTGTAGCAGACTAACTGTCAAGCTTTATTTAGCTGTGTCTCAAATAATGTCCAACAGGCGGAAAGGTAGTAGACCAAGTACACATTGCACCCAAACACCTTGGGGATATGTCTGCGGTGTCCCTCCTATATTCCATCTCTCTGTATAACTCTTTATAATAAAAACATCCAAATGAATGAACTGCTTCAGCTGCTTTACAAAGTTTTTCAGAGAAATACAGCGAATTTCAGCATTTCTCTTCCAGACCACTGACAAGGACGTTCGTCAGATCAGTAAACTGTGTACAGCTTTACCCTTAGATCTTTTTCTGTAAAGCACTTTGAGCTGCATTTCATGTCAGGGTTCTATACAAATAAAGTTTATTATTATTATTAGTGACCATTCATCAATAATCTTTTACAAACAAAATTTACATTATTAAAATAAGAGCACATAGAAGTTTTGTTGCCTCTATAACATTTGCAGTCTGAGTGTTGTGGCTTTTGGATCCCATCCCCCTGACAGCATGGAGTTTAGATCCCATAGCCCTGCAAGTGCCAAGACTTTTAGAGCATGGAGTTTAGATCCAATAGTACGAGGACACGGTTGGCTGTGGTATCCAATAATTAAACCAATTTAAAGTCATATGTCACTTTTTCAACAAAAACAACTTATGAACTCTTTGTAGTGTCCTATCATTAGGGTTTTGTTACACTGCTTAGAAGAACACCACTCTCATTTTGGCTTTGTTTTGCAACATGATATCGTCTTTATGGCGATCGACTGTCCTGGATTACTTACAGCATTGGTTCTCAAAGTGGGGTCCGGGGACCCCCAGGGGTCCTTGGGGGGGTATCAGGGGGTCCCCAGCTAAATTAGTTACAATTAGTTACTAAATTAGCGTCACAATCATTTTAACCACTTTAACCATTATGTTATTCAAAAATAGCAGATATACAAGCTCATAGCGCTGCACCTAGTGCCACGCTATGAGCTTGTAGATATGCTATTTTTGATAAATCGTGAATATTTGTGCAAATCTTTGAATGTATGTTTTAAAGCGAACAAATCTTTGCTTCTGGAGGACACTGTCACAAAATATGAGATCGGGGGTCCACCAAAGATTTATAATTTTGGGGGTCCTTCACATGAAAACGTTTGAGAACCACTGCCTCGTTTGACTTAACATTGACGAGACACAGCCGATGTGTGTTAATGGAACGGCTTGAGCCTTAAGTGGGAGCTGACATTCATTCTAACCAGGCTTTCTCAGGTAAAGCACAGATTTCATTAGCGACGTTAATGGAATGCCTGTCCGTACAGAGATATGTACTCACAGTAGACGAAGTGACTTGAGTCCATCAAAGGCCCTCACTGGTATACAGCGGAGACGGTTGTAGCTCAGGATGCTTCACGAGCGCACACACACACACACACACACACACACACACACACACACACACACACACACACACACACACACACACACACACAAAATCATGTGAGTCAGCATTAGGACATTATTCAACATTTCACCCAGGAATTATTCAACATTTCAAAATGCAGCCAGGCTTTTCTGAACACAGCAATGTTTATGATTACAATCTGTTGAACACTGAGCAAACAAAATGCACACACAACCCAGTCATCCTGAGGTAAGTGCACACACACACACAGACAGACACACACACAGACACACACACAGACACACACACACACACACACACACACACACACACACACACACACACACACACACACACACACACACACACACACACACACACACACACACACACACACACAATGTAAAGGCGGACTCACAGGGTAAGCAGCTCGGACATGTTACTCAGGCTGTGGTTGGACAACGTGCTGATCTGGTTGTTACTCAAATCACTGCAAAAAGGAAATCACAACAAACAACATAAAACACACACACAGGCACACACACACATATCAACACATGCGCAATCATGATATACGTACGTACATACTGTAATGCACAAACAATCAGTTACTCCCATGCAAACACACTACTGTGCACATACTGTACATGTGCGTGTATGTGCACACACACATGCTATTTGTGCAGTAAGCTGGGTGGGGAGAGTCCAGAGGTTAACCACACACACACATAAGTGTCATACGTACATGAAAACAGCAGAAGTGATAGAATACAGAACCCTGTTCAGTTAGTATTGGACTTCAAAGGCAGAGCAGAGAAACATAAGCCAAGTCACGCTACCACTTCAGTGTGTGTGTGTGTGTGTGTGTGTGTGTGTGTGTGTGTGTGTGTGTGTGTGTGTGTGTGTGTGTGTGTGTGTGTGTGTGTGTGTGTGTGTGTGTGTGTGTGTGTGTGTGTGTGTGTGTGTGTGTGTGTGTGTGTGTGTGTGTGTGTGTGTGCGCGTGTGTGTGTGTGTGTGTGTGTGCGTGCTTGTGAGTGTGTGTGAATAGTGTTTTGTTTAGATTCATGTATGTGTGTGCGTGTAAATGGCTTAATTTGTGTGAGTATATGTGTGTGTGTGTGTGTGTGTGTGTGCGTGCGTGCGTGCGTGTGTGTGGTTCTACGTGGGCGGGACTTACATGAGTGTCAAGTGCTTGTAATTGGAGAGCTCCACAGGGACCTGAGTGAAGTGGTTACCATCCAGATACCTATAACAAGGACACAAAGATACAGAGAGAGAGAGAGAGAGAGAGAGAGAGAGAGAGAGAGAGAGAGAGAGAGAGAGAGAGAGAGAGAGCGAGAGAGAGAGAGAGAGAGAGAGAGAGAGAGAGAGAGAGAGAGAGCGAGAGCGAGAGAGAGAGAGATAGAGAGAGAGAGAGAGAGAGCGACAGACAGCGACAGACAGACAGACAGAGACAGACAGACAGACAGATATGGTTATGAGAGGTTAATTACAAAGTACATGAAAAAAGACAGATATGTGGAGGATGGGAGGAGGATTGGAAAAGAGGGAGAGAGAAAGAGAGAGAGAAATCAAGTTATTTCACCATGTAGGAAATACCTCATCTCCAGCAGTGCGAACAGTCATTACTGCTGGAGCCATAATAAACACTGGAGTTTAATATCCCCACAGGCAGCCTAATGTACTCAGTCAAACACACACACACACATGCACACGCACACACGCGCACAGCACACACACACGCACGCACGCACGCACGCACGCACGCACGCACGCACGCACGCACGCACGCACGCACGCACGCACGCACGCACGCACGCACGCACATGCACACTTCTGACATCCTACTGCTGTTGTTGCGTGACAGTCTCCTATTAATTCAGAGTCTTAATTAAGTCTTTATTAATACCGGAGAACTGAGTTCTCATGTTCCCCACAGGAGGAAATAGCGACTGATCTAAAAGAATATCTTACCTATCGAATGACATCAATTTCGAGCTAATACGTTTCTTGATCACAAGGGAAACGTGTGTGTGTGCGAATGTGCTGGCATCTGTTTCTGGTATCAAATCTCCCTCATACATATGTGCTGTAGCTAAAATTCATTTGAGCTGCTGATGCGTGTTTCTTCAAATATATTCAACTCCAAACACAGATCTGGACTAAATCTATGCTAGGCGGTGCCACCCAAAATATAGAAGATTAAAAATCCAATGTCATGACTTATTTTAATTCTCTAGAGCATCCTGAACTTTAACGTTTTGCTGAGATGGCAAATGTGGTGCCACAATGCTTGCCATTGAGCTCCCCCCCACCTCCCCACCCTCCCGCCTAATGCTGCAGTACTTATATATTCCATTAGTAGTGCAGGATTTTATTAACATTCACGGGGAGGTGGAGACGAGGCGCCACCTCCTATGCGCAGGAGCCATTTCAAAGGTGGGAGTTATTCATATTAAACGTACAGCTCGGTGGTCTCCAAGGGGAGGCCTTTAGGCAGGGTGGTGAGGCCCTTGTTGCTGCAGCGGACCACCGTGTCCAGACAGGAACACTCTGCTGGGCACCGCAACACTGGTGAACAGCTGTTGTCATCATTACCTGGATGGAGTGGATGGAAGAGGCGTACAAAGGGAGGGAGGGAGGAGTGTGACAATGGAGTGTCAGCAGTGTTTCTCATTTTCACAGTAAAATATCCAAAGTATTAATTTAGCCGGACTCACATTCACGGATTCACATTCACTCATGGAGTTAAATTGGGTGGGTAGGGGAGGGTTACTGGTCCCCAGGAAGGGGAAATTACTTTTCTGCGTTTTACCCAGCAGATAGCTGCTCATTTGGCTCAAATGACGTATGGGTGAGCCGAGGAGCAAACCAGCGACCTTCCGATTCCCAGACAGCCTCTCTATCTACTCATCTACGGCCGCCCACTGAGGATTACACTGTGTTCCTTCGGCAATGTCACCGTCAAAAACTAAACAAAACATCTGCCAGCCAGAAGGCAGATGGCACATGGCAGATGGCATCTCAAGCATTCATATTACGAAAAGCTAACATCATGCTAACCCTCATCACAAGCAAAGTCCTGGACAGCCACATCCTGGATGGGGATCTCCTTCAGGAAGTAAGGACTCTGACAGCGGGGGTTGCCCGTGACAATACGCTTCTTCCTCAGCCAATCACCGAGCCAGGCCAGATGGCAGTTACAGTTGAATGGATTGGCCAGCAGGTTGCTAAGGAAGAGAGAGATATAGACATAACATTATATTACGTAATGTAACGTGACGTGACGTGACGTAGCGTGACGTGACATAGCTTGACGTGACGTAGCGTAGCGTGACGTAGCGTAGCGTGACGTAGCGTAGCGTAGCGTAAAGTGGTGTATCACGATTATTTTGATCAATATTGATATCACGATTATTTATCATGATTATTCATTGATTTTGAGTAAACTATTTTCATTGCACTGTCACAATAAACATTCACATTCATGCTGTACTACTGTTCATCTGAATCAAAATAAAATTGGTCCTTATTCACCTACTGTAAATTCTGTACATCTCAGAATGAACAAAACGTAACACTAAATTCAATCAACAGAGCACTGCTTTTACTTGTACATTCCTTTAACACAGCGGTCTCAAACTTTTGATATTTATTTGGGGGTCTGTTGGAGGTCCCCGGACCCCACTTTCAAAACCACTGAATTAAAGGTAGGGTAAGTGATTTTCTTTGGGTAAAATAAGTGTTAAATAGCTCTATATTCTGATAGTACTCATTGCTATAGAGTGTTTGTTCAGTAAAAGGAGTCTCCTTGTCTCTCCAGCTCTTTATAAAACAGAAAATGCATTTTCGTTTCAGTTTCAGTTTCATTTACAATTTTATCCAATCAGGATAGAGAACTCAATCAGGATATAGATTAAACAAGTGAAATTGGAAGTGATGACACTAAGAAATGAGCAGGCAAAATTGGAACTGGAACACTATAAAAATGAAGCTTAAAAATGGGTACTTTCTCCTGATTGGCTGAGATTTTGACACCTACCGGAAAATGTATTTTCTGTTTGTTAAAGAGCTGGAGAGACGGGGAGACTCCTTTTACTGAACAAACACTCTATAGCAATGATTACTATCAGAATATAGTGATTTAACCTTTTAACAAAATACTTTTTGTTTTAACCAAAAAATATCACTTACCCTACCTTTAATACATCAATAAATGTCATGAACTTGGACGATCATGCTCATTTAATTGTGGCGAGCCCAAAGGGTGATCATGATTACAATGTGACGTGCAGCCCTAATGTGTATACTCACAGTGTTGACAAGGCATGCAGAGTGTCGAAGGCTCCAGGGCTCATGGAGGTGATCTGGTTGTCATAGAGAGACAACAGACGAACCGAGCTCAGCCCCACGAAACTGCTGTTACTCACACAGCTGATACGATTACTCCTCAGCATCCTACACACACACACACACACACACACAAGTACAGTAATGTAAAATGACCACATGATCCCTAGCATCGCTATTCTGGTAAATTCACGATAGGCGAACATTCGCAAAATAGCTGATGTACAAGCTCACAGTACGTCACATTGTGAGCTTGTAGATCGGCTATTTTCGGTGAAGAGATTTGGTGTAAAGGGAAAAATGTAGGGGAACAAATATACTGTAGAGAAAAAAAATGTGCATGCCGAAGTGTGTGAGCGTAAATGCTTAGGAAACCTGTGTGTGTGTGTGTGTGTGTGTGTGTGTGTGTGTGTGTGTGTGTGTGTGTGTGTGTGCGCGCGTGCCTATGTATCATTGCCACAATGTTTATGTATGAACACAAATTTGCATGGTACATACATAATTGTCCGAATAATGTGATTGCAATTACGCATATGTTGAGTGTGTGTGTGTGTGTGTGTGTGTGTGTGTGTGTGTGTGTGTGTGTGTGTGTGTGTGTGTGTGTGTGTGTGTGTGTGTGTGAGTGTGTGTGTGTGCTCACAGTGTGCGGAGGCCGCCGAGTCCCTTGAGCATGCGGTGGTGTACGTTCTCCAGTCTGTTGGAGGTCAAAATGAGCTCGTTGACCCCTGTGGCCCCTTCAAATGTCCCCTCCTCTATGTCACTGATGCGGTTGTTACTCAGGTTACTGTGGAGATGGTGGGGGGGGGGGAGGAATGACGGGAAGAGAGGGAGAGGAAAAAAGGAAAGGAGGAATGAAAGAGAGAAAAGTGAGAACGTGAGAGTGAGAAGGGACACAGGGTAGAGAAGGAGGCAAGGAGAGAAAGGGGAGTGAAATTCAAAAAGGGGGGGGGGGATACAGAGCAGGTGAGAGAGATGGAGAGAGAAAAAGAACAAATGTATTAAATTGTGTTAAAGGACCATCGGGCATGTTTAGTCCATTGAATACATCTCACAGTACATTTCCACAGCAACTGTTGTTTGTTTGGTCTTAGAGGAAGCCACTGGATTCCAAGTATAGTATGCAAATCAACCTCGCTGATATTTGAAACGTGATTGAGATAGGTAATCCAGCACACTAAATTATCCTTGCGTGTTTTTTGTTATTTGTGGCTAACTTATGTTATTGACTTGAAGCAGTTTGAGAACCACTGCTGTAGGGTTTAAGCGGCATATCACAACTTACATCTTTCTCAAGTGAGGTAGTTTCTTGAAGATCCCCGTAGCCTCCAGCACGGTGAACTCATTGTTGTTTCAGTCGCCTGGGAACACAGACAACGAGAGAGACAGAGACGCAGAGAGGAGAGCAGGTTGAGACCGAAGACTTTTGAATGGCGAGTGAGTTAAAAGACACACTTCGATGCCAGACCGACGCGCGTATTCAGTGTTTAAAACCGACACAAACGTGCAGAGAACAGTGACATACAGTTCAGCAGTATACTGGGGGACGTGGTCCGGGATCTTGGTGAGTTTCTGGTTGGAGCAGTCGACGGTAGTGCCCTCACAGCGGCACTTCTCAGGACACGCCAGGTCGGCGAAGCAGTCCCCCTCCCAGCTTACTGCGGTAGTCCTCTGTACCTGCAGTGCACAGAGTCATAAAGCACATGGTGACACACTGTACTGTTAGCTCTCTACTGTCACCCGGTCAGGCTGTGAGTGACGCACACTGGGGACAACCAGGGAGAATAGCTGGTGATACACTGGGAACATTCTTGAAGGTGTAGCAGGTGGCCATTATCTTTGTCTGAGATAGTTGGTGAATGATAGATAGATAGTTGTAAAGTGTTTTAATGAGTTTTTAAATGGGAATATATCCATACGAGTACGGTAGGAAATGGTATGATGATTTTGCAAGAGTATGTTGGAAGATTTGTGTTGGTTCTTATTGTGTGGATGATTGGCCATCTGCTTGACTTCAAAAATGTTACATAAGTATCACGGATGGTGGCCATTTGCTCTAACATCATACCCCCACCCCCAAGTGTGAAATAAAGAGAAAAATGGCCACCAAGTGAATATGGTCAATTGCACCGAACAATAACTTTCAATTGACATGTTACAGATTAACACACACCACACACAAGTTTGTTTAAGTCCTGCCAGACTGAAAAATCAACCGTTAGGATTAGAGTACATACTGTACAATGTCAAACCACACACACACACACACACACACACACACACACACACACACACACACACACACACACACACACACACACACACACACACACACACACACACACACACACACACACACACACACACACACACACACACACACACACACAGGTTGCACAGGCACAAAGCAGGTTGCTGTCTCTTGTGTCTTGGCGCATGCTGCAGGGTTGTGCAGGGCCGTTCCATGGTGCTTGACAGAACCATGTTCCACTATAGGAACCTGGCAGCCACATGGTTAGATCAAGCACAAAGGAACAACCTGCTAACTGACCCGCTCCTCCACCGGAACACAGGGGACACAGGAGAGAGGAGAGGAGAGGACGCCAGAGGAGAGGAGAGGAATCTAGGGGGAGAGGAGAGGAATCTAGAGGAGAGGAGAGAATGCCCAGAGAAGAGGAGAGGAATCTATGGGAGAGGAGAGGACGCCAGAGGAGAGGAATCTAGGGGAGAGGAGAGGACACCAGAGGAGAGGAGAGGAAACTAGGGGAGAGGAGAGGACACCAGAGGAGAGGAGAGGAATCTAGGGGAGAGGAGAGGACACCAGAGGAGAGGAATCTAGGGGAGAGGAGAGGACACCAGAGGAGAGGAGAGGAATCTAGGGGAGAGGAGAGGACACCAGAGGAGAGGAGAGGAATCTAGGGGAGAGGAGAGGACACCAGAGGAGAGGAGAGGACACCAGAGGAGAGGAGAGGAAACTAGGGGAGAGGAGAGGACACCAGAGGAAAGGAGAGGACGCCAGAGGAGAGGAGAGGAATCTAGGGGAGAGGAGAGGACACCAGAGGAGAGAAGAAAACAGAGGGATAAAGATAGAGGGGGTAAGGGGCAACGCATTCTCACTCCCAAGACGTCAAACGTTTGAGTGGAGGGGGGGACATGAACGCCACATGTTCACTAGGGGGATATGAGTTACGATTCTGTCCCTATCGGGACATAACTCAAAAGGCGCTGAGTCGGCTGAAGCGACGGCGCGCCTCCGTCGTTTTAACAGTTTTTTTAGCGGACCCTTTTTTAGTGTCACCCTTTTACGTCTTGGGTTTGAGAACGGCACTTCCGCATTCCTGCAGAGCGAACATGTTTGACGTTTGGTCACATTTGTCCCAAGAAGTCACGATATGCATTTTGGGGAGTGAAAGTGTGTTGGCAGAAGGGGAAAGGAGCAGACTGAAAGTAAAAGTGAACAGGTGAAAGCATGAAGCCAAGAAGAGATCAGAGGGACAGACCCACATGTCAAAAGAGAGGAATAGTTAATTCACACTAACATAATGAACAGAGGAACAGGTAACATACACAGTAACATGGTGGATAGAGGAACAGGTAACAGACACAGTAACATGATGGATAGAGGAACAGGCTGGAAGTAGCAGAGGAGTGGGGAGAGTATACAGCAGCTCAGAAAGGCAAGAGACACACTGAGATCTCCAAGAGACAGACGTAGACATGAACACAAAACACAGGTTTACACACACGCACTCACTCTCGTTCGCGAGCCCCCCCCCACAACACACACTCTCATTATGCATATACCGTGCACTGACACACATCGATATAGAGTACAAAATCCTCTGTGCTATTTTAACTACGAGAGCATAAGCATTTTTAAGCATTTTTACACGGAGGATTAAATTGCATAGATAAAACAATTGACACATGATATATTTCCTGGATGTTGTCACTGTTGGTGTTCACACACAGTCAAGAGGGAACCAGGGAGGGGTCATACGGGTCACTGTGTTAGAGGTCAAGGGGAAGGTCAGGTCAGGTCGGGTGCCAGCTCAAGGATCACACGGAGGAGGGAGATGTATTTGACGCGAGAGAGAAGAGTGTGAAAGTGTGTACAGGTGTGTTACTTACAGCCCACATGGTGTACTCCTGAGTGTGTGAGAGAGGCAGTAGGAGAAAGAAGAAGGGATTTCACTCTTTTTATTTTGAGAAAACTGCTACTTTTTTGTGTATAATCCCAAGGTAGTAATTCATTTGGAGTGGGAGCGAACGGTGAGAACTGTGCTGGCAAAACACAACGTGGCATTTGGTGGGTGCTTTTCAACCAACACAACAGCCCAGCTTCAGTGGGTGCACAAAGCCAAATGATACGTCCATGCCTTTGAACAACCATATTTAACCACTTAAAACCGGGAAAGCATCTGTGTGGTAAGAATAGCAGATATACAAGCTCACAGCGTGGCACGAACATTTTTTTAATAATTTGAAAGTGGAAGAACTACTGATTTAGAAGACATTTGTAGAATCGCATCAGGTCTTAATGGGTTAACCACTTAAGCCCTATATACTTTGTCGTATGAAGAATAGCTCAATGTTGTTGCTGTATTTGAACATTTTGAATTTTTGAAATTTCTTGAAAATCTTTGAAAACTTTGAACTATAATGAGATGACAAAAATAGGAATGCCAGGGTCAATGTGGTTAACAGAACTGTTAACATTTACATTGCATTTACAAGTGCAAATGTACTATTTCCATAGTACTGTACTTTCTTTCTCGCAGGAATTGAGTCAAACCTGGCGCAGTACAGTGAAATATTAATTCAATTGGACAGAAACAAAAGCAGTGCTGCGGCAGGTTGGGAAATTTTTGTGCGATTGTTAAACATTTGTTTAATCAAAAGATACGATCTCAGAGGGGCACACCATGAAATAGGGAACTTCATGCAATGATTGCTAGAACTAGTGATCCCGGGTGAGATAGCAAGGTTAGCACATGAAATAGATCATTTATTCAGCTATTCAACCGCAAATGTTCTTAAATTATTCAGCTTTGCCCTGTATGTGGTATCTGGAGCTTTGAAACCACTGTCCTCACCAGGAGCTTCAGCATTAATGACCACACACACGCACACGCACACACACACAACACACCACACACACACACACACACACACACACACACACACACAGATGGACGGACAGTCTTTCTCATCTCTCTCTCTCTCTCTTCTTCATCTCAACCCTCACAAACCGGCTGTCCCCCTCTCTCGCTGTCACACAAACACACACACACACACACACACACACACACACACACACACACACACACACACACACACACACACACACACACACACACACACACACACACACCACACACACACACACTGTATAGGCAAACTCCCCAGTGTGCTGCTCCACTAATGACCGCCTTTAGCCCTGCTACTGATCTCATATGCACATCTCATTTGCATATCCCCCTGCATTCCGCCCAGCATGGTAAGCTCCGTGAACTTTTGATGTTCGGCAGCATCTGAAGCAGACTCAGATGCTCGCGGACAAACGCTCCTACATTAGCCACCATTAGATCTGCTGGGAAGCATGAAAACGCGAAAACCTACTGTAGCTAGCATTAAAAAGAGTTGCTGTGATCCCAGTGCAAATGCACACATATACTCTATATGCTGTATATTATAACGTACATGCACAGTAAAATCCTCTTAGTTTAATTTAACTATATCTCTTATGGGTACATTTTTTACACTCTCTGCGTTAAATGAACACTGATGTTTTAGTGTGTCAAGCAAAATGACATGGACCTTTTTGTTAATACCATTGTTTTGTTTGGTTTATTTTGTTTCTTCCAACCCAATACAGCGACAGAGGTGTCATCTCTAACCCGACATTGGCTAGTTAGATTATAAGTGTTATTATGGTGCACTGGACACGTCAAACCACACACACAAATCAAATAAAAATGTATAAAGTATTTAGATTTCAAACGGTGTCAGGCAAAGCATGGGTATGTGAGTGTGAACGGATAGCATCAGCTGTGAGTAACTACAACGTGTCTCACACTCACACATGCTCTGTATACAATACCTGGGATGAAATACTGTTCTCTAGCTAATGAGTGAAAGAGAGAAAGGAAGAGAGAGATGAGTGAAAAAACAAGGTACAGCAAAGTTAAGCGTAGTTAAGTGTGTGTGTGTGTGTGTGTGTGTGTGTGTGTTTGTGTGTGTGTGGTGGTGGGTGTGTGTGTGTGTGATCCCACTGAATGCTAAAATATTGTGGGGAGGGAGGCTGAAGGTACATTCTGAGAGTAAAACAGAACGATCAGACAGGAGAGGAGGAGATACTCGGTCATTCAGCTAGACACTGTGTCAGTGGTGGAAAGTAACTAAGTGTATTTACTCCGCTATGCAAGTATTTGACAGGTTTAGTTACTAGTTAACTTTTTAGATTATTAATAAAATCATTCATTCATTGATAAATGATGATGTATTATTATAGGTTACCTGCTGCAACATTGAAGTGATGAACACATTCATGCATTACTAATTACAATGCAATAATACAGTAATTGTAAAGTGGACCAATTCTGCATGAGGAGTACTTTTACATTTGGAACTGTAAGCATGTTCCGATGCCAACACTTTTGCATTTACTCAAGTTAAATTTGGAATGCTTGTAATGGAGTATCTCTACATTGTTTTATAGCTATACGCTCATCTTCCACCACTGGTCCACTTGAATGTGAAGGTGAAGTCCCCTGTATGTTTATGAGTCTGGACGTGTGTATATTTTATGTACTGTGGTGCATTAATAACGAGCTATGTTATGTTTTATAACTTGAGTTCTATGGTCACAGACAGAGCCATCCCATGAAGCCCTGTTAAGAGGGTGAAGCCAATGAGAAACAGAACCACTGCAAAAGCTCCCCCCGTCCCAAGCTTCCTCCTGCAAAGCTTTCACCCTGCAGGAGTTTTCTGGGATGGCTACAGCTGTGCATTCGGAAAACGAGATAACGTAAAAAAGTTGAGCGTACTCAACGGCTCTGTATGTGATCGCGTGAGTGTGTGTTTGGCACATATACATCTACTCTATACATGGATGTGTGTGTTGTTGGTGCATGTGTTGGACGTGTGCGTGTGTGTACCTGAGCAACGGAACTTCTTGCTCTTGATCTGCCCGATGCGTTTGTTAGCCAGTCGCCGTGGGCTGGTACAGCGGGCACCGCTGGTCTCAATGGGGTTGTCTTGCAGGTAGTCTGCCAGCCACTTGAGATGGCAGTCACAGATGAATGGGTTCTGGGCAAGGTGACTAAGGTGACACAAACACACATGGATATAATGGATATAGATGTTTAGGTTACCCCATGTAGGAGACCCGCATTTGAATTCATGTGGTTGCATTGGGGGCTCGTCCGGGATTTGGAAAGGGTAACCCTGCCTGAAGCCTAGAGGCCTAACATCTCCAAGTTGGTTAAATAGACACACCGCAATTGCACATTGGGGAAGAAACCACACATACGCGTAAGTGAACAGACATGGACAAATCTATACACAATAGATGTATACACAGTTGACATTTGCAACGGTTCTTATTTTGTGTCATGTGCTGTTCTCAAGTCTGGACAATATTTTGGTGCACTGTTGGGTGTATTGAGGACATACAGTGTCTGGATGGCTCTGAGTGACGAGAAGGTTCCTTTGGCGATGGTTTGAAGCTTGTTGTCGTACAGGGAGAGCAGGTTGAGGTTGTGGAGGTCCTGAAAGGCATCCACACGGAGACAAGCTATCTTATTGGCATTCAGTAACCTGGAGAGAGAGAGCGAGAGAGAGAGAGAGAGATAGAGAGAGAGAGAGAGAGAGAGAACATTACATGGAGCTTAACTAAAACATGATTTAATTTTGCAGGGAACATCGGTTACAATGTAAATGTGAGCTCTTTGAGCTCTTTCATGCAGCTCACCTTCAGTTTAAGTATGTGTGTTTGTGTGTGTGTGTGTGTGTGTGTGTGTGTGTGTGTGTGTGTGTGTGTTGTGTGTGTGTGTGTGTGTGTGTGTGTGTGTGTGTGTGTGTGTGTGTGTGTGTGTGTGGTGTGTGTGTGTGTGTGTGTGCGTGCGTGCGTTGCGCTGCGTGTGCGCGCAGTGCGTGCGTGGAACTACTGTATGCGTTTGTTTACCTCACAGCAGCTGTAAGGCAAACAGACCCTCAAACAGCCCTTTGGATATTTCAGTAATTCTTATTCCCATACAGCACCCTGTGGACAGCAGAAACAAAAACATTCAGTTAGAAATGCACTCACACTGTATATAAAGTCAAAGTAACAATTGGGGCAAGACAAATGAGACGTCAGTAACCATGTTATTAACATGTACTGTAACCATGATAACCACTGTTTATCTCCACACCACAAGGAAGGACGCACGTCATCTCAGGCCTGTGTCCCTTGGCCGCACATCAGGTGTATATCAAAATGGAATTAAACAAACTGGCCACGAGTGGAGCAGAAAATCAAATAAACCAGTTTACACATAATTGTAAATGTCACGAATGGAAACAAACATAATAAATCTAGCTGTGGAGGGGTGGGGGGGGGGGTCAGCACCGTGTGGAATGTACACTGTGATATCAGAGACAGCTTCTTCTAAATACATCATGTTGTGTATATATATTCAAACAGGCTAAGGCTGACACAAACCACCATTCATACACACAATTATCATCTTGTACACAGTTCAAATCCGGAATGAGAGTGTAAAGATGGACCACTGTTGATTCAATCCGCAGTGTTAATTCATCAATTTGTAACTCTGAGAGTGTACAGATGAAACCAAATGGACCCTTATGGGTCCATTTGGTTTCATTTGTACACTCTCAGAGTTAAACTAGCACTCAGGGTTGTAGAGTGTATAGGGTCCAAACACTGAGTTGATTGGGGTGTCTCAGTGGAAGCAACACTTTGACGACATGTGGTTTTCATCTGCGTTTATATCATTGGGCTGAGTGGCCGTCCCAGCGAGACCTGGGCTTGGGAAACTCGCAAAGTGGAGAGTGGATGGCTCATTTATATATTGGACAGTGGACACACACACACACAGGCACAGGCACACACACACACACACACACACACACACACACACACACACACACAACGCGCGTAAGTGCATGCGTACAAAAACAGACATGCTCAAAACACATAAACTAAGGAATCGATGGCTCATTTGCATCTCCTCACCAAACTTTGATGGAGCACCAACCCACAGTGACACACAATCTGGCTTAATGCAAAAGCCTTGTGTGTGTGTGTGTGTGTGTGTGTGTGTGTGTGTGTGTGTGTGTGTGTGTGTGTGTGTGTGTGTGTGCGTGTGCGTGCGTGCGTGTGCGTGTGCGTGTGCGTGTGCGTGTGCTGTGTGCGTGTGTGTGTGTGTGCGTATGTGCAAATGTGCAGGGGTGCGTACGTGCATGCATGCATGTGTGAGTGTGTGTGTCCCATTCTCCTTGTGGTGAATGTGTAATGGGGTGGCAGAAGCCTCCATTCAGCAGTTCAGTGTTTATGAATTATTGACTTTGGAGAGACGAGACCTTAATATAACTCTTTCATGAAATAACTGTCCTCTCCCCTTCTCTTCTCTCCTCTCTTCTCCTCTCTTCTCTCTACCTTCTTCCAGCTCTTTTCACATGCAAAGCAGACCAAATGACCTCAGATTCAGGCCAAGGAGAAAGCAGACACCACTTGACAGCTGTGAGACTGGTGTTTTCTTCATTATCAGGGTTGTGCTTTTTCATAATTTGAGTTATTGACACACAACCCCACAACTTCGGAGGCAGCGAAATCAATCACAACCGAGCTGGGGCCAGACTAATCTGCCAGACTGGCAGATTCGCCGGGTTTCCAGGCTAACACACACACACCACACACAACACTTACACACTTACACACGCACACGCACACGCACACGCACACGCACACACACAGCACACACACACACACACACACAACAACACACACACACACACACACACACACACACACACGCTGCTCACACACTAAGGTTAAAGATGGGTTGAGATTATATCAATATGAATAATTGGAGATGTCACAGGAAGATTATCAGGATATCCAAACGTCTAAACAACATCACAGTGTGATTCCGACTAAAGGCTAGGTGCATAATCAGGCTTAAGTCTGAACTGACTATGCATTTTTTATACTGTATGTCTAGGCATCAAACTCACAGAGAGTTGAGGGAACGCAGACCCTGGAAGGCATCGGAAGCCAACTCTGATATCTGGTTGTTGCTCAGATCTCTGTGGAGGCATGGAGACACAAATATGGAGAGATGGAGAGAGATGGGGAGAGAGAGAGAATTATACAGTAGCACAGTACAGCATAAGGCACAAATGCAACATAGACACAGTCAAATCTTCAGTGTTAATCTATCCATTTGTCGATTTATCCACTAAGAGTGTACAAAAGATAAACGATGAGGATGTACTGTGTGCTGTACAGTATGCTTTTGAAGCGTCACACGGTTAAGTGTGTACACGCGTGTTTTTCATGTAGTTAGTATCCACCCATCTACTCACATCCTGCGTAGCTTCTTGTAGGGGGAAAAGGCCCCAGCTGGAATCACCTTGATGGAGTTCTGCTCCAGTCGTCTGGAACCAAAGACACACACACACACACACGCAAGCGCGAGCAGACACACACACACACACACACACACACACACACACACACACACGCACGCAAGCGCGAGCAGACACAC
>NC_137604.1:27409384-27411884 GCF_963280865.1 Gymnoscopelus braueri
TTAGTATGTTAATTTGCTCTGTGCATATGAATGATCATCTCAGCACAAACAAACACGCACAGTGGCCATCTGTTCTGCCGCAGTTGTGTGTGCGTGCGTGCGTGCGTGCGTGCGTGCGTGCGTGCGTGCGTGCGTGCGTGCGTGCGTGCGTGCGTGCGTGCGTGCGTGCGTGCGTGCGTGCGTGCGTGCGTGCGTGCGTGCGTGCGTGCGTGCGTGCGTGTGCGTGCGTGCGTGTGGGCGTGCGTGCGTGTCTTCGCATGTAATCTTTTGTCTCTGATAGGGTTTTCGTTTGAATGTCACCTTTGTCGCAGGAGAAACAGTCTCTGCAAAATAAGATGGAGATTATCTAGAGATATCCACACGTACACACATCCATACATGTACAAGTACACAATGGCATACAGAAGAACTCACACACCGCCATGTGAGACCGCCTCTATGAATGCACACACACACATACACAAGCCCTGGGATCAGCGGAAAAGACACAGAGCCTTAGGATAGCTGACATTCCAGGGAATGCAGCAATGCTCAAGAGCACGCACGCACGCACGCACGCGCGCGCACGCACGCACGCACGCACACACACACACACACACACACACACACACACACACACACACACACACACACACACACACACACACACACACACACACACACACACACACACACACACACACACACACACACACACACACAGAGAAAGAGATGACTGTGTAATGGAGACAGATAGCGGGCTAATCTCAATTCCAGCGTTCCAGAGGGGTGGTGGATTAGAGGGGGATTAGGACAATATCATGACAAGATTATGACAGACATGAATCTCTGCTCCACTAAGCCCATTACTGCCTTATCTGTCTGAGATGTATGCGCGTGTGTGTGTGTGTGTGTGTGTGTGTGTGTGTGTGTGTGTGTGTGTGTGTGTGTGTGTGTGTGTGTGTGTGTGTGTGTGTGTGTGTGTGTGTGTGTGTGTGTGTGTGTGTGTGTGTGTGTGTGTGCGCGTGTAAGTGTAAGTGTCACATGTGCATGAGTCTCTGTGTGTTTGTGTGTCTGTATATCTCCCTTGTCCTGTTGTATGCATCCCATTTTTAAGTTCTGTGTGTGTGTATGTGCACGCGCACACGCATGCGCACATGTGTGTGCGTGTGCATGTGTGCAATTGAATGAATGCATGCATGTCTGCGTGGCATTCTACAGGATGGAAACGTGTAGAGCCCTGCTGTTAAGCCCCCTCCCTGGGGAGCCTGTGGGAAGGGAAGCGTGGTGGGGGGTGCATGAGGGCTGGCTGAGTCTATTGAATTAGAGGGGTTCAGATGTATTTCTGATGGATCAAAACCACAGATGGGTCACACAACGTTACTGTCTCCCTCGGAGCAGAAAGAGGTTAAAAGGGGTGGGGGTGTGTGTAAAGTGGCCTGACAGTGAGTCCCATGTTTGATTCCCGAGCCCGACGGACCTTTGCTGCGTGTCACTCCCCGACTCTTTGTCCGTTTCCTGTCAAATCTCCACTCGACTATCAATAAGATAAGCCCCCCAAAATATATATAGAAAAATACAAATCAATCGCTTGTGTTCCGGCTTTGATAAATGGCACTAACGTAGTATACTTTAAGTTCCTATCTATCGGTATCACAATGAAAACCACATTTTCAAAGTTTTAAAGTAAAAAATTATATTGTTTAAAAAAAGACTCTTACCACAGGCTGGGAATCACTGCTCTAGAACATGGTGGGAAGATCATAATGATGGCATGTTCACAATCAGAATGAGAATAGTTTTTAACTGCCAGGTGTGTGTACACGTACAGTATGAGGAATTTGTCTCTGTGAGTTTGGTGCATTAACGTGATGCAACAGTATTAATAGCAGTGTTGGCAACAATATTAGTGTCTTTTACAGAAAAGATTTGCTAGAATATAAACATTTTCTAAACCACTTGTCAGCTCTGATCCTCTATACAATTTGTCAGGGTTACTATGCATGAAAATGCGTTTGTATTTGTACAGGACTTGTTGGCACTTATGTAGGCTACATCCTTTTTATTTTATGTTTCTCCAGGTTTTACTGTGCTTACTACAATTGTATTGTATATATTAATTCGTTTTATTTCATCTATAAAACAACATGCAACTGTGGTTTTGAAAATTACTATATCAATTAAGTTATTTTGTTTATCACTGCTATATTCACATATATTTTTTTATGAATCCCGGTTACTTTAGCCTCTGCACTAAAATCAGTTTAGTTTTTGAATGTTGAAACATGTACTTAAGTCTTACATAACCAAATAAAAGCCAGACCTTCTCCAATTACTCAATTAGTTTAGTCACAAATAGTTTCATTTAGTTTAGTTTAGTCTGTGGAGTCAGACACTGGAATATGACCTCAGTAAACAGGGAAAACAGATATTACGGTTCTCCTCATAACATAACCCATTCCGCTTGTGTGTGTGTGTGTGTGTGTGTGTGTGTGTGTGTGTGTGTGTGTGTGTGTGTGTG
>NC_137604.1:27421884-27424384 GCF_963280865.1 Gymnoscopelus braueri
TGAGATTAACACCCTGGTGGGTTTCAGCGTCCTAAAGGCCTTTTTCACTGGACAGAGTGCTGATATTGGATGATCAGAGTGAAGTTGTCAGTAGATTAATGAATTCCTCAGAACATGAGTTCTCTTCACTGCCTTGCACAACATGTCTCTATTTCTCTGTCCCTCCCTCCCTCCCTCCCACTCTCTCTCTCTTTCTCTCTCTCTCTCTGTCTCACACTCACACACAACAGCACCAACAACCCCACCTCCTGCTAAAAATTCACGCAGGCACTGGTGAGCAGAGGTCAATATTGCTGAGTAGCAGCGACTGGAATTGGGAGTGTGTGTGTGTGTGTGTGTGTGTGTGTGTGCGTGCGTGCGTGCGTGCGTGCGTGCGTGCGTGCGTGCGTGCGTGCGTGCGTGCGTGCGTGCGTGCGTGCGTGCGTGCGTGCGTGCGTGCGTGCGTGCGTGCGTGCGTGCGTGCGTGCGTGCGTGCGTGCGTGCGTGCACGTGTGTGTAGGAGGGGGGCAGTGCATGATGAATGGTACTGATTAGTCCATAATCCCTCCTATAATTCACCAGCCACCCCAACTCATCCATCAATGCGGGATCTATACTAGGGAGGGGAGAGAGAGAGAGAGAGAGAGAGAGAGAGAGAGAGAGAGAGAGAGAGAGAGAGAGAGAGAGAGGGTGGAATCAAGCTGTACATCCCTTTCTGCATTCAATTTTATAACCAGGCCCTTAGCACTTAAACCCCTCATTGAGCGGAGTCCCCCAGGTCTCTACTATGCAAGTTCTACTCTGTTTTCGCTCTACATTAAATATCTTCGCAGAAAATAGCCGATCTCCCAGCTTACAACTGTAAGCTTGTAGATCTATTTTCTGCATACACTTTCCCCAGAATACGGATGCTGAGGTTTAAGTGGTTAAGTTAAGCGTTGAGACAAAAGAGGTTGAGAAAAGGAGAGGAGGTGAAGATGAAAACATAGAGGGAGGTGATGGAGGGAGGTGAAGGAGGGAGGGAGGGAGGGAGGAAGTGGAGAGGATATAGGATTTAGGCTTTTTTTTTGTTGGGAGGTATTACCGCACACTGTGACCCTTAATCACACCTGAGACAAGGCAAGGAAACACTTTGAAGATGGGGAGGACCTCACACACACACACACACACACACACACACACACACACACACACACACACACACACACACACACACACACACACACACACACACACACACACACACACACACACACACACACACACACACACACACGTATCTAATACTAGATATATACACACTCACCTCCGCTGTCATAACTACCTGGTTCCAGGTAAGCTCTTCCTGGCACTGGATAGGTATGTAACCCCCCCACCCCCCACGCACACACACACTCACACGCCCCATCCCACCACCACGCTCTCCACCCCATCCACACTCAGGTTACACACACAAACACACACACACACACACACACACAAACACACACCTGAGCACTTCTTTCTGACAGACACGCTGGCTCCAGGCTTCAGGCTAGCTGCCATCTACAGTAAGTCCTGACATACCTCTCTGCTTTCTACCATCTCTCCTCCTCCTCTCTTTCTGTCTCTCTCTTCTTTTCTTTCTCTTTCCCCCACTTTCTCTCTTTGTTTTTTTGTTTTTTCTTGTTGTTGTTTTTTTCCATGGCTAGCTCACGGCGGGACTGACACACCCTCATCTGCACCTCGGTGAATTCCTTCTCCTCTCTTCTTTATTTCAACACCATTTAAGACGGTAAACACAGCTCTAATCTTCCCTTTAAATTCCCCTTATGTGCCCTTTCTTCCCCACATCTTGTCACTTGTCTCACTTTTCCAGACATAACCCCCCCCTGAGGTGGACTCTTTACAGGAAGGAGCAAAACCTCCGCCTTCTGGGATGTCCATTATTACGCCCCTCTCATTGGTTGACACTAACGACCCCTGACCTGTGACCTTTGACCTCTCACACTCGCCTTTTGACGATAACTGATTCGCCAGCCTACACTCGCACCCACACATACAGTGCACCAGAACTAAAATAGACAAACTACGTAGAACCTTGCAAGCTTGTAGATCGGCTATTTTCACCAGTTTGGGCAAAAATGTATTTTTGGGGTCTCGAGCTGAAAAGTTGCTAAACAAAGTCCCTGTTTAGCAACATGTTAGCTCTGTCACTTGTGAAATTCATGCCATTATTCTATTTTGTATCTTTACAATCGGTTTCAGTCAGACTTTTTTCTGCTCTCTCACCCTTTTACTGATGCCAGTGTGAGTCTGGCAGGCTCTCTCTGAATCGCTGAATGAATTACAGTATTGTATTGCGATATGTGCGGCCAAATCACTCCTTAGGAATGAGTGGCCTTGAGCAATTCAAATTTTCATTCATGTGATTCATGTGAGTGCTAGGAAGTGACTCATTCACACTCACTGCCATTCACACTAAAGGTAACATTCTCGGTACATAGGGGATGTTCTCTGTCTCACTCTCTCTTTCTCACAC
>NC_137604.1:27441884-27449384 GCF_963280865.1 Gymnoscopelus braueri
GAAAATTTTAAATGGGTGTTTGCTTTTTTTTTTAAATGAGTGGTTTACACAACTTGAAGAAATTATATACGCCTCACGGCTTGATAAACCTGTTCCGCTAGAATTGGAATTTCTTTGGGTAATTTCATTTGTGCGGACAAATTGTAGTGCGTCACTGGTTAAAGTTGAGCATTGGTGGCCCAGGTGGCCTAATCAGTTTTTTTTGCACTGATCTTTACAAAATAAATTAAGTGCAGCCTGCAGGCTATAGACCTGGCTGTTATTTAATAAGGATGAAATATATTTAGTCTACTTACAAAACTCGCAGATGCCTCAGTCCAGCAAAATCCGCCTTTGAGATTTTTGTGAGGTTGTTTGCGTTCAGATCCCTGGAAAGAGACAGAAAGAGGCACAACAATAATTAGAACATAGCCTAAACCATAATATAACAGCCTAGAGGGACGATAGCACCAACTGAAGAAACGACAAAAAATAATTACATTCCTATTTCATGAAATCTTTTTATATTTAATAAATTGGCTTTTTGACTTCGAGGGGGTAAAACACAATCTGTAACAACTTATTCCCTTCAACTAGCCTATTAATTTGGTGCAGCCTGTAGCCCGTTACAGCCATGTAGAAACCATGTCATTTTAGAATTTGAGGGTCATAGAAATCGAGACGAGCTACATGGCTGCTAAAGACAAATTAATTTCGCCAGGGGTCTTGCCTAATAAAATACGGCCCTTTTAACTTAGAGCCCACTTATCCAAAGCCGTTTTTTATTAACTCGCTGGTCGCCAGACAAACCTTGGCGGTCGGCTGAGGCTTTCATAAAGCAACAGTGCGAGACCACCAACATAATCACGGTCGTGTGATTATGTTCGCGTCCTGAACTTCACTGGCAGTCAGATCCACACAAATGGACAAAGTGTTTCGCGTTAAATACAAGAATTCCAAACTTTAAAAAAATAATGATTTAGGTAAGCTATAGAATAGCACTAGCCTTGGATCAAGACTATCATAGATGTAAGGCTACTATTTTATCGAGTCTGACTTTTACTTTCCAATCTGAAAATGTAAAAATCGATTAAAAAAAATCTATGATAGTCTTGATCCAAGGCTAGAATAGCACTAAACTACATTATAAATTACGTTTTTAATCTGTCAATTGCCATTTCGGAAATGTGGTCCTATAAAACCCAGTTATGCCAAATTTCATCAGCTGCACTATCATAAAACTCATGCTGAAATGTGACAAAAATGTGAAAATAACATGCGTTTGTTTTTAGCAAACAGGCTCATTTCTTAAATTATTGTTTTTTAACTCACAGTCTCTCCGTGTTGCGGGGTATATTTCGTGGCACACTGCGGAGCCCTTGGCCGTGACAGTCCACAGTGGTCCCGGTGCAGGAGCACTGCGCCGGGCAGGGCTGGCCGTCCGCCCCGCTGGACAGGAGGACCAGGAGGACAGCCACCAGCAACCCCAGGGTAAAGACCGGCCAACGGCCACTACAGGCGAACGGGCTCAGAGCTCCCACCATAGCTGCGGCAGGACGCAGGCTGGGTGAATTTAATAATCCGGGGGAAAAAAATAGCTTTTTTTTCCAAGGGCGTAAAAAAAATTGAGCCCCAAATCCCAAGAGGTCACCAAACTCTCCTTCACGCGATGGAACGCTTGTCCGCCGTTGTTGTCCGATTTTTTGGTAATAAATATTGTAATCAATTACTACATTTCACCGAGAAAATGGTCCTCTTGTCTTGTTGATTCGACTTGGTGGACGATCTGTTTTGGTAGGCAGTGAAGCCGGGGAGTTGTGTCCCCTCGCCAGTGAGAGAGGAGTGCGACAAAAGCGGTCGAGTGGCTCGTTGCGCTAGAGCGTCACAAACTTCCACATGTCCGCGGCATGCATGCAGTGACCAAATGATCCCCCCGTGGTTTATGTTAAACCCGTGAAACACTAACAATCCCAACAAACAAAACACTGGCACAGGCGCGCACACAAACACACTCTTCTCTCATGCATACACACACACACACACACACACACACACACTCACTCCAGGTGAGAGGCAGCGCAGGAGGCTTATGTGTGAGTTGGTTATGAATTCACAGCACGCGTCAGGCGAGGAAGCAGCATTCGTTTTTTCCCCCCGAAAGCTCACACAGGTCACCGTGGTGGAGATCCAGATATTGATTTCCGTTCAGACATCCGTTACCGGCCTGAGACGAGGATGTGTGTTGTATGAGAGAGAGGGAAGAGTTCAGCCCAGTGAAACCCCAGCGCGCATACAATCCAACTCTCCGTTGTGCGTGAAAGCGCTGCTCCCGAGAGTGTGTGAGAGACGGGAGCGGGCACGGCTCTGCTACTGCGTCTATCCAGGCAACTCTCTCTCTCTCTCTCTCTCTCTCTCTCTCTCTCTCTCTCTCTCTCTAGCCTCAGCCTCTCTCACTCTCTCACTCCCTCTCCCCCTCAAGCCCCCCCTCTCTCTTTCTCCAGCCTCTCACTGCATTTTCCCTGAAGGCAGCAGCAGGTTTCCAACTGGCCAGCTACAGAAGCCACAGTTTGACCCCCAAGAGGAACTTTTCACACTGCAGTGAATTTCTTGATAGGCTACAGTATATAGCCTATAGGGCTTGGCTTGACCAAATTGTCAACATTAAGTGAGCAGTCAATTTTCTATTCTTGCCCCATTATAGCTAGGCCTATATGCTATTTGCTGAGTTGCAACCTCTATGGAATCTATGGGGGTTTATCAAAACGTTTTGGTTTGCTGTTAGAACAGTGTCCATATTTTGCGCTGGTGTCTCATTACTGTATGACTTATAAGTAACCAAGTCTAATTGTGTTAGATATTTATCACATTCATGAATGTTTTCATTCACAGTTAATGGGACGTATACATGGCGTAATTTGACCTGACCTGGATGTCCCCAAGCCACAACATGAACGGGTAACCTTTCTACATGGCTTCTTTGGTCTTTTATACCAAGCCGATCAACTCCTCGAAATCCCCTGCCCCGAATCTGCCTACTGCCGCTTCACAAGGTATGCCAAGTCCAGACACAGGGCTGAGAGTGTGTGTGTGTGTGTGTGTGTGTGTGTGTGTGTGTGTGTGTGTGTGTGTGTGTGTGTGTGTGTGTGTGTGTGTGTGTGTGTGTGTGTGTGTGTGTGTGTGAGAGAGAGGTTACATGAGCATCTGAAATCCTAAGACGACATATCTAATGAGGATCAATGACATGATGAATGTAACTGCGGCAAGAGCTGTCTGCTGTCTGCATACCGCATACTGGCTCTCAGTGCAGAAGAGAAACCCCCACACAGCCTGTTCACTTGGCAGGTACTGTAGCGCCTATATCTATCATCATAGAATGATTCCTAATTTGTGTTACATTTTAAGGTGGAGGAATAGAGGAGACCATCATACTTAGAGTATGGCCTTTGATGCCAAAGCAAAGACCCAGGACAGCACAGGGTACTTGATGCAGGTTTTGGTGTACTTTGGTTATGATTGGACTGGAGGCCAACTGGTATGACAGATCGACCTTTCTCAGATTCTCCCACGTAAACAACTTTGAAACGTTCACAATAAGACATCAAACTAACAACGTATTCAGCAGTGAGGAGCATAGAAAGAAATTTGCGGACCGGGTCTTGTATGAATGGCGATGAGCCAGGACTTACCTAGGACTGTAGTGGGGTGTGAATGAGTCCAATGTGAGTCCAATCTGTGTTCGATTTCCTGGGTCAATGCTGGGTTTTCTTTCTTAACTCATTAAGACCTGAGGCCGCTTCTACAAATGCCTTCTAAATCAGTAGTTCTCACAATAGCAGATGTAGCCTACGAGCTCGTGACATGCTGTGAGCTTTATCTGCTATTTTTGAATAGCCAACGCAAAAATCGAATATGACACAGATACTTTACCGGTATTAATGGGTAAAAAAAAAAAGAAGCTGATATTTCTGCTTTGTTTGTCAATGACAAATGGATGGGATGAATGGGCGCTAATACACCAGAATGATACATACATGCAGTACTAAACATCAACCAGGATGAGCATGTTATTACTGTAACAAAAAATTCTATGGGGGGCTACCAAGGGTCAGTTATAGAAGACAATAGCCAGGAGAATGAGATCAGTCACTACCATAGACACGAGGAGCTCCCTGCCATGCAGCAAACCTGTGCTGTGGGATCCAACACACAGGCATCGATCACGAAGGCATCCCACGCCTACCTACGTGGATGTACTAAAGAAAGATGCAGGGGCGGAAAGTACCTGGTGAGCTAGGTATATACGGAGGATTGAGATGACTGGAGGTGCTGCTGGAGGGCTCATTTTAGACATAGAGAGAAATAGAGAGACAAGAAAGGCAGAGAGAGAGAGAGGAGCGATGACACGCAGCAAAGGACCTCGGGTCAGATTTGAATGTGTGCCGGCTGCAGACTTTATATGGTGCTGACTCTACCAGGCGAGCTAGGGCACCTCAATCCCGTGTTTTCTGTGAGAAAGGAAAAAAATAAGAAACTCACGGACACTGTCTTCAAATGCGAATAAAAAGTTTTAATGGGAAACAACGTTTTGGTCTGTTTTAGACCTTCATCAGGTTATCTTTAGGAACTATAAACACAGAGAGAGAGAGAGACCATCTTTATAGACTGTCCAACC
Source organism: Gymnoscopelus braueri (assembly GCF_963280865.1). Taxonomy (NCBI): domain Eukaryota; kingdom Metazoa; phylum Chordata; class Actinopteri; order Myctophiformes; family Myctophidae; genus Gymnoscopelus; species Gymnoscopelus braueri. The sequence continues at coordinate 27,446,536 of NC_137604.1, forward strand.
TAAGGTGGACCAAATGGGTCTCACCAAAATGTGACATCACTTTTTTTTAAGGTGACAGGTGCTCTCATATGAATAGAAATGGGGAACAATCAAACATAAATAAAAGGTTCAATTCATAATATCAATAATTATGACAGTTTACAGATAATAAGGGCAGGGTGCCAACAAAGTATTCAAGTCTTCAATGCAATATACAAAAATCATGATAATATATAAACATAATAATTAGGGCAAAATGCAGGGTAAAAAAACATGTCAGGTTGGAGCTTCATGAAAAACTGTCCCTGTAGAGATGTAGAAATATATATATTTTTTTCTTAAATCTTTATCCCGCGATTTTTGTAACCCTTTTTTTTTCACCCGGTGCCAAGAAATGTAGAAATATTTTGAGGTTTAAAAGACAGCCAAAAGGATTATAGGAACCAGCAAAAGATAAACAATAGGAAGGAATCAAAGCATGACATTTTATAGCAGTTCGTCATTAAGACATTTGGGAGCCAATGTTTGTAAAGTGAAGATCCAAAAGGCTTCACGTCTCTTTAGCAATAGATCGCTTTTATGTTCACTTATCTGTAGTTTTAGTTTTCTGGTGGTTTTGCCCATATAAGCTAAACCATAAGGACAAAGTAACATGTACACAACATGAGTGGAAGCACACGTAATGACACTTTTAATCGGAAAAACTTTGCTTGAATGAGGGTGGTGAAAGGTATCAGTTTTGCAAGTGTTGTTGCATTGTGCACAACTGCCACAACGGTAGTTTCCGTTAGGTACAGTAGCAGGGCTAGAAGCCTCTGGCTGGGCTGTGTGGGCATGCGACTCTGATCAGCATGGACCAACCTGTCTTTTAAGTTTTGCCCACGCTTATACACAAAAAGGGGCTTGTGTTTAAAAATAGGGGCAAGTACGGGGTCTGTAGTTGGAACATGCCAGTGTTTGGTAAAAACTGGTTTTATGACACCCGTGTGAGGAGAATAAGTAGTGATGCAGGTTACGGAAAACTTTTTTTAATTTTCTCTCACTTCTTTTGAGAAGTATGCCCGAGGTGTGTTAAGTGCCATGTCGTATGCTTATTTAATCCACTCAGCTGGGTAACCACGCTGTATGAACCTAGCTGTCATATGGTCAGCTTTTTGGATATAGTCCTCGGTTGAGGTACAAACTCACCAAAGTACTGGCTTTTAGGAAGCCCTCTCTTGAGTGGTGTGGGATGGAAACTGCTTGCCAATATTAAAGTGTTCTTGTCCGTTTCTTTCCGATACCGGGTGGTAAATAGAGTGCTGTTGTCTTTAACGACCCACATGTCAAGAAAATGAACCTTTTGCGCACCATAGTGAATTGTAGGTTGCTGTTAAAGCTATTCAATAGGTGGTAAAAAATCTTGCAATTCATCAACGGTACCTTGATATAGACAGAAACACAGAATACATCATCAATATATCTATACCATTTCAAGATCTTGGGCAGGTGCGCATTTTGTTTTGGGTTAAAACATAACAAAAACATTTGCATAGTTGGGCGCACAAATGGAGACCATACTTGTACCAGACACCTGTAAATAAAAATCACCATTGAAATTGAAATAATTCTTTTTCATGACCCAATTAGTAAGATCAATGATGAAATGATTGGGTGGAATAGAAGTAGCATCACGATTATTGAGATAAATGCCTAAGGACTCTACACCACCATCATGGGGTATATATGTGTCAAGGCTTGATAACCTGATGAAGGTCTAAACAGACCGAAACGTTGTTTCCCATTAAACCTTTTTTTTCCCACCCCAGTGCCAATTGCCTAAACTGTAATCCTGGGCGCTACTCTCCCTCTGCCATACCTGTTGTACTCATTGTCAGAGTTCCCATTATACCCATCATTTTGTCTGTGTCCCTTTTATGCCCATACAGTATAGAGTTCCATGTGAGGCATGCCCAAATATGGAGTCCAGGCCAATATGACGTCAGTACTGTGACTATAATTTTTGGAGATCCACTTCTTATCCAATTGACTTTCTGCTATAGGCGCATTATACCACAGAGTGATGTCAGAGCGAGAGCGTGACATCATCAGTGACAGTCAGACGCCAGCATGGTTAACTGTCCGCATGCTAGAATAGTGGACATGTTACGTCTAAAATCAGTAAGATCAGCAAGATAAATGTATTTTATACAGCAAAAGAAATGTATTTTATACTGGCTTGTTTGACACATCTGCTTTTTGTAATGAGGGGGGGGGGGCGGTAAAGTTTCAAAGTAGCTAAAATGTCTATCATTGCTTAGTGTCAGATTCTGTGACTTGCTAATGAGAAGTGTGTGGCTGGTGGCTATTGTGGTAAGACTGGCCACTCTGTTGTGTTGATTTAGGGGCTATTTGTGTTATCTTTGGTTTACGGCCATGCCGTAAATTCAAGGTGTGTGTGCGTGTGTGTGTGCGTGCATGTGCGTGCGTGTGTGTGTGTGTGTGTGTGTGTGTGTGTGCGTGTGTGTGTGTGTGTGTGTGTGTGTGTGTGTGTGTGTGTGTGTGTGTGTGTGTGTGTGTGTGTGTGTGTGTGTGTGTGTGTGTGTGTGTGTGTGTGTGTGTGTGGAGTATAGTCCAGCCACCTGGGCTCTGGACAGCTGCTACTGGGATGTGTTGCTCTGAGGTCGTCTAGCACCTCCTACCAAACACACACACACACACACACACACACACACACACACACACACACACACACACACACACACACACACACACACACACACACACACACACACACACACACACACACACACACACACACACACACACACACACACACACACACACACACGCACACACACACACACACACACAGGTATACAGCAGACACA
>NC_137604.1:27454384-27456884 GCF_963280865.1 Gymnoscopelus braueri
CCCACACAACTATCCTTCTCCGTTTTCTACACTGGCTCCCCATAGCGGCTCGCATCCAGTTTAAAACCCTGGTGCTAGCCTATAGGGCAGTGAAAGGAACAGCTCCTTCTTACCTCCGGGCTATGGTCGATGCTTACACCCCTGCCCGACCACTTCGGTCTGCCACCTCGGGGGGCGACTGATTGCCTCGTCACTCAAGGGTCCTTCTGGCCGATCTACACTGTCACGACTTTTTTCTGTTCTGGTCCCACAGTGGTGGAATGAACTTCCCACTGATGTAAAGGACAGCAGAGTCACTGCCCCATCTTTCGCCGCAGGCTGAAAACCCACCTCTTCAGGAAACACTACCCTTCCTCTTTGCCTGGCCTACTTGTTGTTGACTAGTTGTACGAACGCTTGTTTTATTGTTGTATTGTTTTATTGGATCTTGTTTAGTCGATACACTTATTTGTTTTAGCTCTTGCTCATTTGATTTTTCTATTTTGTCTCATCTGTTTAAGAAAGTAGGTAGCTGATATATTGCACTTTTACCTTAGCGCCAGGTATACTCTTGGTTGCTTGTTTTTGCAGAATATGCATTTAAGACTTCTGGTGATTAGTAGTTTCGTTCCCTATGTTGAATGCACTTATTGTAAGTCACTTTGGATAAAAGCGTCTGCTAAATGACTGTAATGTAATGTAATGTAAAGTATGAAGTATCCAAAAATAGAAAAATACTCAATAAATGTAAAAGTACCTCAAGTAATGGGACTTAGTTAGGACTTAGTTACTTTGCACCACTGGAAGGGTGTGAGTGGGGGGGGGGATAACTGAGATTTTATAAAAAGGAGAAGAGTGAGGGAGAAAGGGAGGGGAAAAGAAATATGAACAGGCCTTTGGAGAAAGAGGTGAAATAGCGAAGGCGAGCGAAGGATATGGATAGAGAGAAAGAGAGAGAGAGAGACAGAGAAAGAGAGAGAGAGAGAGAGAGAGAGAGAGAGAGAGAGAGAGAGAGAGAGAGAGAGAGAGGGCGTTGTAGAAAGAAGAGTGTGGGAAAAATCAATATGCTCTCTGGAGCGACTGGAAGAGACAATCAGTCCTGTCTGACCCTGGTCTCCCCTCTGTGTCAGTGTGTGCACAGCAAAATCCTAAGTGTTTCATTTCACTCTGTGAGAGTGTAAAAATGGACCCAAATGGACCTGTAATGGATCCATTTGGGCCCGTTTTTACACACAGCCGAGCCCACACACACCCAAGTTAAATTAACACAGAGGATTCTGCTGTGTCTACTACGCATGTGTCTACGTGCGTGCGTGCGGCCGTGCGTTGCGGCCGTGCGTGCGTGTGTGTGTGCGTGCGTGCGTGTATGTGTGGATGGATTTGTGCATGCATTCCCAAGTACCTTTCAAGTACGTGTGCAAGTGATGACCCGCACATCAGTTTTGGAACACGTACATTTGCCAATATGTGTGTGTTGTGTGTGTGTGTGTGTGTGTGTGTGTGTGTGTGTGTGTGTGTGTGTGTGTGTGTGTGTGTGTGTGTGTGTGTTGGGTGTGTGTGTGTGTGTGTGTGTGTGTGTGTGTGTGTGTGTGTGTGTGTGTGTGTGTGTTGTGTGTGTGTGTGTGTGTGTGTGTGTGTGTGTGTGTATGAAAGACTATGCACGTGTGTGTGTACCATACTGCGTGTGCTTGCTTGCAAAAACTGTGCATAAATTGTGCATAAAGTGTGTGCGTTGGCGTGCATGCATGCATGCGCGCGTGTGTATGCGTGTATATGCGTGTGTGTGTATGCATGTGTATGCGTGTGTATGCGCTCCACGTTGGTTTAGCTGGGTACCCTCTACTCTGTCTCCTCCTGTGTGTTTGCTGTCCTCAGCTCAAATGTGTTTTATTGGCACGACTGCTGAGGGCAGAAGAATGATGCCAGAGGAGTTAATGGGATAAAAGTTCATTACTTTCACCCTATCAACGTTATAAGAAAGGACAGATCGAACAAAGGCTATGGGCGGAGACAGAAGATGGGAGACTGCCTGGGCCTGGTGAACCTCTTGGATGGGATGGGGATGTGTGTGTGTGTGTGTGTGTGTGTGTGGGGGGGGGGGTATTGGCACCAAAATGTGTTGAAGCTTGCTTGCGGTTGTGTGTAGCTGGGGCCATCCTACTCTTTGCCATATACACAGTAAAATCCTCAATGTTTAATTTAGCTCTGAGAGCGTACAAATGTAACCAAATGGTCACCCGTCAGGATCCATTCAATCTGGGAACCCAGAACCAAATGAGAAGGAAAAACAGTGCCCTCTGCTGTTTGTACTATCTCACTTGGCTCTGGGACAATGACGACGTAGCACCCGTGCGCAAGGAAACCGGGGTTTTGGTCTGCCTTCAGTGTTTCACTTCCGGTGGTGCGACTATGTTTTCATTCCCAATAACAATATGTCTACACGGAACACTAACACCACTTCTCCCAGAGAACATGGATCGTTTTGGTTATAAGCCCACTTGTTTCTATGATAAAAGAGCAA
>NC_137604.1:27461884-27464384 GCF_963280865.1 Gymnoscopelus braueri
CTCTGCCAGGCACGCCCACATGGGAGGAAGCCACAGGGCAGACCAGGTATCTCCTGGCCTGCATGGGAACGCCTCTGATCCCCAATCAGAGCTGGCTAATGTGGCAATAGGGACGTCTGGGGTCCCCTGCTGTGTGTGGGTTTATTTATTATTGATAGTGGTGTGGTGGTGATGGAGGACTGACTAAATTTTACGATATCATGTGCATGAATATTACACATTAGCAAGCGAGCACAGCAAGTGATCAGCACACTGTTGGAGTGCCCACGTACAATATCTGAAGCCCGATTTATACTTATTTCTGTGTCTTTTTTAGAATTGTTACCTTATGAAGCCTACTGTTTTTATTGTGCGAAAAAAAAAAAAAAAAAAAAAAAAAAAAAAAACCTCACTCTGACTCTCTGTGAAGCATGGTGTCACTCGGTGTTGCTCGTTGTCGCTTGTCGACAAGAGCAGATCTACAAGATCATGACACGTTTTGTGAACTTGCAGATCTGCTCTTGTCAACAAGCAACACCGTTTTAAAATGCAGTATAAATGAGGCTTTAGTATTGTTTTCCCTGAAGTGAATTGCACTGAGCTTGACAGCAGTGCGTGCAGCCTTTCAATAGCACCAATGAGGACATTGTTGTACATCTCTATGTATTGGAAATATTGAAATGCTTCATCAATGTTGGTGGGAGTTTGTGTGTGTGTGTATGTGTGTGTGGGGGGGGGAGGGCTATGTGGGTGGGTGGGTGTATATGTGTTGGATAAGACCTCGGTGGACAGACAACTTTCTCATTAGCATGTCCTCAACCGCTGGGTTTTCCCTCTCCTCTAAGCCAGCTAAACAAGGGACGGAATAGAAAAAGAAGAAAAAAAACTGACAGAAATGAAAATAAAGGATGGAGGGAAGGCGAAAAGGAATAGAGAAGCAAAGGAGAAAAAAAAGAGAGAAGAAAAGAGACGTAGAGAAGAGACAGAGAGAAGGGAGTTGTAGAAGAGCTGCTGAGGCTCTCAATGGGAACCAGATGAGGGAGGGGAGCGATGAAAGATCTGGGAAAAACACCATTAACCAATTAGCTCTCCCTGACAACCACGTCTCCACCTATGAGGAGGGTCGAGCGGGCTTCCCTCATTATGGTCACCGCTGGCTGATTGGTTGATTGGTGCCTTGGCCAGAGCCCCAGCACACCGCGAGAGCAAGGGGAAAACCCTGCTCGGGTTCCGACGTGAAGGGAGTTTACTCCTTGAAAGCACTTGACTGACTCACACAACGATATTCTCATTCTGTCTGCTGGGTTTTCTCTTTTTGCTTGAGGTAATGTTTGGGGCGAATATGGTTTCAGAGAATTGCACCTATTGATGAAAGAGGTGCACATGTAAAATCCTGTTAATTTATCCATTATGTAACTCTGAGAGTATACAAATGTGTACACTCTCAGACACAGTTACATGAACAATCAGGATTTTACTTGCTGTGTGCTTATAGAGGCTGTATGGCTGAAATACATAAATTGTGAGTGCTGAATGAATGAATAAATAACAGTTTGTTCATTTTCTTCAGATTTCTCACACTTCCTTGTGCATTTCACTTTGCATTGCTGTTCTAAGTTGAGGACCTTAATAGCTGCAGTCCATTAGATTGATGTCCTTTCCGGGATTCAAACTCAGGTCTCCCACACAGGAGAGGACATTTCTACCAGTGAGCTTAGATGGAATGTCCGCTTGGGCAGGGGAGATATTGTGTTTTGAGCTTCAGGCAATACTACTAGTCAACCAGTAGGTGTCCCACCTAACACCAGTCTACATTTCTCAATGGAAGAGAACCATATGAAGCATGAAGTGGTCAGTGGTTCTCAAAATGGGGTCCGGGGACCCCCAGGGGTCCTTGAGGGGGTCCCTCGGCTGATTGGTAACTCTGAGCGTGTACAAATGGAACCAAATGGACCCTTTACGGGTCCATTTGGTTCCATCTGTACACACTCAAGAGTTACAGGGGGTCCGTGACCTAATGCATAGTGAATTGGGGGTCCTTGAAATGAAAACGCTTTGAGAATCACTGATGTAGATGGATAATCCTGCAAAAGAATGTATCTGTAAGCTGCACTGTGAAGGCACAACCCGGACACACCAAGGCGCTGCATGTGAACGTGTGTGGGCAAAAGAGCGCTCACACGGCGGCAAGCAACTCCTCTCTGTGCACACATGCACACAGTAACTCAAAAATGTGCCCTTCTCATTGACATCACTGGTTTGGATTTTCTGCTGCTTTCTGTCTGTTTCCAGTTGGAGCGGGACATGACTTCATAGACTGCTATAAGGTTCTGTGTATGTGAATGTGTGTGTGTGTGTGTGTGTGTGTGTGTGTGTGTGTGTGTGTGTGTGTGTGTGTGTGTGTGTGTGTGTGTGTGTGTGTGTGTGTGTGTGTGTGTGTGTGTGTGTGTGTGTGTGTGTGTGTGTGCGCATGTGTGTGTGTGTGAGAGAGAAAGTAAGATTGTGTATACACAGTACTACT
>NC_137604.1:27466884-27469384 GCF_963280865.1 Gymnoscopelus braueri
GAGAGAGGGGGGGGGGTCTGACAGATAGACAGACAGCCTGTGCAACAAATAATGACTCTCATAAAGTTAATATGAGTCTGCATTTAGATCAGTGGTTCTGAAACTTTTTCATGTCAAGGACCCCCAAAATTAATGAATGTATTTGGCCGCGGAATTAGATCACTGGTTCTCAATGTCGGGGTCCGGGGACCAACCAGGGGTCCACCCTCACAGGTCTGTAGCTCTGAGAGAGTGTACAATTTGTTATCTCTGGGACCCCAATCTGCTACACTGTAAAATCCACAGTGTTCATTTAACTCTGAGAGTGTACGGAGGGAACCAAACACGTCTCCATTTGGCTCCATTCATACACTCTCAGCGTTACGGACCTGTAAGGGTCCATTTGAGAACCAGAACCATGTATTCATGCTATTACATTTACATTATTATGTAGTACATGCACAGTTATTTGGCTACAGTGTGTGTGCGTGCGTGCGTGCGTGCGTGCGTGTGTGCGTGTGTGCGTGCGTGTGTGTGTGTGTGTGTGTGTGCGTGCTTGTGTGTGCGTGTGCATGAGGTGTTGTTATATTCCCAGCCCAATCTGCACCTGCACGGGGGTGTGACCTCACGTCTATCAGCAGTACTGCTGGGATTACAACACAGTCCAAACACACTGTGATGGATCTTTGAGCCAATCAGCACAGTGATCACACAGCTACATCAACACAACACAGCACCGCGAACACATTCTGGACAGCGTTGTAGCGACCCCACAAAAGACCCGGCCGTAACTCACTGATCGCTACGTTGGTGTCAGAAGTGGGGCGTTTTTCTCCATCGCTTGGCGTTAGCGCTACGTTTAATTAACCCATTCAATTTCAATCCGGTAACGCATCTGTGTCATTTCTTTGGCTATTCAAAAATAATTAGTATAAAACTACTGCTCTTGTTTTTCTCTCTTTCTCTTTCTTTTTCTTTACTTATAATTATTACCTATGCTGTCTGAAAGAAGCCGATATTTTTCGTACTGGTATTCACCTGTGCACAAGATGTAACAATAAAGTACAACCTCGAACCTTCATCTACAGAAGTGATTCTCAATTGTAAAAAAATAAATAAAGAGTTACAGACGCGTAAGGTTCCATTATTAATAATTTAGCTGGGGACCCCCTGGAACTACCCTGAAGGAACCTGGGAGTTCCCGGACCACACATTGAGACCCAGTGATCTACAGCACAGTGTAGAAGACTATGTTGTCCCTCCTCCAACACGCAGGGTTGGAAAATGTTTTTATAATTGAAGGTTACAGGAATGGGTGACTATGCCAACGGGATGCTGTTTATTGTTATTTATTTTTACAAATACGATTCAAAGCTTAGGGTAAATGCAGTCATTAAAATATTTAGGCTACAATAAACAATTACTCTATTTCTCCATTTGCAGTGGCATAAAGATAGAACATTTTCACAATCCAAATAGACAAAGAAGATAAACAGCCAACAGAAGTGCCCATGACTATCATCAACCATCTAACATGGCTGGTGATCTCTCTGGATAAATAATATGTAGTTTAGTTGTTACTTCAGTCTTAAGGCCGGTCCACACCAACGCAACTTCTTGCAACAAAGCAGTTTTAGAGAGCGTGGCGGCGGTGTGGACTGACCAGTTGCAGACTGGTGCCATTTGGGGATGATGGTAGCAAGTAGTTGCACTGGTGTGGACTGGCTTGATTTCCAGTGGTGGAAGAAGTACTCAGTTATTTTACTCAAGTAAAAGTATCAATACCACAGTATAAAAATACTCTGTTACAAGTAAAAAAAAGGCCTGTGTTTAAAATGTTACTTGAGTAAAAGTACAAAAGTATTGGCATCAAAATATACTTAAAGTACCAAAAGTAAAAGTACTAAAATGTTTGAAAATTGCAGATCTACAAGCTCACGGTGCGACGCGTTGTGAGCTTGAAGATCGGCTATTTTCAAATAGCCTAGGTATAACATAGGGCTAAAGTGGTTAATGTATGTTTTATAATATAATAATGTATATCTGCAAAGTAACTAGTAACTAAAGTTTTCAAATAATTGCAGTGGAGTAAAAGTACAACATTTGCCTCTGAGGTGTAGTGGATTAGAAGTAAAAGTACTGAAAATTGGAAATACTCAAGTAAAGTACAAATACCTCAAAATTTTACTTAAGTACAGTACTTGGTTACTTTCCACCACTGTTGATTTCACTCTCAAACCAAATAATATTATGCATCACCATTTTAAACTTACAATAATTGGAACAGAGAATAGACCATTCATCCATCCATCCATCCATCCATCCATCCATCCATCCATCCATCCATCCATCCATCCATCCATCCATCCATCCATCCATCCATCCATCCATCCATCCATCCATCTATCCATCCATCCATCCATCCATCCATCCATCCATCCATCCATCCATCCATCCATCCATCCATATCCTTCCGTCCACACTCATTCCTCTGCACACTGAGACAATAGGCTGTTGTTAT
>NC_137604.1:27474384-27484384 GCF_963280865.1 Gymnoscopelus braueri
CACACACACACACACACACAGAGAGACCCTCTTCTAGACGGCTCAGCTCCTAAGTGCCACCCTATAAAAAGTGACTATACATGTACGACCCCTTTGATAACTTGTAGCAAAATGGCACTATGTTTGACAGGTCTGATGGCCATTCACACCCAGATGGTGAATTTGGGTGAATTCATTGAACAGTGGCTCATTAACTCACTGATTGAAAACAGATGTTGGCCTGGTGAAGATTCCACTATTATCTGTTTGATCCACAGTGCAGATCCACCACCTGAAAACCATAGATCATCAGTCTCTCAGCGCTAACAAGTATTTGTAACCACATCTGAAACCAAACAATAGAACAGAAGTCAACCATAATACTGTATATATATATACAGTACTTTGTGGACCCGGGTAAAGGGACCATAGAAGGGTTCATGTGGTTAATACAGTTGGGTGTCAGAGTTTGAGGTTTCAGAAGGTGTTTTGTCAGCAGACTGTAAAACCAGGAGGTAGATAGAGAGAGAGAGAGGACTGTGCATTGTCCTTTGTGCTGCTGTCCCTCAGTGTGCCTCGCCTCGCCTCCATCCCGTTTATACTTCTATTCATTAGCAGCTAAGACCCTATTGAACATGGTCCTAATTAATTTTTCGAAACAACCAGGGGGCATGGTGTGACTTGTGTGTGTGAGCACACACTCGTGCACGTTTGTGCATGCAAGTGTATACATGCATGATGAACTCCTCTGGTCTCATGAGGGATAGGTCTGTGCTTGTGTGTGTGTGTGTGTGTGTGTGTGTGTGTGTGTGTGTGTGTGTGTGTGTGTGTGTGTGTGTGCGTGCGTGTGCGTGTGTGTGTGTGTGTGTGTGTGTGTGTGTGTGTGTGCGTGTGTGTGCGTGCGTACGCATGTGTATGCGTGTGACGATTATAAATTATAACATGCTGTACAGCAATGAGAGAGTGCTAGATCAAAGTCAAGGTTAAGTCAATGTTTATGTAATGTTTTAAAATCTAAGCAGGACCTACATAAGGGAGCCAATTAAATCTTAACGTTTTTCACTCAGTATCTATCTATCTACTGTAAGATAATCTGTTCTATGTAAAGAAACATGCTGGCGTCATGTCATTGTCTAGTAATGGCTTTGTACTTTACCCTTTTTCTGTGAATGGCTTATTTTTTTATTCCATATGTGGCAAGTGGTCTGCATGTTTATGTCCATAGACACTATAACGTTCCTGAACTTACCTGAATTATCAGGTCAACATAGGCTAAGTCACTGACCGGGGCACCCAGGGTTCTATACTTTTTCTCCTCTTTTTTCTCTCTATACCAAATCTCTTCAGCAAAATTTGCCAATCTAAAAGCTCACTACGCCCCTGCAACACACACAACGCTGCTTGTAGATCTGTTATTGCCACTGAATACTCACCTGTTTTTGCTGAATGTTTGTCTATGCCTGAATAGGGACGCTATAGGGTTCATGTGGTTTATAAGTGATGGACATTTGAATTTCATCAATGAATCATTTCTCCCCGGCTAGAGTCTAGTTGAAAATAGTCCCGGCCTCTAGACTTTGATCAATCTGCTTTAAAAATGCATTATAATGTGATGATAACAAAAAATAACGGCACAGTCCAATTCGGTGTGTTGGATTACCTATTTCAAGCACGTTTCAAGTCTCTGCTAGTTTATTTTTATTCTATTTGAAATGAATGGAATCCAACGGCTTCTTTGTAAGCAGAAATATACGTTGAAGCCCACAGCACATTCATTCGCTCACTTCGCTTGTGCTTCGTCGATTTGCACATGCGCCATTGCATTTCATCCATGAATGTCCTGAATTTCACATTATCCCCTTGGCCTGCTGGCCAGCACCGTGGGAAAAAAAACTACGGTATGCTTTGGCAAATTGTCATTCTATTTGTGTCGCATTTGTGAGATTGTAGATCAGCTATTTTGGAAAACTTTGGAACAGGGCTGAAGTATTATTAAAGGGATGGTGGACACATGAACATAGCAAATAATTATTTACTCATGTACTCATGCATAAAAACAAACCGCTTTGATTAGCTAGGAACTTGAGGGTAACAAATGCCTAATAATCCATAGAAAAGAAAATCTGTTCAAATCTAAATTCATATTGAGAATTTTGCATTCACAAAAAATGACAGAGTGGGAGAGAGAGTTGAAAGAAAGATAAGGACTCTGAGCGCCACTCCATCTGAAACCAGTAGAATGACTTCATTTTGAAACGTTTAATTAGTGTAGAAATGCCACAGACATGCACAGAGAATAGCCTACACACACACACACACACACACACACACACACACACACACACACACACACACACACACACACACACACACACACACACACACACACACACACACACACACACACACACACACACACACACACACACACACACACACACCACCTTTGCTGGGTTATTTTACAAGGATTACGCTGATGATTACATGGTGTTGTTTTACTGGCTGTTCCCGCATTCCAGCCTCCCTCTCTCTCTCTCTCTCTCTCTCTAACTCTCTCTCTCTCCCTCCCTCCCTCTCCCCCCCCTCTTGCTCCCCCCCCCCCCTCTCTCTCTCTCTCTCTCTCTCTCTCTCTCTCTCTCTCTCTCTCTCTCTCTCTCTCTCTCTCTCTCTCTCTCTCTCTCTCCTTGTCTCACTCTCCTTGCCTCTCACTCTGTCTTTAGCTCCCTGTCCTTCTCCAGCCTGGTTGCCAGAGAAAATGTCACTGTTTCTGCAAATCGCAACAACAACAAAACATTGTGCGTCAATGTTTGTAGATGTCGGCTCAATCTCAATCAAGATTTTATAATTCCAAGTACTGTAACTGAGAACTATCTATTACATCCTTACTGTTATGCAACTCGAACGGAGTCGGGACAAGCAGGCTACACACCGCTCGGTGCGGTGCACCTTTTTGGGGCTCAGCACTGCTGACGGCACGACGTACGACTGATTTTTACTTACTACTTACACTGGTGTTGCCTGCCGTAAATAGCAGATGTACGACGTGACGCGTTGCGAGCTTGTAGATCTGCTATTTACCGAGCACGACACCGGCGCGCAACTAAGTATAAATCAGGCTGTATCAGTGTGGTTTACAGAAATGCACAAGTTCAACGGTAACGTTTCCTCTCTGGCGATTGGGCCCTCTCCCTTTCTCTCACTCACTCTTTCCTTCTCTCTCTCTCTCTCTCTCTCTCTCTCTCTCTCAGTCTCTCAGTCTAATGGTCTGTTGTGTAAGTGAATGATAATCCCTGTAGAAGTGGGGAAGTGGGCTGGTGGAGTCTCTTTGTAGGGTTCAGAGCAGATTAACATGGTGACCATACAGAGAACAGAGGCCTTTGTCTCACTAAAGGCCTGGGATTAGATATGGGGGACCGTAGTATAAACTTATGGGAACACACTGAGTGTGTGTGTGTGCGTGCGTGTGCGTGCGTGCGTGCGTGCGTGCGTGCGTGCGTGCGTGCGTGCGTGCGTGCGTGCGTGCGTGCGTGCGTGCGTGCGTGCGTGCGTGCGTGCGTGCGTGCGTGCGTGCGTGCCTGCGTGCGTGCGTGTGTGTGTGTGTGTGTGTGTGTGTATGTGTGCTTGTGCGTGTGTGTGTGTGTGCGTGTGCGTGTGCGTGTGCGTGTGTGTGTGTGTGTGTCCATAAACCCTCAACCCCAGGCACGGTTAAGGATTTAGGGACGCACAATTGTTTGTAGAGGTGAACCAGCTGATGTAGTGAGCAGAGAAGATGAGAGAGAGAGGGCGGTTTGGAGAGACAGTGAGAGGGAGAGAAAGTTACAACACACACTCACACGCATACACGCGCGCACACAAGCACACACACACACACACACATACACCCACACACACAGGGAGGGAGAAAAAAACGCAGAGAGAGACATTAGGACAGACAGAAATAAGGAGGTAAGTAATACTAAGAGGAAATCAATCACGTAAAAGTTCCCCTAATCAAAGCATTAGCACATTCAAATGAATTCAATCATCACACACACATACGCACTCACACTCACGCGTACGTACGCACGCACGCACGCGCGCACGCACGCACGCACACACGCACGCACACACGCACGCACGCACACTTAATGTATGCCATTCCACCCTCTCCATCAACAAACACGGGCCCAGATTTAGAACCACCGAAAAATGTCAGCAATGAAACAATGTTATGGGAACCATCACCACAGCCAACACACTCAGTTCACATCTCAGCCGTTAAGAGAGAGTCTGTGTGTGTGTGTGTGTGTGTGTGTGTGTGTGTGTGTGTGTGTGTGTGTGTGTGTGTGTGTGTGTGTGTGTGTGTGTGTGTGTGTGTGTGTGTGTGTGTGTGTGTGTGCGTGCGTGCGTGTTCACGTGTGTGTACACATACATAAATCTATTCAGCAGTGTATTATTATGTGACAGATTAATTTTCAGATTCGGATTCACTTCCTTCACCGATCCATTACCTACTTAAACCCTACAGTATATACCTCATTGTCCGGGGTCCCCCAGGGGTCTATACTTCCTCCCTTTTTTCCGTCACATAAAATATCTTCGGGCGCATAAAATAGCTGATCTATAAGCTGACAACGTGGCATGTTGCGATTCGTTGTGAGCTTGTAGATCGTCTTTCTTCCGCCGAATGTTTCCTTATTACGACGAATAGGGACGCTTCATGTGGTTAAATAGTTTTGGGAACACGTACAGTAGACAGATGAAATGACTGTGTGAGCTTCATTGTGAATTTTCCCATTTGTCTGCTCAGTTAAGGTGCAATTTGAGGTGCAGTTGAACTTCAGAAAAAGTCATTATCTTTACGTTCATCTCAGCTTGCATTACTGGTGAGAGTGGCCTGCTCCGTCTCCATTGTGCTGCATGTTATTCGTATTACTATTGAATTTATGGATCTGAGATGCAATTTTCCTGCGGTTTTAGGGCTGTTGGCACCTTCTACCACTTGGACAGTCAAACAGGGTGGAAAAGAAAACAAGTGTGTGTGTGTGCGTGCCCGCTTGTGTGTGCATGCACACACACACACACACACGTATTGAGGCACACAGGGGTATCGTTATACAAGGCTATCTACTGCCACTACAGCACTTACATGCACGCGCGCGCACACACACACACACACACACACACACACACGCACACGCACACACGCACGCGCACACACACACACACACACACGCACGCACGCACGCACACACACACTCACACACACACACACACACACACACACACACACACACACACACACACACACACACACACACACACACACACACACACACACACAGCTGCCTTTACAATAAAGACAGGAAACGACTAACGACTATGCCGAGGACCAACCAAAAACCATTATTTTCATGGAGGTAATACAGTTCTCTATAATAACAGTACAGTCATGACAATCTCATCGAGATGAAAAACCATTTATTGCAATGATATTGCATTGTATTATTTGGCGGAGTGGCTCTGCTCCCGTGATGCTCCAGAACAATCTGCGCAAGCATGACACAGACTCTGAGATCATAAACCCCCTGAAACAGAGCCTAAAGATACACCGTTTTTACAAGGACATGATAATAGACGTATACCGCTGCTGTCGGACAGAAACCTCTTATCTCCATTTTCTAACTTTTTGTGTTTTGTCAAAAATTAACGCCCTACTTGATCGTACACCACAGTGTCACGCAAAAGTATTAAAAGTAGCCGATCAGTAGCTCGAAACGTGGTGCGAAGCGGCACATCTTGAGCTTGTGGATCTGGTACTTTTGCTATTTTTGAATTTGAATCCTGAAAAGTAACAGTTTTGGACCTACAGTACAGTATGAGGTTTCCACCGACAGAGACGATACTATGAACCATTCACAGGGGAGAACCTAAAGATGAACTTACTGTTGAAACGTGAGGCCTTTTGGATACAGTCCCTTAAAACACCTTTTGGCCTCAATGTTGACTTTGACCGTTTAGGACATTTCTGTAGACAGACTTTTAGCCTTTTTGCCTATTTTTCTTTCTTTGATTCATAGGTGGCTCCTCTGCCTCATCATGTACGCCCCTTTTTCATTCTGTGAATCCTAGTATCATACTAGTTCCATCAATTAGTCTTTATTGTTAGACTCATGACATTCACTTCTATAGTGTACCTTTTATTGTATTGAATTTAAGCTCTCTATTGTGTGGTTCCACTATGTAACTTCTTCAGTTATATCTCGGCGTCTTTAGTGCGCAGCATTATATTTTTGTATAATGGTAATTCATGTAGCAATCCTCTGGGAATGTGAGACTGAGCACCTGTTCCCTATTTTCCCCAGCACGTTGATTATTTATGTTTCATCATTACCCCTGGTTTTATCCTCATGTTGATTGGTTGAACCCGTTATTGATGATCTCAGTCACCTGTATATTTATGTGTGACTTACCCCGAAGAAGGCAGTTGTATCTGTCCGAAACGTTGGTCCTTTTTATCTCTGCATACTCAAGAAAACGTTGGAACTATAGGGCTATGTGTGTGTGCCCACTTTGATGTTTTTTTGAGAACCTAAAGATACACAAATAATAAGAACATGTTAATATACATGAACCATGTGTGGAGTGACATGCTTGAGTGAGTGACATGACAAACCGAAGATATAAATGCTACAACAGGAGGATGCAGGGGAGGTGGTGGGAGTTTGATCACTGACTGTCATTTGTGGTAGCAGTGAGAGATGTCAGTCCACTTAAAAAGTTGTTTATTCATTAAGATCGATCATGGCTGCAGTATGTGATTGGAGGGTGTATTAACCTGAGACCCGATTGACTTCCTGTCTTCCTGATCTACCGTGATGCCATTTTGATTTCAGAAAACAATCTAGTTGGTACTTTGGACTAAAGCGAAAGGTGCAACATTCAGTCAGGAATCAACATTATTCAGCAAGACGTTTCCTCATGTGATGGGATGTACTAGTGAGTGGGGTTGATGTGTGCACACAGCTAAATCCTCAGAGTTAGTTTTGGGTCAGGTTTTACACTCTCACAGAGTTTAATTAATACTGAGGACTTTACTGTGTGTATGAGGATGTATACAGGTGTGTGGAATGAGGGCCATGATCTACATATGCTGTTGTTACATAGTAGTACAAAGGATTTTGTTCAATGAACTGGAAATTATGCAGAATAAAAATAAAATAACTGACTGATCAATTGACTCTGGGATTAAAAAAAAAGAAACAGGGGGATTATATTTACATGTTGATGTTTAGGAAGGCAGGCGGATGGTCTTATTTTTCATATTTGTTGAGTTGAATGTTGTGTTTTCTGTGTTTGTGGAATGTATGCTTTTTTTCTGTATTTGTTGTGGTTGCTTTTCTTATGTAATCTCATAATAAATGTTAAAAGATGAAGGCTATTTCATCACACGAACCCTAGCATTCATTATGTGTTATTATACATATTATACATGTAGGCATAGATCTTCAAAAAATCTGAACATTTTTCAAAAGATTTTATTCCGTTTTTTTTTTGTAATGTAACATACAAAAAATATCAGATCTACAAGCAGATCTACAAGCTCACAATGAGTCGTGGTGCAACACATTGTGAGCTTCTTGACCTGCTATTTTGGCAATTTGTTCAAATAGGGCTTATGGTTAAATCATAAATGTGGGTTGTTGATGGACTTGAACCTGTGAACTCTTGTCCATGTTATTCTTATGTACTTTGACAGTTTGAGTTATGTTTTCACTTTAGACAAAACAGGAAATGGTTTGGGGCAGTGACTCAACTTTTCTGGGGATAAGGTCACATCTTCTCGTTCAGATTGTGTATCACTAGAATCAGAAATCTGCCGCAAATGTTTCTCTTTCCAAGACAGCTGTCCTTATATTGTTTTAAATTCTATATTTATGTATCCATCTGCCCGTCAGTGTGAGGAATTGTCCTCGGAGGGGACTGTCACAGAGGACATGATGGTGGGTGTGTGGCCACACTGGAAGAGCACTGTCACTCAGGAATGTTGTGGCTAGACGAATCACACACACACACACACACACACACGCGCGCGCGGGCGGGCGGACGGGCACACACACACACACGCACGTGCACGCATGCACACTCATGCACCTACACGCACACACACGCGCACACACATACGCACAAGCACACACACACGCAAGCACACGCACGCACACGCACGCACGCGCACACACACACACATACACACACACACACACACACACACACACACACACACACACACACACACACACACACACACACACACACACACACACACACACACACACACACACACACACACACACACCACACACACACCTACACACAAAGTTTTAGTAAAGCATTAACACTGACACATACAGTACATAAAGTCCTGTACACACACAGGCACACACAGGCACACACACACACATGGACACACACACAAACACTCATGGGCACATACATACACACACACACCCACCCACGCACACACCCACACCCACACACACACACACACGCACACGCACACGCACACGCACACGCACGCGCACGCACACGCACACGCACGCACGCACGCACACACACTAGCACATCATTCTGCAAGTCAGATCGCTCATACTAGCACCAGATTAAGGCTCACATGTCCTGTATTGACTAGGTGAAGAGACCAGGAAGAAGGAAAGTATTTCAGGAAACCTGACAGGAGAAAAAACAGACACAACGCTAATATTTTTAGCAAGTTCCAGTAAAACAATGAATTTGAAATGCAACACACACCAAAAATGTAATAATAAACATCGCAGTGGCATAATACCACTTTCGGCTAATAATAATTCTTTAAATAATACCGCTAGGACGGTTAACTTTCTGTAAACCATGAAAATAAATAGACAAGCTTTGATCCCAGACAGCTAAGGTATGTGTTACTGGAAGAGCTTCACACAGACAGACACCTCTCATGTCTGTCTGTGGTTTATACTGAGAAGACTAAAGCTGTTGTCACAGGTGGCCCTCCCATCTCTAAAACATTTGTGTATGCAGTATGTGTGTGCTTCTGTTCCTGGGGAAAACAGCAGTTGATTGGGGACAGGGACACATTTTGTGGATGTGGATGTTATCGCAGCTTAATAACGTTAAGTTTGTATATCTGTTAGCACTAAGGTCAATGAAATTAATCTAAGTAAAGAAAAAGAAAATTCACATTCCACATTTATTGACAGAAGTGCTTTGAAAATCCTGGCAGTGGCACTCATTCAATAAGTCATTTTGATTACGCCCGCACGTCCTGGTACAATAGCATCCCTCTGATCTGAAAAAATTGCAGACCTCTCAAGTTGATCCATAAGCTCCATCCCAGAACTCATCCCCTCCCTTCTCATTTTAATAGCCTCGGGTGGCTCAGAGTGAAGGAGAGAGTTTCACTTATCAAAATGTGTATATGGTTCAACTTCACAGGATACAATGTGGCTACCACATATTTATGCGATTACTTTTCCAGGGTTAGTGACGCTCATAGCTACTCCACCAGAGGTAGCTCCACAGACTTCGTTCCATAGAGATTCAAAAGCTGTATGGGAAAGGCCTCTTTTATATTCCGTAGCAGTCATGTGGAATGGGTTGCCCGCAGGCATCAAGTCCATTGGCACCACTGCTAGCTTCAAGTCCTCCTTGAAGAGCTTTCTGAATACCAGCTGGTCCTGATTTTAAATGTATTTATGTTTGTTGTTATACATAAATGTAGTTGTACTAGTTTTTACTGTATGTACTCCCCCTGCACCCCCTCCATGTTTTTGACCTATGCTATTAGATGTTTATACTGTACATAAGCTTTACTGTCAATAAACAAATCAATCAATCAATCGATTTCCCCAAAAGTTTGGGAAACTAACGTGTGTGTGTGTGTGTGTGTGTGTGTGTGTGTGTGTGTGTGTGTGTGTGTGTGTGTGTGTGTGTGTGCGTGCGTGCGTGCGTGCGTGCGTGCGTGCGTGCGTGCGTGTGTGCGTGCGTGCGT
>NC_137604.1:27489384-27491884 GCF_963280865.1 Gymnoscopelus braueri
AAAGAGCTCAAATCTGACAAGCAGGAAAGACAACAGGAGCTCTCGTCGTTTAAAGAAGAAATGAAAAAGGAAATGAAGGAGGAAATCATAAGTTTTCGCAGGGAGATAGATCACCAGATTCAACGACACGATGAAGAGATGGCAACGTTGATGGCTGGTGCACACGAGGCACAAATGCACATATCAGAAATGGAAGAGTGGAAAACGGGGGCAGATGAGGTGGTGGTGACGGGGTTGGTGAACCGTGTGGAACAATTACAAACGGAGCTACTGGACATGCAGTTGCAAGCAAGCGTTGTAACATACGGGTATTCAGTCTATTGGAAGGTATAGAAGGGGCTTCAGTAGTGAAATATATGGAACAATTGTTTCAAACGGAGCTTGTTCTACCTAAAGGGACCCAACTCCACATACAGACGGGATACCGCGCTCGCACGCAGAAAACCAACAACCCATCGGCCACCCCCCGATCCATTGTGATTAACTTTCTTCGATTTGAGACGAAAGAGATGGTGCTTAAAAAGGCCTGGGAAACAAAGATCCAAGTTGATAACAAGCAACTGGGCTTCGACCACGACTACCCACACAAAGTTGTCCGTATACGGAAAGAATATCTCCCTGCTAAAAAACTCTTAAAGAGGTGGTGCCATGTTTTTGCACTTTTTCTGTTTTTCATGTGTCTATGAGGTTGATAGAACTTCATTAAGCCCCCCGGTGGTGTTTTTATCGTGTTTTATGTCTTCTCTGACTATTTGGAGTTTCTTCCTGGAGGCTGAAACCTTGAGGGTCAAACGTGCCTTTAGTGACATCACAAAGCCCACACCCTCCCCCTCATTATCATAACACAACAGGTGTGGGCATGAGGAGGAGGAGGGACTAGGACAGGTGGGTGGTGCTAAGGTGGTGGAGGAGGTGCTAAGGTGAGAACCAGGTATACTTAATGCACTGGTGGGTGTGTCTACATAAAAACAACATTTTAACACTTACTGTACACTTTTTTTTTGTTGAAAAAAAATCCTTACATAATAATAATACCTTATGATCAGGTTTTAGGGTTGAAAAATATCATGGCACTCCATCTTTAAAAGAAAAAGGAATACGTTTCCAGACCCCCTTCACGAAGATGAGGATCCATTGGCTTGACGGAGTGAGGATCTACAGAAATGCGACAGAGGTCACCCAAGCCATGAGAGAGAGAGGCTACATGGTGGGACAACCAAGCGTGGAACGAGACGTTGACTCGCCGAGGGAGGACGGGAGATACGTCGTGTCGACTGTGGACCCAACGGCGGAGGAGGATGGGCGCACGGGATCGAACCATGGAGCCGCGGAGCGAAGACGAACGGAGGGGGAAAGAGGAGCGATGAAGAGAGCCAAAGAAAAGTTGAGAGTGTACTTAAAAAAGAACTGAATACAATATGCTAAGAGATAAGAGGTAACATTGAGTTGGTATGAGGGTGGAGGGGGGAAAGGGGAAATGACAAGGGAA
The DNA here is from genome assembly GCF_963280865.1 of Gymnoscopelus braueri. Classification (NCBI taxonomy): domain Eukaryota; kingdom Metazoa; phylum Chordata; class Actinopteri; order Myctophiformes; family Myctophidae; genus Gymnoscopelus; species Gymnoscopelus braueri. Next base: position 27,490,874 of record NC_137604.1, read on the forward strand.
GGACAATTTGTAGAGAAAAGAAGAAGACATTGATGTCATGCTAATAGACATGTTTAAAAACGAAAAAAAAAAAGAACAAAAGAAACAACAAAATAAATAAAGAACCCTCCTACCGTTTTGATTCAACGGACATATTTTGGGAATACCACCAACTCAATGTGGGGATTAGAGTGGGAAGTTGGGCTGTGTGTACAAACGAAATGTTTGAGTCCTTTTTTTTCCTGTTTGGGGGGGAAATGTACCAACAGAGAGGTTTTTATGTTAAGAGGAGGATGGCTAGGCGCTGGGGAAACCCAAGGATGGGATTAGAACTAGTTGCCTAGGGTGAGGCCCCCATTTAAGATGGGGTTTGCCCCCACACCCTGTTAGGAGGGTTTAGGGGTCACGGAGGTTTTTACCCCGTGTTTGGAAGTCAAAATTTTTGTCTTGTTTCTTTTTTATGTGGTGATCCTTCGAACAAGAACAGTACAAAAGAACTGAAAACAAAAATTGGAGTCACATTATAATTCAGATAAAGAGGGGGATTTTGAAAAGCAAAGTAATGATAAAGAGGGGATGTAAAGTATAATGAGAGGAAGACTAGATAAAGAACCAGGCGATATACCTAGGCTCCCCCAGAGAGTGAGGGAAAAATAATATAAACAAAATAATAATAATAATAAATAATTCAAGCCCTTGTGTGATATTACAGTCATGACTGAATTGAAATGATATGCGTTTCCTTGTTGATCTTTCGTTTTTACTTATGACGAGGTCTGTCTCCCATTGTGTTTTTATTTTATTTTATTTTTATATGTTGTATGTGTGTGTGTGTGAAAAATCTAATAACAATCTAAGTGACAAAAAAAAATACAAAAAAAATACAAAAAAACCTTCAGGTATTAATAACTCAGACAATATTCATTATTTCAAAATCCAAACATTTTAATTCCCCAAAAAAGGCAGATTTTTGTTACAGGTCTTCTGTGTTCAATGTGTTGATGTAATGCAATTCTGATAATTTTTTTTGCA
>NC_137604.1:27509384-27514384 GCF_963280865.1 Gymnoscopelus braueri
AGTTTAGATTGGGGTCCCAGAGATAACAATTTGAACCACTGGTGTATGGAATATTGGCAATATTATGCAACCTTACATCGAAGGATGCCTTTTTCAGCCATTTATGCTCCTTTGGTTCCCTTTTCCCTCGCGGCCATGGGTGCCTGTCTTCAACTGATCTGACCTACTTTATGGCAATGACAGAGTTTCATGAAGACAGTTTGGAATCTCCCACATTTGTCTCACAGAGCAGTGAGCATATTATACAGTATACATCAAGTAAAAAAGAATGGAAGATGCATACAAATACACACGGCTGCCCTGGAAGCCATGCCAGCCCCAGTAGTAAGTCAGACATTTCTTGAAATAAATAAATAAACCAAGAGCTTCTCCAAAGGTGGCTATTGCATGTAACATACAAGTTACAACCACTTAAACCCTTTAGACTTAGCAGACTGGACCTGAGTTGGCTCTGTACTTGGATCACTTTTTCCCCGACTACACCAAATCTCTTCGACAAAAATACAAGCTCACAATGCGTTGTGTGGTGACACGTTGTGAACTTGCAGATCGGCTATTTTTGGCTAATGTTCCTTCCAGAATGGATGCTGGTGTTCAAGTGGATCATGTTAGCCAGTGTTATTTCCCACTATGTGAGGAGGACTCGGGGAAACCAGATGTCAAACTGTCATTATATATCTCCGCCGTTGACTTGCTTTCGACCCCTTGATGTCCCTCATTGTGTTTTATTTATTATTACTGTACTATTACTTCATTTATTACTACTACACTGTTGTGTTTTTTGTTATTTTTACTTTTTTCTTTCGAATTCCTCCTTCAGGGGTTGTCATTTTGTTTTCTTTGTTAAATCTGGGCCTGTTGTTTTAACGCTAAATTTCTGCTTTATGAGATAATCGAGAGAAACAGAAAGCATGACGTGATACTGTGCAGGTTGTGAACTCACCTCAAACTGGTGAGAACCTGACATACACTTAGAGCCTGATTCATGCACATGGCGACACATTTGTGACCTTGTAGATCAGCTATTTTTGGCGTGGGACGTCAGCGCGGGACATGGGTGTGTGACACATATAAATTAGGCATCCGTCTGCTGACCGACAGTAATGCTCCTGCAAGGACCTCTTCATCACATTGATCTAAATCTTTAGTAGCAGCTGTAATCCTCCACCTTGCCTCTGTTCTGCATTAATACTGCATGATTCCCCAAACAGTTGGGGTTTCTTTTTTTAGGATGGAGTCACTGTGCAGCAGAAGTGCAGGATGCACTTAAAGGACTGCTGGGGCTTTAGATAGCTAGCATGTGAACAGCGTAATAGCGAGGGGAGTATACTGTATATCGTTTGCTGTCCGGCGGAAAACCTTGTATCTCCATATTTCGACTTTTTATGTTTTTCGTAAATGAATGCCCCTACTTCGTCATACCACAGTCACACGAAGGTAGCAAAACTCTACAACCTCAACGTGTCACAATGCGGCATTTTGTGAGCTGTTATATCAGATTTTTTTTCAGTTGAAAGTGGTTAAAGGAGGCGGAGTCTCCAGTAGGACACTCTTTGAGTCTCCTATACTGAGTCTCCTACTGACCGATGATGGGTCATCAAATTATTGGCTTAGGAAGGCACAAAAAACAAAAACAAATCTCCTTGAATTCAAGGCTTCATGGGGTGTGTAATTGATAGAAAATAAGCAATTTTGGGGGTGAGCTACTCCTTTAAGTGTGCCTATTAACAAGAGCTTGAGACTAAATAATGCCTACATAGAATCCACAGGAACACAGATACATTTTTTCCCATTTCCCAAAAAGTTTCCATTTTGGACATACAAGGTTTCCACCTGACAGCGAGGCTACAGCAGGCTACCATGATGGCAGTACCACACAGTGAGGTGGAGCCTGGTAAACGGCGGGCCTCCCAGGGCTGAGGCTGAGATGTGAACCAGACTGTAAGCACTGTATAAGATCAGGTTCTGTTTCATCTGAATTCATCTCAGCTGGTAGATTACTGGCAGGTGTTTACACAAGGCTCAGGCACAGAAACCCTATACACTCTTCCTTGTAGTGTGTGCGTGTGCGTGTGCGTGTGTGTGTGTGTGTGTGTGTGTGTGTGTGTGTGTGTGTGTGTGTGTGCAGTGTGGATTGGTTTAATGTGTACTTGTATTATCGAATATAAAATGACGTTAAAAAGGGTGAAGGACGGGGTGTGTTGACCAGCAAGTGGCCTGGCTATGCTTGCATTACTCTGAGGTATGTGTCTGAGAGGGCGTGTGTGTGTGTGTGTGTGTGTGTGTGTGTGTGTGTGTGTGTGTGTGTGTGTGTGTGTGTGTGTGTGTGTGTGTGTGTGTGTGTGTGTGTGTGTGCGCGTGTGTGTGTGTGTGTGTGTGTGTGTGTGTGTGTGTGTGTGTGTGTGTGTGTGTGTGTGTGTGTGTGTGTGTGTGTGTGTGTGTGTGTGTGTGTGAGGGGATTGGGGGGGTATTGTGGTTCTTTGCTCTCTGGTATTTAACCTGGGGGGCGTTTGCTTATGACTGCTGATGTGTGCATTTGTTCGAACCTGTGCATGCCTCTTGGTGTGTGTGTGTGCGTGCGTGCGCACGTGAGCTAAAACTAAAGCCCACCTGCTGATGGCCCTGATAAGAGGCCTTGGGGTGGAGGGGTGGAGGGGGAGGGGGTGTCCTATTACCTCCATAACATCCACAGGCCAGACGGAAACATCCCGAACACGGCCACGACATGATCGGGACACGGCACGACTGTAATTACATGTGCATATCGAGTTGTCGAGTGATTTATGTGCCTCATTTCTTTCCACTGACGGGTGGAAACAAGCTATTTAGAAATGCTTTTTATTTGACGCTAAAGTGTCTGTGAAATGTTACCGCACCCCCCACGTCCATCTAGGAGTCTGAGTCATGTCTTTCAGAAGCGGCCTGTGACATATATGCCACCGATCGACCGCATACAATGAAAATCCTGAGTTGGTGAACGATAATTCACCAATATTTATGATTTTTTGTGGACTAAGTCCGCCTCTGTTGTTTTTGTATTGTATGTTATTTTATGTGCAATGGAAAAGTTTTGATTGATTGATTGATTGATTGATTGATAATGTACACACTCTTTTAGAAACATTATTAGTAGGGACCTTTCAACCTGGCGTTTCTATTTCTAGGCGAAAATCTTTACATTTTCAAAAAACTCAAAAAATTGTCAAAGATAGCAGATCTACAAGCTCACAATGCATCTCACCGCAATGCATTGTGAGCTTGTAGATTGGCTATTTTAGCTGCTCGACAACATCACACGACCAAGTACAAATTAGGGCTTAAGTGGTTGAAACACAATGGTTGAACTGGAACAGGATGGTGCATATTTTTTGTAAATGAACTGTTGCTATAGGAGGATAAGATGTCTTATACAAGAAGGGCCAGAGCCGGCTTTACTTCCTGAGGAGGCTCAGCTCCTTTGGTGTGTGTAGGACTCTGTTGAACATGTTCTACCAATCAGTGGTGGCCAGCGCAGTACTGTATGCAGTGGTATGTTGGGGGGGTAATATCAAGGAAGGCGACAGCAGGAGGCTGAATAAGCTTATCAAGAAAGCTGAATCTGTCCTCGGTTCCACCTTGAATACTGTGGAGGAGGTGGCCAATAGCAGGATGAAGACTAAACTCCTGGCCATCATGGACAATCCCTCCCACCCCCTACATGACTCTGTGAAAGGGCAGAAAAACATACTGTTACACCCAAGTTGCAAGAAGGAGGCGCGCTATAGGAGATCTTTTCTGCCTACAGCAATAAGACTGTACAACTCCACATCTGGTTGGCTCGATCAGGCTGATCAGGCTGTTTAGGATGGGGGATGTGGGATGCAAGCCATCGGATTTTTTTTATATTGTAGGTTGACAATGCCTAGATGCCTATTTTAGATGTTTTTGTATTATTATAATGTGTTTTTTATTGATGTCTCTATGAGAGTTGCTGTAACACCTTAATTTCCCCTTGGGGATGAATAAAGTACCTACCTACCTACCTACCTACCTAAAATACAATAAGAATCATAACCAAACAGACGCCCAGAACTGCACAGGCCCTTCCACCCAGCACAAAACAGAGCGGGGCGAAGCGGTCATTGCTATTTTCCCAGCAGAAAATGGTTTGCGTCTCCTCCAATCCATCATCTAAACAGCAATGCGCCAATAACTTTCTCTTAAAAGGGAATGCGAGAAGACACTCTGATTGGTTTAATTAATGTAACGGCCAAAACACACCCATAACTAATTCAGAGGCCTAATACAAACCCTTAGCGCCATGCACAGTGCTTTGCGACCAGATAACATGCTGTCTAACTAGAAGAATTAGCATGGACTAACCCCGTGTGACCAGGCTTTCCAAAGGAAATGCCGAATGCCGAATCAAGTAGTCATAGTCTCACCATAATAGATGGTTACAAATGGTGGATTCAAATGAAGCATTTCAGTTTTATTTGAAAAAACTTGGATTCATCAAATGTATTTCTAATGTAATCTGGTAGAGGGGAATCATTTTGGTTGGTTTTCGCCATGGTTTCCGCCCACCTGATGACACAAAGTTACATCTACTCTAGACCGGATCAGAAAAGTGCAAACGGAGTTGATCCCAGTCTAGTGTGGACAAAGCCCTGATGCAGTATTTACTCTGTGTTTTAGACCAGTGGTTCTCAACCTTTTCAGGCTGTGACCCCCCAAAATAATCATAATTGAACTTGGGACCCCCCACCCTGACAAGCACTTGGAATTGTATAAGTTGAGGCATTACATTTAGTTTGACTCGGTTCCACAGATAAATATTGTGAATATAGCCACAAACACACCTCACAACGCCTTGCAACGCGAGGCGTTGTGAGCTTGTAGATGTTGCCTCTTTCTTATATTATTTGAAAATTTGGCCAATGTTTGACCAGTTTTTATAATATAGTTTGTTGATTACTTTTGATGCGGTAATAGTCTTTTTCTTTTCTTCCTTTTTATTA
>NC_137604.1:27526884-27529384 GCF_963280865.1 Gymnoscopelus braueri
CTGTGTCTTGGCTCCAGGTACAAAATGCAGCTGCTAGACTTTTAACTAACACACGTCACAGGTCGCACATTACACCAGAGCTTGTTGCTATACACTGGTTACCCATTGACTGTTAGAATGCATTTTTATTTAGTTTATCACATATAAAGCATGACACAGGCTGACCCCAATTTCAATATCAGAATTATTGCGCCCTCACGACATTGTGAGATCGCTTGGGTCTTCTGCAGCCTTCTGTCCCAAACTCTATATGGACTCCTGCTATAAAAGCTCTCTTCTTTCTGTTCAACAGGGCTTTATTGGTTTGGCTTGTTATTGGTAAAGCAGACTACCTTTTTAGTTTGTGCAATGTTCTCCTCACAGTGTACGGTGTAATTTATAATACAATGAGAGAGAGTCCATTTGACTTCCCCATCATCTTCCCCAGTTCCTCCTCAACTTCCTCAGACCAATTTTGACAGTCCTGGTGGTGTGATCCGCCAAGGGGAGGGAGGATAGTGGAGCTCTATGTACTGCATGCACAGCTTGGCTTCGAGGGGGCCGAGCTGTGTAGAAGCGTATGTCGCGTGTCCTTCTGTCTGTGTGTTTGCAGCTAATCTCGCAAACCACTGGACCGATCGGTGCCACTGATCAGTGATTTCTTGTACATACTACCAGTAGGCTAAGGAAGTAAATCCCTGAATATTTTTAACATCATGAATATATTATTCTATCTATAAATACACGTGTGTCTGTCTGTCTGTCTGTCTGTCTGTCTGTCTGTCTGTCTGTCTGTCTGTCTGTCTGTCTGTCTGTCTCTCTCTCTGTGTGTCTCTCTTTCTCTCTTTCTCTCTCTCTCTCTCTCTCTCTCTCTCTCTCTCTCTCTCTCTCTCTCTCTCTCTCTCTCTCTCTCTCTCTCTCTCTCTCTCCCCATACCACTTTGTTTCTGGCAAACACTCTCTCCTCAATGAGATAGCGTTTGCCATTATTCACTTGAAGTAATAAGTGGTTATTATTAAAGATGTCTCTTTAATTGATTCAGTCATAACATCAATTTCTGTAGGCCTACTTTTAGATTTTTAATGAATGAAATAAAAAACATTATGTACCCATAATTGTCCTATGCAAGTAAAGCCTGATAAAAGTATCAATCTCCCAAAATGCACCAGAATACAAGAAATTACATCTACTCTATTACTTTGGAATTAAGTTTCTGAGGGGGGACCCCCAGACTGCACGCTTGGGGGCTTTGTCAGTAGCCACGCTCGTATCAAAGGCGCCCAAATTAGCCTTTTATTAATATTTATTTATACGGTCAGGGCGCGTCCTTAAAAAAAATACCATATCTGCAACACTTCACATGCGCGATTGATCAGCTGAATGTGAATAAAGTAGCTGTTGCTCTCATGTGTAAATGTTACAACGTTTAACGTCATATTCTTTATTATGCACTGAGGGGAAATGGATACAGCTAGGTTTCATCCAGACTGCATCTTCCTCAGATGGTAAGAGGTCTAGGCTATTGTCTGGTGTTCATTTCATCAGCCAGTTTCATGCTTTTAGAGATTAATAACTAACATGACATTGGAGCAGCGTCTCCTGCTACATTAAGGCATGACAGACTATTGTAATCAATTCACTAAATTGTGGTCACACTTGCCGAAACGGCAAACAGGCTGAGGGACATAATAATTATGTTCAGCTCTAAATGCGTCCACTGAAAAATAAATACAAATCTGTTTGAATCAGTACGCATCCTTACTTCAAAAACAAGCAATAGATCGTTTAACATTTGGGTCTTCAACAGGGGGTCCTCAAAGTTACTATAGGGGGGCCACCAAATCTTTGTTTGATTGGAACTTAGTTTTTTTTATTTTACATTAACCACTTGAGCCCTTGCATCCCTATTCTGGGGGGAACGTTCACCAAAAATAGCAGATCTACAAGCTCACAACGTGTCGCAGCACGACACTTTGTGGGCTTATAGATCGGCTATTTCCGAGGTTTGGTGTAGAGGGAAAGAATGTTATGCCCAATATTTGTTTTGACAAATGATGGGCACATAAACATTTTGTTTGAGGTTTGGCCCTTTTATAATTGATTTTGCATGAAGAATAAGGCATTCTAATGACAGCCGAGCCATCTGTGGTTTCTGCCACGTACGAGTGCCCTAGAGCAGATGTGAGTTTCTGTGTAGGCCTACCTAACGACAACATTCAGGTACAAATAATAATGATGAATCATGCTCGTGGAAACACTTGTATACTGTATGTGCTTTATTGTCAAATCTGAGCATATGCACGCTTCGTGAATGAGGCCCTATCTATATGTGTAAACTAGCTATGCATATCTCCAATACTGGATACAAATTCTTTCTTTTTTTTAAGGAAGGAGATGTGGGGCCTGTTGAAGAGTTATGGACTGGGGACAGGCACAACTGACGAACAGTAAATCCTGTCAGCTGGCACACACACACACACACACACACACACACACACACACACACACACACACACACACA
>NC_137604.1:27534384-27616884 GCF_963280865.1 Gymnoscopelus braueri
ACAAGTGAAACAGAGAGAGAATTGGGAGTGGTTTTCACATAGTGGTTCGTGGTGTCTTTTAGACACAGGCAGATGAATAGACAAACAGAGAGAGAGAGAAAGAGAGAGAGCGGTGGGGGGGACAAACAGAGAGAGAGAAAGAGAGAGACAGTCAGAGAGATAGAGAGAGGGAGAGAGAGAGAGAAAAACTGAAGCATCCAGGCTGATAAGTTTAACTACAGCTCTCCAACTTGTAATATGCTAGATGAAGGAGTACACTTGACCTTGCATGTGTTTCTAGTTTGACGATTTCCTCCCTCCCTGCCTCTCCTTTCTACCCCTGCCCCGTCCTCCCTGGGGCGAGGTCTGGCCCCACACAACCCTCATAGTCAACTGACCCCTCTCTCTCTCTCTCTCTCTCTCTCTCTCTCTCTCTCTCTCTCTCTCTCTCTCTCTCTCTCTCTCTCTCTCTCTCTCTCTCTCTCTCTCTCTCTCTCCTTCCCTGTCTCAGCATCGGTCAGTCAGTTGAAACCAGCTGGCCAGAGGGCCAGTTATGAAAGGCCTCTTCACATCAGTAGTGGCTTTGAGTCTCCCTGCACAGCAGTGCAGCTCTAAAGTAATTCATGTGTGCAGACTGTGCACAGATACGCACGCACGCACGCACGCACGCAGACCTTATGGTTCTTCCCTCCCTCCCTACCAATTGCCCTGATCTGCGTGATTAAACTCTTTATTTTCGGCCTCCTGTTTACCTACACAGCCCACTCCACCCTTCCATCTACCCCTGTAATTCTCAAGCTTATCACTTTGTTCCAGAACACTGCATCTATGATTTATTTGAGTCAGGATACACACAGAACCTGGTCTTCCAGAAAGGAATGCAAAGAAACACAAGATTACTACTAAAGTTTTATTATTTCATATAGTCACCACCCTCTCTCATTTTAAGATGGGAATTATAAACCAATTTCTTTACAAAACTTCTTGCAACATAGGGAATGTGACCTTATGTTTGGACATGGGAAGGAGAGCTGAGCGTTCATACTAGATTCTGTACGGAGGAGAAAACTGCACCTCTGCAGTAATCAGAATGGCCATGCTCCAACAACAACACTGATCCGGGAGCAACCCATGTGTGTGTGTGTGTGTGTGTGCACACATAATTTCATACACACATACGGTACATGCGCAGTTGCGCACTGAGTTTGAACACCTATGTAGGACCTAATCATTTCCACATTTATTTTCTTTGCATCTAGATTCCTTGCCCCCTTTTAAATGCTTTTACTTAAGTTGATTTTTGGATATCCCATTTGAAGGGTCATTCTAGGGTGACTTATATTCTGTCGTACTATGGTGTTCTGTGCCGAAAATAACTGTTCACAAAATCGCTTTGCGTTGAGAGCTTGCAGATCTGCTATTTTTGCTGTGCGACACTTTCGAACGCCAAAGTATAAATGGGGTTTAAATGTGTGGTGTGGTGGATGCCTGTACATGTCATAATTTATATGGGAGATTATTGCTACAATGAGACCCAGGGCGCTCCCAATCTGCAGGGACTGTGGTTTTACTGCAATAAAAGACTCATTTTGATTCATTTGATGTATAAATGATTGAAGGTGTTGGGTCCAAGTGCTTGCACAAACAGCATACTGAGTCCATCAACTATCACAAATCACCACCTTAAGAATAACCAGTAATGTACGCTTTTGGAAATTAAACTTGTTGAATTATTCTTTTTAGCCCAGTCTATGTAGCCCCATCATTAACAGAGTTCCCCACACACTTTTGCATGCCACATTGTGGTCAAATAAAATCAAGCTGGAAATTGGAGGGTGGGGGTGCTAAATCTGCATCATTGCATTGCATGGACAAGCAAGGCTTCATTAACTTTAGTTATAATAAAGGCAGTTATATCTAGCATCTAAATTTAAGATTAAATGAGATGGCCGATATATGAGTCACAGTCAGTTCTAGGGCACGTAAGGCAGGGAAAGAGAGTCCAGCCAGTTTTCATTGTTCATTAGCGTGAACCCTGTACCCCCTAATACCAGCTAAATCCTGTTTATATTAAATAGGGGAGGTGTTGGTTGTATTGCATGTGGAGGGCTGGGCCTGTTGAATGGTCTCTTAGAAGGCACCTGTATATTTAACCACTTAAACCTTATTTATACCTTGTTGTACAATGGCGTGGCGCAGCCGGCTAGTGGTTAATTGACTGTGAAGCGTATCAAAAAGCAACAGCCACACTGCCCTCTTTAGGGAGCATGAGACAAACAGAAGAGGTGCATGTAACAGTGATGAATGTGGTGGAGGAGAGAACTAAAAAGATGGATAACTTGGTCTTTATCTTGTATTTGTTTTTGTTTTTGTTTTCCATTGGCAGCAAAATATGTCCTCTTGGTTTCTCCAGCCTGTAGTTATTCTTAATACCTGGTAGTTTGTCGACACAGTCTATTTGTAGCTGTTGGGGGGGAAATTAAAGTGTGTCTGGCTACTGTGCCCCCTTCCTAAACTACATAACAAGATCCAGGTGCATCAGCACACACACACACACACACACACACGCACACACGCACGCACGCATGCACACATGCACTAAAATATATCCACACTCATGTACACATGCACACGCATGCATGCTTACGCACACACCACTGAGTGTCACTCCCTGCGGTGAGAGCTGTGTGTGGTGTAACCATAATGAGGTCTGGTAGTGGTGGAGGTGTTAAAAGTCCCTCTGGGTGCTATGTTAGTGCTAAGTCACCATTCATTTCCTTGTCACTCCATACACACACACTACTAAGTCACACTGATAGTGCTCCACTCCATACACAGAAACATGCATGCACTAATGCACAGACATGCACATCGTCAAAATGTATATAACTGGATATATGCACGCCTGCATGCAATCAAACCCACCCACCCACACACACACACACACACACACACACACACACACACACACACACACACACACACACACACACACACACACACACACACACACACACACACACACACACACACACACACACACTGACCTTGGTTATAAACACCTCTGTCCCCAGGGCAGGTTGGGCTGTATGCTGTTGGTCACGCTCTGGCCCAGAACGCCATTCACCAGACCACTGTCTTTCATCAGCATCTCTACAACGACCATGCCCTAAGTCACCGTGACAACTGATTCCAGCTGGACCCGTGACAGCGGCTGTCTCCTTCAAGCTCAACCTTCAATCTCATCTCTCTATCTGCTCCTCTCATCACTCTGTTTTTTTTTATTCTCTTACTCTCTCTCTCTTATTCTCTGTCTTCATCATCCCCCTCCTTCCCTATCTGTCTGTGTGCCCTTGTCTCTGTTTCTTATTCTCTCCTTCAACCTTACTGTCATGCTGAATTAGAGGGAGCCTGGTCCAGAGATCTATTGGGGGCCTATATTCATGAAGTATTTTAGTATCAGAGAGCTAAACTGAAAGCCACTTGGGCTCTTGTTTTATCTTGAAGGTTGAGTATTAAAGTGACTCAACCTGTGATTCTACATCAGTACTGTTAGGAATCTTTATGAGTACTGACGCAACTGCTGAAAACACGAAGTACTCTGCTGCCACCAAGTGGTTGCATAAAGAACTAAAATGACAGGACCCCCAGATTGGACATTGAGTAGGCTACAGTTGTTATGAGGCCACCACAAAGAGTAGCCCACTACATCGAGCCCACAAAATCCTATTTTGTGCATGATACACATTTTGTTCCCTTATTTTGTTGTAATTAGTGTGTTATATACATGTTGTTCCCTTATGTTGTTCTTATTATGCTCCTTGTGAGTCATGGGGACCTGAGTTTGAATCAAACTCCTTCTAGCATTCTACTAATTTCTATCATGTGTTTATGCGTTATTCTTCATCTATTCTGCCCTTGGTTTCACGTTTCCCTAGAGTAGAGAGAGACATGAAACCCAGGGCAGAGAAGGGAGAGACATACAAGACATGATGGAAGTCAGATTAAAACTCGGGTCCATGTGGAAAGAGCATACTCATGACATATGTGCATCAAGGTTATAATACTTTTTCATTTTTCATTAGTTTTCATTTAGTTTTGACTTTGGTTTTAGTTCAGTTTTTATTAGTTTTAGTTTTTTATTGGAAGATTAGGCATTTGTCAGGGCAAGAGTCTAAAGGTTCAGGAAAAGTAATAAAAACTCAGCAGTTAAAACTGGAACAAAAGATTGGAAGCTATATTTCAATTCATATCCACCCAAAATAATGGTTTTCTTTTGTTGTTTTAATTGTTTTAGTTTTGTGCTTTTGCAAACACAATATAGTTTCAGTTATCTTTTTTTTGGTAAAGCCTCATTTTTGTTTTTATTTCACTTAAAGCCTCACTATGGAACTTTTAATTAATAAAATGTAATTGTGTCCAATCTGAATGCAGAATATGTTAATACTCTCATCCCATGCTCTCATTCGATTCTCTAAATAGTCAGAATACAAATTGTGTCCAAATTTGAATCTGTCTACATCACTTTGTACTACAAACCAAATCTAGTTTTTGATATCTGTTGAATTTAAACATTTATCATGATATAGCTAAATGACAATAAAACACTTTTTTGTAATTCTTAAATATATATATATATCGTTTTAATTCTCAATCTAGTTGTGTTCACATAATTACAAAGCCATTCTTCTTGTAAAACTTCCTCAGGACCAGTCAGTGTCAAGATGCACGGGCAACATCACACACAAGGTGCACATTTGATCTTTTTGAACAGATAACATACTATATATATATATATATATATATATATATATATTCACAGGAAGGAATAGACCGTTTTTTCATGCTAAAGGTTTTTATTAGTGTGGTTGCCCTAACAGGGCAACCAGACTATAGTAATCCTCGCACTTTATTATTTCAACATAATTGTATATAAACTTTAGTTTAGACCGTCTCTCCTCCCACAGTTTTTATCCCCCAAAGTCGTGCCATCTGTCATAATGACCGTCTTGACCGGGAATCGTGCGCTTGTATTTTGCTAAGAGATTGGTTAAATAGTTTAATTGATATTGATTTATTAGTGCATTAAATCTCCCCATCCGCTTCAATGAAAAAGTGAAAAAACTCAAATTCAAGTATTTTTTTCTCAGAAACCGTAAGAGCTAGAGTTACCAGATTTGGAGGGGAGGTTCATAATTTAGTCCAAAATTATTGAAAAAATAATTACACTAATCGGCCACATGGTGGCGCTATAACAGCCCCCTTTACGTTTTGGCCTATAACTCTTGAACCGTAGGTCGCAAAATCAAACTTTTTCCCTAGATTCCTTGGGTCATGACGCAACTCCCCATATAGGCCACGCCCATTTGCGTCAGGATAGATTTTCCGCCATTTTGAATTTTCTTCAAAACACACTTTTAGCTCCTCCTCCCATATATTTTTTTACAAAAATCGGTACACATGATCTCTGGACCCATGTGATAATCTGGACCGAAACAGAAGTTTGATAGTCCATACCGTTCGTCCGTAAATGGCTTCCAAAGTTAGCGGGAGGGGCCCGTTTTACAAAAAAGGCCACAAATCACGAACAAAACGTCCAGTCAATCCCAAATTTGAATCACATGTCAAGTGTGGTTTACTCAACAAATCCCCAAAAGATTTTCCACTTTGATCCATAGGGGGCGCCACAAATGCTCAAAATGTAACCGTTTGATGCAAAAACCTTATTTTGGGGGGATCAATCCTCTCAAAATGAAACGCAAGTGATCTCAGGAGTTACGTGACAATGTAATTGGCACAGCCTCCGACGGTATTCCTCCCAGCGTATTCCTCGAGTCCCGGCGGCAGCGACCCGCGACTAGCGTCGGCGCAACCACACTCTGCAATTGCCCTGAATTGCGACGTGTCTAGTTCAAAGTGCTTTCCACATCACACAGCAAATACATTTGCCTAGCCATGTGATGTGGTTCTTCTTTGAACTGACCCATATGGCCGTCCTTGGAGCTTTGCATTCATTGTGAGCTTGTAAATGGGCTATGTTTTTTAATTAAAAAAAATATTAATTAATTAATTGTTAAAATAAGTGTTAAGCTCTATATTCCTCTAGTAATCATTGCTATTTAATGTTTGGTCAGTAACAGGGGTCTGCCTGTCTCTCCAGCTCTCTTTAGTAATTAGTAATACATTTTCAAGTTGGGATATCAATTTCATCCAATTAGGAGAGAGTACTCCTACAGGATATAGGATACGCAATTTAAATTAGAAGTGATGAAACTGGCCCATCTGAAAATGTCTTTTATGTTTAATAAAGAGGTGGCCCACAATGGAAACAAGCTTTGGCTTTTTTGTGTATAATCCATGATGGTGTTTTTCTAAATAGTGACATTGTTGAGATTTTTTTAAACTGCCAATAAAGTATTCTATCTATCTAAGAACTGGAGAGACGGTGAGACCTGCCTATTAAAAGCTATTAAATGTTAACAGAATCTAAAAGCCAAAATATTTTATCTTTTTTTCAATAAAATATCTAGTTTGTATCAACTTGATCTCTCCTCTATTGAAATGGAGTCTGAAGTTACAATGGTTTGATATACAGTAGGAAGGAGGCGTGTCGGATAAAGTTAATATCAAATATCTACTGAAACAACCAGTGGTGGAAAAAGTACTCAAATGCTTTACTTAAGTAAAAGTATCAATACTGCAATGTAAAAATACTTTGTAAGGGCACGGCCCCACCGCACTTTTATTTTACCTCTGGGGCGGAATATGCCAATGCTTTGTCAATGCAAATGTGTGGATTCATGGTCTTAGGGATTTTTTTCCATGAATCCATGCATTTGCATTGACAAAGCATTGGCAGATTCCGCCCCACAGGTAAAATAAAAGTGCGGTGGGGCCGTGCCCTTACAAGTAAAAGGAATTAAAAATGTACTTGCGTAAAAGAACAAAAGTATTGGTATCAAAACGTACTTAAAGTACCAGAAGTAGAAAGTGCTACTCGTTATGCATAATATCCCGTTTCACAAGTTTTCAAATGTATAAAAGTCTTTTGAAAATAGCAGATCTACAAGCTCACAATGCGTCGCATCGCAACGCTTTGTGAGCTTGTAGATCGGCTATTTTCAAATGGCCGAAATGTATATAGGGCTGAAGTGGTTAATGTATGTTTTATAATAATAATCAAAATCTACAAAGTAACTAAAGTTGTCAAATAATTGTAGTGGAGTAAAAGTATAATATTTGCCTCTGAGACGTACATTAAGTACAGACGTACAGAAAATTGGAAATACTCCAGTAAAGTAAAAATACCTCAAAATTGTACTTAAGTACAGTACCTGAGTAAATGTATTAGCATTAGGTGCACAGAAAAGCCCAAGTAGACGTTAAAAACACCACAAACATGTTTTTAAACAGTATTTTTTCCACCTCAGCATGATTCAAAAGCAGGTGTAAGAAAGGCGTAAATTAGTTAAAATATTTACTCCATCCACCATACGGGTCAGTGTGTTGACGTCCTCCAGGGTGTGTACAGTGGCCAGGTCTGTGAACTTGTCCCTGCAGAACTGCTGAGCATCTGTCCAGTTCATTGGGTAATTTACAAAATGGTACTGATGAGTGACACATAAGGACAGGCTCCACAGCCCTGTAGGATAGAACACAATACAATACAATATACATGTTATTGTCTTCTACCACTGGACTGTCCACTGTTTTCTATTGATTACTTTTTCAACTCATCATTTTTTTTTATATATATCAGTGAATTGTAAAGAATTCTAAAATATATATCTTTTTTTATTATCGCTTACATTGATTTGTTTGATTAACTGTTAACACCCCTATTGTCTGCGCATCTGAAAATGTCCCTTTGAATTTAGTGAGGTGAAAATAAAAGCAGACAAGAGTAAAACAAAAAAAAAGGGGGAAAAAACACACTAACACCAGGACAGCAGAGATATGGTTTGGTTCATATTTATAGATAGATATAGATATAGCTGTTATAGAACAGCAGAAATATTATAGCTGTTTGAAACAGCCAAGCAGGCAATATGAATGTTAATATGACTAACAGTTATATTAACATTCATATTAACAGTTATATTGAAAGTACATTTTAAATTTTAAATAAATAAGACTAGCAGGCAGCACTTACCTGCTATGGTCACAACACCCAACAGAGCTTGTGTCTTCATTCTACAGTTGTCCTCTCTACTTGTGACTGTGCTGTATAGACAGGGCTTAGCGTTAAGCTTTAATAGCTGCATTTAGACCATTGGAGGGTCCTGTGTTCATTTGGGTGACAATTTTACTACTTATTTGTTTAACAGCCTACGTTTCATATACAAAACATTCAAAGTGCTGCAGGCTCATGAGACACGACTGACTGCAAATGGATTTAAATTAACCACTTGACCTCTAGCGACCCTTTTCTGGGCATGTCATCATATGAGTGAAGATTTTGTGAATAATATAGCAGATACTAACGTTGTGACGGATTATGAGATTGCAGATCAGCCATTTTTTCCCAGCAACGATATTTGGTGTGCAGAGCATTGGTTCTGAAGCTTTTCTGGTTCTGTGCCCACTTGAAAAACTCGAAAGCGTTCACTGCCCAACAGTGGTGTAAAGTAACTAAGTACATTTACTCAAGTACTGTACTTAAGTACAATTTTGAGTTATTTTTTACTTGACTGGAGTATTTCAAACTTTCAGTAGGCCTACTGTTACTTCTACTCCACTACATCATCAGAGGCAAATATTATACTTTGTTTTACTCCAATAAAATTATTTTAACACTTAATTAACATTCTGCTTAATGAGTACATTCTACTTTTGGTATTTTAAGTACATTTTGATACCAATACTTTTGTACTTTTACTCAAGTAAATTTTTTATTCCGGACTTTTACTTGTAACAGAGTATTTCTACATTGCGGTATTGATACTTTTACTTACGTAAAACATTTTAGTACTTTTTCCACTTTTTGCCCCTGTCCAACCCCCCCCCCCCAACACACACACACACACACACACACACACACACACACACACACACACACACACACACACACACACACACACACACACACACACACACACAGTAAAAGTAGCAATACCACAATATAAAAATACTCTGTTGCAAGTAAAAAACCTATGTTCAAAATGTTTGCGTTGTGAGGTTGTAGATCGGCTATTTTCAAATAGCCTATGTATGAAAATGGTTAATGTATGTTTTATAATAGTAACTAAATAAAGTTTTCATATAATTGTAGTGGAGTAAAGGTACAATATTTGCCTCTGAGATGTATTGGAGTAGAAGTAAAAGTATTGACAATTGGAAATACTCCAATAAAGTAAAAAATACCTCAAAATGGTACTTAAGTTCAGTACTTGAGTAAATCTACTTAGTTACATTAGACCACTGCTAGCCAGGGTTGTCAGTGGTTCTAAAAGTGGGGTCCAGCAGGGACCCTCGGGGGTTCCAAATGGACGATTACAGGTCGGTAACTTAGAGAGTGTGTAACATTTGTATGACATACAGATGTGTGTTCATGTGTTTGTAAGGTCATTGTCAATGTCATTGTTAGTGCAGATTTCAGCGTATGGGGAAATGGATGGAAAATAGAGAGGGTGCAGCTCTGCAGAGACGCCAGGGTTCATTTGGTTAAAATCCAACCTGGAAGACAGATCTAGTCTATTAGAGGTTTGTTTATAACCAAATAAGTCTCGTGTTCTCATTTGGATGAGTTCAAATCAGTTTGAGGTGTGTCGGGTTGGTTGAGGACATATTGTCAAGGCCAACAGAAGGATCAACACTTTGACAGTTTATCTCTCCTTATACCAGCGTTTTGTTACACAGGAATTGTCAGAATTGTTAAGTGTAGGCAAGGGTTCAATTAATTCACTTTTTCACATGTCTTGACCTTGTAAATAGATAACCTATAGGAGCATTGGTGGGAAAAAGTACTCAAATGTTTTACTTAAGTAAAAGTATCAATACTGCAATGTAAAATCTGTTAAAAGTAAAAGTCCGGAATCCAAAATTTGCTTGAGTAAAAGTACAAAAGTATTGGGAGCAGAATGTCCCATTTCACAAGTTTTCAAATGTGTATACAATCATTTGAAAATAGCGGATCTACAAGCTCACAATGCGTCGCGATGCGACGCATTGTGAGCTTGTAGATTGGCTATTTTCAAATGGCCAAAATGTATATAGGGCTGAAGAGAGTAATGTATGTTTTGTAATAATAATCAAAATCTACAAAGTAACTAGTAACTAAAGTTTTTTTAAAGTACAATATTTGCCTCTGAGATGTAGTGGAGTAGAAGTAAAAGTACGGAACATTGGAAATACTCCAGTAAAGTAAAAATACCTCAAAAGTACAGTACTTTGAGTAAATGTACTTAGCTACTTTACACCACTGCCTAATATGCACATTACACACCTCCCACCCCAAGACTCACCAAATCACAGCTCACTTTGGCTTAGGGATAACACACACAAAAAACTCCTCTTCAACATTTTTCAGGTCAGGGACCCCTTAGCTGAGAGAAAGATGAAGTAGGGACCCCCCACTAAATGTTGTATAAAATTGTGTTGCACAGATAGCTTCATAGACTTGTTTGACAGCTTGTTTGTTGTTTATTTGTTTACACATTATCTTTTATGTTAATATGATGGATTTATGTTAACAGACAGTTAAGAGAAAATACTGTATGAGTGAAATTTAAGAAAACATGAGGCCCAATTATGTTTCTTATTCCTTTTATTTATATTTTGACATTCCATTCAAACCAAGCAAATTAAAGCCAAAATCTAACATCTGAACTTCCAACCATTCATGATCAGGGGAGCAGATCCCAGCAGGGAAGGAGGGAACATGTCTGACATGTTCCTCCAATAAAGTATCTTTAAATAAATGATATCATTTAAAATCTATATTTAATAGAAGCTGATTCCACTTTTGAAATCATTCTCACATACAGTAAACACAATACTTTGTGAAGGTTTTATTTTTGATCCTGTGTGTCCTGATCATCAACAACTGCCAAATACATGAATCCACAAGCTTCATCATCGTCATCATCACTTGTCGACAGAGCTGTTAACTAGTATAATGAGTGAAGTTCAGCCAATATGAACGGATAGAAACACAATTGGAGCTGAAAAACGGAAATATAAGTAATACTGACCAAGGAATATCTAAACTCTCCGAATTAGACATATTTGTCTCCGCCAGGCCGAAAGGCATGGCGAGAGAGTATGTTTTCGCCCCTGTCCGTCCGTCCGTCCGTCCGTCCGTCCGTCCGTCCGTCCGTCCGTCCGTCCGTCCTGTCTGTGTGTTAGCAGCTAATCTCTGGCACCGTTGGCCCGGTCGCTCCGAAACTGTGCACACACACTCCCTGGATGCCAATTCAGAACCTCTGCCCCAATTTTCACATGGGCCTGTTATAGCGCCACCAGGAGGCCGATTTGTGCAAAACCCTTTTTTTTTACATTACTCCTACAGATTTTATCCAAACGTCATGCAAATCGGTACACAGTATCTCTATAGTCATGTGATCAACACAAAACTGTCCGATTTCCCATATTCCATCCTCATTGCCTATGCTTGGCTTCCAAAGTTTTCAGGATTGGTCCGTTTTCAACAAAAAGCCTCAAACTATGCACGCAGCTTGCGATTTCCGTGAATTTTCACACGCACATTCCCACTAGGCCGAGGAAGAAATGCCACCCTTTTCACATTGGCCTGTTATAGCGCCACCAGGAGGCCACAATAACGTACCTGACCTGGCGGAGACCTGTGCTCCGAGGAGCACTTTTTCTAATTTGTTTTTTATTTTAGTAGAGTTTGCACAACCTTTCTGTTATTGTTAACTCTCATCGTGTCACTGTCACAACGCAGAGCGCTCATTCTCCTAATTAACATAATTAAAACTAGAAAAAGTGCTCCTCGGAGCACAAGTCTCCGCCAGGTCAGGTAGGTTATTGTGGCCCCCTGGTGGCGCTATAATAGGCCAATGTGAAAAGGGTGCCATTTCTTCTTAGGCCTTTCACGGCAATCAGACACTGCATTCATGATTTGAGACATTTTGTTCCAAAAAATTGTTTTGTTAAATTAGACCTGCTGGTGGCGCTATAACAGGCCAATGTGAAAAGGTTGGCATTTGTTCCTTGGCCTACTGGGAATGTGCGTGCTTTGGAAGCCAATGTTAGCCAATTAGGATGGAATATGAAATATCCGACACATCCGTCTTGATGACATGACTATAGAGATACTGCCTACCGATTTGCGTGATTTTTGGACAGAATCTGAAGGAGTAAGAGCAAAACATTTGTTTTCCAAAGGTCAACCTCCTGGTGGTGCTCTAAAAGGCAGATTAATGGGAATAGGATAGGAGATGGTCTTTCATTTGGCAGAATGGTACATAAATACATGACTGTAAGCATTACAGATATAATAGTGAAACTCTTATACATTCTGTTAGTATTTACTTCTACATGTAATCATTATTTTTCTGGGGACCCCAGCACATTGGATTCAACTTTACTGGTCTTAGATACAATAGGCTATAGTAAAACCTAATATTATCCATATACACCAATTGAAAGCATGAAACGGTCTCGGTTGAAAAAAAACAAAAAACGATTAGGCTGTGTATGACAAGAGTATTTGAACATTAGCATGTCATCTATTCTAAAGTAATGCCCATCATGTGTTCTATAAGTTTAGTCCAAAGAATATAACTGGAAATGACAGTGAAACATTATGTTCTCAGAAATAAGGAATCACACATGACATGAGTATGAAACGTTTTGTTTTATTATTATATTGTTGACTATGCCTCATCGCTGCTTGTTGTAGTGAGAACTGGGAGGGGAAAGTTACAATGTAGACCACACCCCCACGCAGCCTTCCCTCCCCACAAGGAAGGGCAGTGCCCCAAAGCATTATGGTCATTGTAGTAATGCAGTAGTCCAGTCAAACCCCAGTCAAAAACACATACTTCTATATTGTTCTGGCCATAGGGTGCACATTTCAAAATGTGCTACTGTTATCTACTACAAATATTATTAACATTGAGTGACTGTAAGTTCTTCTAGGGGTGAAATGCTCCTTCAAGACTTTTAAGGTAGAATTAATTCCATTTTCGCCAGAAACAGGCTGTATCAAATATGAATGAATATCATAAACGATGCAGAGCCACCCTGCAAAACAAAAATGCCAGGGTGGTGTGCTTATGTTTGGAACACAGTTCTTACATGACGTGATCTAAGATTCCCAAATGGGGATTTCAACACAAAAAATAAAGCCACGAACCCATGAAACAGCGCCCCCAAATGGGGATTTCAACACAAAAAATAAAGCCACGAACCCATGAAACAGCGCCCTCTAGTGGCAGTGACGTCAGACTTCGGCGCTCTATATATCTATAATATAGTGTGTGTCAGGGAATGAATGTGCTGATGAGAAAGAAAAAATATCGAAAAGAATATAACAGAAAATCAAGAGAAAAAAAAATGAAAGAGAATTATAATGAAAATATTTAAAATGAAAATATAACAATGAAAAATAAGGAATAAACATCTTTGTTCTGAAGAGTATATTACAATTAGATAAAATACACCAAAATAAATCGAAATTTAAAGTTTCATAAAAAATAGAAGATCTACAAGCTCATAAAAATCTTCAATTAAAATGATAAAATATTTTCAAAACTTGTAAAATAAGTCAAAATGAGTTTATAATCTTTTTTTATTTAAAAAAATATATATATTAGAACATATTGAATCTTATTAGGGTTAATTTAACTGAGATGGGTTGAATGAAGTTGAAATCAATGGAGGCTAGGTCGTTGCCAAGCAACGTGGCAGTTACTAACACTTCCTGCTCAAAGAATTATGGGTAATAGAGTCTTAGAGGCACGAGAGGCAATTTTGGATGAGCTAGTTACGTAAATGAATGATTTGTCGCTGACATTATCCTTGGAAACTTCTACTTAGTTCTAACTTGATCTATACTGACTGGAGAATGACTGAAAATTGGACTAAAATTGCTAGGCAACGAACAAACTCATTCACGCATTCTCCTCTCATACACAGATAGGAGATAGGACAGACAGAGCTTTACTCCCTTGCTCACACACACACCGTAGAAGACAGCAGAAATGTTGATGTGTACAGAGAATTGGTGTAAAAAGGGGAAACTGACAGTTAATCATAGTAAGACTCAGATCATATATATATATGGTATTTCCTCTGAGTGCATACATTTGCACCTGTATTGGCAATAACAGGAGACATGGGATGGGTCGTGTGAGATAAGGTGGAAAGGCAGCATGTTATTGTTAACTTTCCTTATGGAACAGACTAATCAGAATGTCAGAGAATAGAGTTTGCAAGACATGTTTTAATTGGGATGTATCGATAAAAGGTGCATGGGCAAGTCTAGTAGACCAGATACAGTAGAGGATATACACTTACCTGGGTTACTTGTCAGTTTTCAAAATAACAGCATTGCAAACATCTCTATGGTTAAAGAAACACTTTATAGTTTATATCAGTACAAATGGTCACAGGATATATTGCATAAACCAAAACTGAGAATACGATACGATACGATAATACTTTATTGTCAGTTCACACTGAAATTTGTCTTGCGACACAGCAGCCATGTATGCAACAATAAACATGACATAAGAAAACAAAACAAAATACATACATAAAGACATACAAAGACAAGAGCAATGTCCACCTCTCAGCCTACCCCAAGCCTACAAACATACAGAACATTTGTTGATAAACAGCTGTTATGCGATTGAAAAGTATATTTATGCTCCATCATCCAAAAGACAAAGATCTCTATGTGCACCTTGAGACTGGTAGATAGGAGTAATAGAAGAAGAGTGGATTTGTACTTATTGTGACGTACATGATATTGAGAATGAGTTCTATTTTATTTTCTACTGCCCCTAATAGAGCTACGGCAAAAAAAAAAATGGTGTAAAAACCTAGATTTGATTTGGTTAATTGACACAGAGAGACTTGTATGGATGTTTGAACATTGGGTATGCGCACTCGCGGAATATTTAGAAAAGGGACAAACGGGCAAAGAGAACATAATGTGATGTATATTTATTTTTTCGTTTAGTTTTTGGGTGTTAACCAAATGTTTTCTTTTTACTTGTGCAGTTTTACAGGAAGTGAATGTGATTTATTTTTTTGTGTCTTATAAACATTTTTTTTTATTAATTCATTAATTCACTCACTCACGCATGCACGCGCACACGTGCACATGCACACACGCACACACACACACACACACATTGATTGTTGCCATGACCTCTCAGATCATGAAGTCCTTTCAGAAACGAATGAGACCGAATCCTCTGGACAAAACACATGAACTTTCAGTTTGGATTATAGTGCCGGGCGCACAGGGTGTACAGGATGCTGTTGCCACCAATTGCATTACCTTTTATTCAAACAGCTAGAGGTTAGTAAATCTCGTGCCAAGCTGTTTGTTGATTTTTCATCAGCTGTCAACCCCAGCAACCCCCATCAACCCCTCCCCAGGGGCCTGTTCCTCAAAAGGTGAATTAAAAAAGCCTGGCCTTAAGCCAAATCCAGGCTTGACAAAGTCAGGTCCGAAAAGCCTCGTTTATTCCGTTCCTCAGATGCCAAGCCAGGCTGAAAAGGAGCAACTTTGTCGAGCTAGGCTATGTCAAGACAGGCTGTGTCCAGCCAGGATAATGAAGCCAGGCTGAATGGGCGGGGATTCGCCGGCGACGTATTTCTATAAAAGACCATGAACTCGAGCGCAGATTCCTTGAACTTGACCAATCACGGAGTCCAAAACCAGAGCAGCGTTCTTCTCTGTGGCTGAATAGCAGCACTGCAGCAGCTCATGAAATCATACAAGGTAGTAAAATGTATTTAAGCAAGAAAGGAAACGCGACCGCAATAAATAGATCCAGGGAGAAAGCATGGCAAAGTATTGCAAGCACACACAGTGTGTGTGTGTGTGTGTGTGTGTGTGTGTGTGTGTTTGAGACGGACGGGCAACGGGACGAACGGGACGAACGGGAACGGGACGGGACGGGACGGGGGACGGGGGGGGGGTGTACTGCGACGGGGGCCAAAACGGGACGGGACGGGTTGACCGCGACAGGGGGCCGTGACGGGATGAGCGGGGGGGACGGGACGGGACGAGACACGCAATAAATAACCCCACATTTGCAAGACCACTTTGGTAGAGGTCTGGGTTGTAGTTACCTTGCCATCATGATGTAACTCCAAAGGTGGACAAGAAATAAAAAATAATTTCTCCATTGACTAGAAATTGATAATTTAAAATATGCTCCTCATTGACTTACAAAGAGGCTCCTTTAAACCCATAACTAATAATTTATATATATATATATATATATATATATATATATATATATATATATATATATATATATATATATATAAATTATTAGTTACGGGTATATGTGTGTGTATGTATGTGTCAGAAATTTTTTATAATATAAAAAAAATGTAATATATTATCAAACATCTAACAACAAGATGAACTATAGTGTTAACTATAACAGAGTGACAATTACATAATATCACATGAGTCATTGTGAAACAATTATGATTATGATTCATGGTCACACACTATTTCAGTAATTAATTTGATTATATCTTATTGTATTTATTTCATTTTATTTGAATGCAGGGTCATTAAAATGAGTCCATATACAAACACATGTTTTGTATTAACTGTGGAAAAACTTGAAGAACAAGGCACTAGATTAAGTAAGCTTGGCTGTTAGCCTGCTCCTGACCAGGCTAACTTCACAGCTAAATTGCCATGGTAACTAAGCTAGGCTTGCTTCAATTCTCTTTTGAGGAATCGGATAAGACTAAACTTAGCCAGGGTGAACTGGCTAAACTAATCTTCAAGATAATTCACCTTTTGAGGAACCGACTCAGCTCTAATCCTGGCTAAATTAAGCCAGGATAGGTGGAAAAGCCAGGCTTTAGCTCTAATTCACCTTTTGAGGAACAGGCCCCTGTTTGTCAATAAACTGGACTCTAGTTTGCTTGGTTGGATATACAGATATCATACTCTCATTCCCAGTGGGTTGAATGAGGACATTTAATTTGCTTGTTTCTTATGAAGTGAATCTGTCATTTGTGCTGTTTTATGTCATCCGTCCTTTATTGTTAACTTTTTTTAATGATATAAATTAGGCCTACCTGATGTTGTAGTAATGTACAGTAGGCTATTGTATTGACACACACAGAAAGATTGGACTTTTATTCACTTAATTTGTTTTACACCATATACTGTTTAAATTCACTTTAAAAAGAATCCAAAGTGAATCTAGTCTCAGTTTAGTTTCCACTTAAACTGACACAGTAGGTTAAATTCAAGCCCAGTCGCACCAGTATTTTTAAACCTATTTTAAAACTGGATTAGCAGTTGTATTTAAACTATTAGAGGAAAGATTTTTTCACAGGAAAATATGAGACGGGTTAAACCCAATTGAATTGTATGACTATAATGAGTTTTTCCAGCAGTTTTACAGAAGAGTCTGTTCAGTAACAGGGGTCTCTCTCCAGCTCTTTTGTAAGCAGAAAATGCATTTTCAGGTGGGTTACACATTTTATCCAATTAGGAGAGAGAACACCACAAAGATCAGATCAGGAAAAATGAATAGAGATTCTTACAATTTTAATACATAGTTTCACTTTGTTTTATTATTTTCAGATAAAAAAAAAGTAAGACATTACAAAATGTAAGACATTATACATTACATGTTATAATGTTGAACTCTTAAGGTCCGTACACACACCGTGAACGTTTATTCTGTGCGATTAATTTGCATTAATTTAAACAGCTGTTTGTGTTTATGAGGAGGCTACATGCACACAGAGCGCGATTAAGCTACGTAATTATTCTTCGAAACGAGGTCGATTTTTCAGCGCAAATACAATTATGAAATGAATGAGCCATTACCAAAATTAAAGTTTTATGGGAAATAATCGCGTCCCATTTTCGTTTTGTTTATTCGCGTCGCTCCTGGTGTGTAATGACCTTTATTCCTAGTTTTCTTTTATGAATTCAGTTGACATGACTTAAAGGCATAGTATGTAACTTTGCCCTGTATTTACGATACTTAATTTTTTTTGACCAATCGCTTAATTCCCTCTACCAGCAGTCAGCCACTGGAGTAGTGTAGTGGTGTTTACCTACAGAAACACTGGCCAGTGCCCACTCGCTGTATTTTGATGTTTTCACAGTTTGTTTTGGTAGACGGGGACGTTTTTGGTCTACCAAAACAAACAGTGAAAACTCCATAAATACAGCGAGAGGACAATGTGTTCCTGCAGGTAAACACTACACTACTCCAGCGACTGATGACTGCTGGAGAGGGAAATGATTGGTAAAAAAAAGTTAATATTTTTTTATTATGTAAACACATGGCAAAGTTACATAATACTATGCCTTTAATATTAACCATTTTCAACGTGGTGTCCCTATTTTGGTCATTAATTCATTCTGGTGATATCTAAATTCAGTGAATGGGCTAAAACTTGGTGGAAACAGTTTGGAGATTAAAAAAATAAAAGCATCACAGAAACAGTGCAAAGACTATTACTATTGAGGGGTCATCCTTCATATGAGATGCTATCAGAATCGTCATATCAGTATCATCCTTCATATGGGATGCTATCAGAATCGTCCTATCAGTATCATCCTTCATATGGGATGCAATCAGGATTGTCCTAGTATCAGGGTCATCCTTCATATGGGACGCTATCTGGATCATCCTATCAGGGTCATCCTTCATATAGGATGCTATCAGAATCGTCCTATCAGGATCATCCTTCATATAGGATGCTATCAGAATCGTACCACATATGGGATGCTATCCTACATGGGATGCTATCAGGATCATCCTACATATGGGATTCTATCAGGATCGTCCTACATATGGGATGCTATCAGGATCGTCCTACATATGGGATTCTATCAGGATCGTCCTACATATGGGATGCTATCACGATCGTCCTACATATGGGATGCTATCAGGATCGTCCTATATTATGGGATATATCTGGGGAAATATGTCTGATATGGACACGAAAAACCATTGCAGATGGACCTTTAAAGGAGGCCATCACCAATTTTCAACCTATCTTCATATAATTGGTCCTCACTAATGTTCATTATAAGATGACACCATTTCTGTCTACTCGTTCCGTGTCTCAAAGGAGGGCTTTGGACAATTCAGAAACCTGCCCACCAATGTCTGTCATCAGTAAGCAGGTTTGGTCACTAGAAACAAGATGTCATTGGTGGGCACGTTTCTGAACTGTCCACAACCCACCAATGAGACGCGGAGTAAGTAGACAGAAATGGTGCCATCTTATAACGAGCATTAGTGAGGACCAATTAAAATGAAGATAAGGTTGAAAATGGGTGAAGTGCTCCTTTAAGTGGTTTAAAGCTCCCTCTTTGTCAGAACGGACTTCCTCTCCCGTTTCTTCTTCTTGTCTTCCTTGTGGAAGATCCTTCCATCAGCCTGCTCCACCCACCTCACTTTGATGTCTGCTGGTGCCCCCTGGTGGTCCTTCATTTTCTGCTTCATCTGAGACACAAAGCAGAATGACTCATGATTTGATGTAAAGTGTCCATCGGTTCATGAAAGGCGCTATATAAAGCTATTATTATTATTATTATTATGAACAGTGTCTGGTCATCATCATCTGATCGTGTGTTATACTGTACATGGTCAGGGGTGGATTACCACTCAGGCCCGGGGGCCCAAGAGCTCGGGAGGCCCTCATGTCGATAACAGAGCCCCAAAAGTCCTACTGAAAACTGAAGGAATGGCCTAAACATTCACTTTGTAGACGTCACAAGATAGAGTAAGTAGTAAGTAAATAGATCAGATTGGATTGCTGTGGTGGAGGGCAACACCTACCATCAGCTCCCTGTACTTTACCGCACGACTTGCCGCACCTAAGCCGTGCTACTCTTACTCTGAGTTGGCGGCGGTGCCCGGGATCGAACCCATCATAATGCGTGCATGTTTATCTATAGGACTTTAGAGGGGGCATGCATAACCTATTAAGACCTGGAACTTTGTCATTTTTAGATTTGAGCTAAAAAAGCATTATTTTACACTTTGGGCTATTCAAAAATAGCAGATCTACAAGCTCATAGCGCGGCACCGAGTGCCGCGCTATGAGCTTGTAGATCTGCTATTTTTGAAAAATCGTTAAAATGTGTGCAAATCTTTGAATATATATAAATTTTTTTAAGCGAATTTTTTTTACTCAAATCTTTGCTTCTGGGGGTCCCTGGAACAAAATATTTTGATGGGGGTCCGCGGCCAAATACATATAAATGCTCACATTGTGAGCTTGTAGAACGGCTATTTTCAAATAGACGAAATGTATAGGGCTGAAGTGGTTAATGTATGTTTTGTAATGATAATCAAAATCTAGAAAGTAATTAAAGTTTTCAAATAATTGTAGTGGAGTAAAAGTACAATATTTGCCTCTGAGATGTAGTGGAGTAGAAGTAAAAGTATTGAAAATTGGAAATACTCGAGTAAAGTAAAAGTACCTAAAAATGTTACTTAAGTACAGTACTTGAGTAAAAGTACTTAGTTGCTTTCCACCGCAGCATGTCATTATAGGCGGAAATTCTAAAGATATTCAAAGAAAAGTTAGTATAGTAGCCTACATGTTATTTCATAAACAGTATTGTAGGGCTTTGTCTACATTATTGGTTGTGGTCCTGGCATGGACAGTAGACATTGAAGCTTATGCTGCCCATGCAGAATCATCATCTCCTACAGGTGGCGCCACTGAACTGCTCAGGAAAGCAGAATATGTAAAACATTCAACATCAACATGCATAATAATGAGATGCAAAGGAGGCAAAGGTGTACAGTACATGAAAACATCATGAAATAAAGGAGCAGGTCACCCATTTGCAATATATCACAGTGGCTCTCTCCATTCCCAACTCAATGTCTAGAGTTGAGAAGGAAGGAGGTTCATCCCTATTAACCCTTTAAGGCCGGGGAGGGAACGCATGTGTGTCATTTTAAGATCTCTTTGGCTATTCAAAAATAGCAGATATACAAGCTCATAGCGCCGCTATGAGCTTGTATATCTGCTTTTTTTTTTTTTTTTTATCGTGAAAATGTCTGCAAATCTTTAGTTTGAATATATATATATATATATATATACTTTTTTAAAGCGAAAGTTTGTAACTCAAATCTTTGCTTCTGGGGATTTTACAAATGTCTTCCAAATCCAAAATTTTCTTCCTAATTTTCTTTTTCTTTCTTTTACATTTACTTAGGTTGCAATATTATCAATGGTTTTCAATATTGGTTTGCAATATTATCAATGGTTTTCAAACTTTTTTCATGTCAAGGACCCCCAAAATAATATGTATTTGTCCGCGGACCCCCTCCCATCTAAAAAATATTTTGTTCCAGGGACCCCCCAGAAGCAAAGATGTGAGTTAAAAATGTATATAAAAGATTTGCACAAATTTTCACGATTTTTTTAAAAACAAATAGCAGATCTACAAGCTCATAGCGCGGCACTCGGTGCCGCGCTATGAGCTTGTGTATCTGCTATTTTTGAATAGCCAAAGAAATCTTAAAATGACACAGATGCGTTCCCTTCCCGGCCTTAAAGGGTTAAAA
This sequence comes from Gymnoscopelus braueri, assembly GCF_963280865.1. NCBI lineage: Eukaryota > Metazoa > Chordata > Actinopteri > Myctophiformes > Myctophidae > Gymnoscopelus > Gymnoscopelus braueri. The sequence continues at coordinate 27,556,095 of NC_137604.1, forward strand.
GATAATCTTATACGTTAAATGTTAACGGAGTGTAATCACCAAAATGTTTGATCTTTTATTCAATACAACTTTTCATGCACTTGATCTCTCCTTTATTGAAATGCTCATTATAGATGGACTGGAACCCATTTAGTCTACACACTGTGTCTCACAGGTGGGTTGTGGACAGTTCAGAAACCTGCCTACCAGGATTCCAAGCTAATAGAAACTACAGCCTTTCTCTTCCTGGAAAGTTAACCTGCAGAAGCCATTGTTCTTGCATACACCCAAAAAGTTTGAAATGTTTGAAATGACCAAACTGAGGATGTCACTGGTAGGCAGGTTTCTGAACCCACAGCCCTCCCCTGAGACACGCAGTGAGTAGACAGAAATGTTTATCTCATAATGAGCATTAGTGAGGACTAATTTTATGAACGTAAGGTTGAAAATGGGTGACGTTCTCCTTTAATTATAATAATACAGTTTGATTCTACCTGCTCCAAAATGGCTTCCTGCACTGCAGGGCCGTTCACATCCAGGGAGGAGCTCGTGGTCAGTTTCACTCTCAACACGTGTTTCTCCACTGGTGCTTTGAAAAGAAACACCCATTTCATTGATTAGATTCCAGATACTGTAAGCAATATTCTTCACAGTATAATGAAGCGAAATTAAAAAAGTGTTTTTCTTTCATCTTTTTTTAAATAATTTTTGTCCTTATTTCTCTTGGCCAAAATTGAAGGATAAAAGCAAATTCAAATCGACAGTAACATTCAAATGTTGACCTTTGCCCTCATCTCATCCTTTCTTTGTGGTTTTAGTGGAGTTATTCTATAGATTACCTTTATAGACTGATACCACACGTTACTGATTCTGAACGTTACAACTGAATATTAAGTATGACACATTATCTGCCTTTAGATTTAATTTGACTTATTATGAATCTAATTATATTTCTAATGGTGCCAAATCTTGCTGGCTGGGTATTGGGGGTAGTTTTAGAATGAACCAGACGGCTCCATATACAGTCCAGTAGAATTCTCATTTAGGGCCCCCAAAAACCTTGGGCCAGCTCTGAACCGCAGCACTTTATAGCCAAAGTAGCCGTGAGTTATCAGTTATCACTTACCGCTGTAGCAGATGAAGGATCTTTTTTTGTCACATTTCCAGTCTCCCCATTCGGACTGACCGCCAGCCATCTGTCCAGCACATGCGCCTAGACCACTATTTGGTTCCCCGCTCCTCCAGTTCCTGAATGAGGAGCTGCTCCCATCGGACCACTTCCAGGAGTCTCGGTACAGACCGATCCAGTAGTACCATCCCTTGGACAGCATGTTGTGGATCTCCTGGTTCTCAGCCTGGTTCCTCACACTGGCCAGGTCTGTGTGTTTCTCCCTGCACTCCCTCTGAGCCTCTGACCATGTCAGTCCTTTTTTAATGATGATATATTTACCTATCGGTTCTGAAAAGAAACTACAGTGAGTTCCTGTAAAGAATGTACACAATATGGCAGTTTGATACAGACCCCCGTTTGATAAAAGTAATATAATATCCCTGCGACCCAAAAATGGTCTGGAGCCAGGCTAACCCAAATCTTCACTGTAAAATCCTTAGTGTTAATTTAACTGTGAGAGCATACAAATGGAACCAAATTTGGTTCTATTTGTACTCTCTCAAGTAACGAGTGTTGATGTCGATTCAGGAGTATCTTGAGTATTGATTGAATACTTTATTAGACAGAAATGTGGAGGTACATACATTGACAGACATGAATGCAGTGTGTTATATTGTGTATTCAATCCATGTGTGTGGAATATTAATGTTTGCACAGTCTGGTGGAGCATACGTTTAACATTACTGTCCTCATTAAAAAATGAATGAACTTGAATAAACACTAGAATAATCAAAGTTACTGTAGCGACATTTCATGTAAGGTACGGTATGTGCCAGTAGTGAAAAGTAACTATGTACATGTACTCAGTTAGACCCTGTGAGAGTGTACAAATGGAACCAAATGGACCCTTAAGGGTCACCCAGAGTTACTCCAGTACTAAAGTAAAGTTTTGAGGTACTATTATTGAATTTTTTAGCCCTTGCTGGGTGACAGACAGACAGACAGAGACAACGGACGGACGGACGGAGGAACGAACAGGGGCAAAAACATAATCGCCGCCCCAGCAGTTCCGGCCTGGTGGAGATAATAAACACATCTCACCTGTGTGGTCAAAGCAGATTGGATAGGCCCGAATTGCACAGTTGCCATCTCTCCATTCACCATCACCATACATGACGGCACAAAGGCTGTTTGGTTCGTTTGGTTCTCCAGGAGCCCATCTGCTGAACTGGTGTTCCTCTGCATCTTTGTAGAAGCGCTCATCTGCCAGTGACCATCTCCAGTTGACATCGTTATACAGGCCTATCCAGGCTGCCTTAAAAGAAATGACACCAAAGTCATTAACCCATGCATGGGCAAACATTCAGTGAAAATAGCAGCTCTACAAGCTTGCAGATCGGCTTTTAGATCGACTTCACACATGGATCTTTGATATAATCTTTCAGGTATAATTTTCACATTAAATTCCACATAAATGTGTTTTTAAACAACTTCTCTAAACACTATTAACACCATTTGTATTCACAAGTGTCTGCTCCCAACACAGCTGACTTGTTTTCTTCAGCACTTTCATTTGACTTTAATTTTATTTATATTTTATTTGTATTTTATTTCAATTTTTGTTATGTGTTTGCTCTGAGTCTTAATGTTTTACGTAAAGTAATTCAAAGTGCTTTCCACATCACACGGCAAATTCATTTGCCTAGCCATGTGATGTGGTTCTTCTTTGAACCCATATGGCCGTCCTTGGAGCTTTGCATTAATTGTGAGCTTGTAAATGGGCTATGTTTTTTAATTAAAAAAAAACATGAATTCATTCATTGTTAAAGTGTTAAATAGCTCTAAATTCTTATAGTAATCATTACTATTTAATGTTTGTTCAGTAACAGGGGTCTGCCTGTCTCTCCAGCTCTCTTTAGTAATTAGTAATACATTTTCAAGTTGGGATATCAATTTCATCCAATTAGGAGAGAGTACTCCTACAGGATACAGGATATGCAATTGAAATTAGAAGTGATGAAACTGGCCCATCTGAAAATGTCTTCTATGTTTAATAAAGAGGTGTCCCACAATGGAAACAAGCTTTAGCTTTTTAATGTATAATCCACGTTGGCGTTTTTCTAAATAGTGACATTGTTGTGATTTTTTTAAACTGCCAATAAAGTATTCTATCTATCTAAGAACTGGAGAGACGGTGAGACCCCTGTTACTGAACAAACCCTCTATAACAAAGATCATCAGAATATAGAGCTTTAGATTGAAGGATATGTTCTCTTTTGGCCATGTTGCATTATTTATTAGCACTGACATTGTCAGTCATTTCTTTGTATATTTCAATAATATGCTTTGTATATTAAGTTATTTGTCATACAGTATCTGCGTGTGAAATGTTTGCCTAAAAGGCAAACAAAGTACATTTTACTCAAGTACTGTCCTTTATTTGAGTATTTCACAGGGGGAGGGTTCTGCATATTAAAAGCTATTAAATGTTAACAGAATCTAATCGCAATAATGTTTTATCTTTTATTCAATAAAATATCTAGTTTGTATCAACTTGATCTCTCCTCTATTGGAATGGAGTTTGAAGTTACAATGGTTTTATATTCCTCCGAGGTGGAAAGACTGGTGACGCGAGGTTAGGTTTTATATACAGTAGGAGGCGTGTCAGATAAAGTTAATATCAAATATCTAAATACTGAAACAAGCAGTGGTGGAAAAAGTACTCAAATGTTTTACTTAAGTAAAAGTATCAATACTGCAATGAAAAAATACTTATAAGGCACGGCCCCACCGCACTTTTATTTTACCTCTGGGGCGGAATCTGCCAATGCTTTGTCAATGCAAATGCGTGGATTCATGGTCTTCCACATTTTTTCCCAGAATCCACGCATTTGCATTGACAAAGCATTGGCAGATTCCGCCCCAAAGGTAAAATAAAAGTGCGGTGGGGCCGTGCCCTTAAGTAAAAGTCCGGAATTGAAATTGTACTTGAGTAAAAGAACAAAAGTATTGGTATCAAAACGTACTTAAAGTACCAGAAGTAGAAAGTAGGCTACTCATTATGCATAATATCCTGTTTCACAAGTTTTCAAATGTATAAAAGTCTTTTGAAAATAGCAGATCTACAAGCTCACAATGCGTTGCATCACAACGCATTGTGAGCTTGTAGATCGGCTATTTTCAAATGGCCAAAATGTATATAGGGCTGAAGTGGTTAATGTATGTTTTATAATAATAATCAAAATCTACAAAGTAACTAAAGTTGTCAAATAATTGTAGTGGAGTAAAAGTATAATATTTGCCTCTGAGACATACATTAAGTACAGACGTACAGAAAATTGGAAATACTCCAGTAAAGTAAAAATACCTCAAAATTGTACTTAAGTACAGTACCTGAGTAAATTTATTTAGTTGTGTGAGGTGCACAGAAAAGCCCAAGTAGATGTTAAAAAGACCACAAACACGTTTTTAAACAGTATTTGTTCCACCTCAGCATGATTCAAAAGCAGGTGTAAGAAAGGCGTAAATTAGTTAAAATATTTACTCCATCCACCATACGGGTCAGTGTGTTGACGTCCTCCAGGGTGTGTACAGTGGCCAGGTCTGTGAACTTGTCCCTGCAGAACTGCTGAGCATCTGTCCAGTTCATTGGGTAATTTACAAAATGGTACTGATGAGTGACACATAAGGACAGGCTCCATAGCCCTGTAGGATAGAACACAATACAATACAATATACATGTTATTGTCTTCTACCACTGGACTGTCCACTGTTTTCTTAGCAACTATTCTATCGATTACTTTTTCAACTCATCAAAACATTTTTGATATATCAGTGAATCGTAAAGAATTCTAAAATATATATATTTCTTTATTATCGATTAAATTGATTTGTTTGATTAACTGTTGCACCCCTATTGTCTGCACATCTGAAAATGTCCCTTTGTATTCAGTGAGGTGAAAATAAAAGCAGACAAGAGTAAAAATGTAAACTAACACGGTTTGGTTCATATTTATGATAGAACAGCAGAAATATTAGCTGTTTGAAACAGCCAAGCAGAAAGTCATATTAACAGATATATTAACAGATATATTAACAGTCATATTAACAGATATATTAACAGTCATATTAACAGATATCTTAACAGTCATATTAACAGTCATATTAACAGTCATAAATAAGAATAGCAGCACTTACCTGCTATGGTCACAACACCCAACAGAGCTTGTGTCTTCATTCTACAGTTGTCCTCTCTACATGTGACTCTGCTGTAGACAGGGCTTAGTGTTAAGCTTTAATAGCTGTATTTACACCATTGGAGTGTCCTGTGTTCATTTGGGTGACAATTTTACTACTTAAGTTATTTGTTTGATAGCCTATATCTTTCAAACAAAACATTCAAAGCGCTGCAGGCTCACGAGTCACGGCTGACGGCAAAGGAAATTTCATGAATCGCTTTCACCCTAGCCTTGCTTTTTCTGACATTCTGTCAATACAGCAGATCTGCAAGCAATGTGAAATGCTAGTGAGCTTGCAGATCAGCTAGTTTCTGATATTTGGTGTAGAGCAGTGGTTCAAGTGCCCTCTTGAAAATTCCATAATGGCCCATTATTATGACCGGGAAAGCATCTGTCATTTTAGATGTTAACCACTCTCAAATCTTTTGAAAATAGCAGATCTACAAGCTCACAATGCGTCGCGATGAGCTTGTAGATCTGCTGTTTTCAAATGGCCGAAATGTACATAGGGCTGAAGTGGTTAATGTATGTTTTGTAGTAATAATCAGAATCTACAAAGTAACTTGTAACTAAAGTTTTCAAATAAATGTAGTGGAGTAAAAGTGCAATATTGGAGTGTAGTAGATGTAAAAGTAGGCTACAGAAAATTGGAAATACTCCAGTAAATTAAAAAATATGTAAAAATTTTACTTAAGTACAGTACTTGAGTAAATGTACTTTCCACCACTGGGAAATGGATAAAAAATGGGTGTGGGGCTTAGCGAGCCGTCTGTAGGGACACTAGTGTTAATTATGCTGCTTTCTTTCTTGTGTTAGTTAGTAGGTTTATTATTGTGCGTTGAGTACTGACTTTTAATCATTTTGAATTTGCAATTCATGTTTTTTAACCGTATTTGTTTGTATGTTTTTTTATGTGAACTCCAGGCAGACGGGTTGCTATGGCACCAGCTAATCAAATCAAATGAAAACAAAGCGAGTCATGTGGTTCAGATCCACTCCAGAAGACTCATCCAGTCTATCAGAGGTTTGTTTATAACCAAATAAGTCTATGTTCGATCAGAGGGATAAACACTTATAATGTAACCCTTCTTATACCATTGTTTTGTTACACAGGAATTGTTAGAAAACTAATTTAGATTTTACTTGAGTAAAAGTACAACATTATTTTCAAATGTATAAAAATCTTTTGAAAATAGCAGATCTACAAGCTCACAATGCGTCGCGATGCGACACATTGTGAGCTTGCTATTTTCAAAAGGCCGGAATGTATATAGGGCTGAAGTGGTTAATGTATGTTTTGTATAATTGAAATCTATAAAGTAACTAGTGACTAAAGTTTTCTATTAATTGTAGTGGAGTAAAAGTACAAGATTTGCCTCTGAGATGTAGTGGAGTAGAAGTAAAAGTACTGAAAATTGGAAATACTCCAGTAAAGTAAAAACAATACCTCAAAACTGTACTTAAGTACTACTTAGTTCCTTTACACCACTGGTTAGATGTATGGTTAGGTGTAGCTGTAGGGTTTAAAGCAGAGAGGTGTCCAGACCTTTTTTAAAGGGGCCTTATTCCAAAATATGAAAATACCTTAGGGCCGACTGCATCTCCTGTCATACTGTACCTTACTGTACCTTACTGTACCTTACTGTACCTTATTGTACCAATGTCAGATACAAATGCATCACATTACTAGCCTGATTATCAGCCTGCAGCTGAGTGGGCGGGGTCTATGGTTTGGAACCAGGCTATCACATTACACTTGTTTTCCCTTCACATGCATGCATTGCTATTATATTTACAGTCCAATAAATTCAATTGTCTTTTGTTCAAATGGCAGCGTAGCCAAATCAAATGTACCCATGTGCGAAAAGGTCTGTACAAAAATGAAAATAAAATATAAATTATTAAGAACCAATTTCTTTCACATCTTGAAATGGAAAAAAAAAACATGTAGTCAGAAATCCTTACAAAATGAGAAATAGACTATTTGCCCATGCAGGTTAATTTCAAAACACACTGAAACTTCTTTGAATGGATTTCACATGACAATAGTGGCAGCTATAGGCCATAAATCATACTTTTTAGGAAGGTATTATTTATAAAAGCTGCCCTTGTGAAAACGTGTAAAAATGTCTGGTTTAAATAATGAACTTTAGTTAAGTACAATAAACTGCTAATTGTTGGGGACAATTAGTTAGTTGGGGACATCCATGTTTGTTGTGTCTCTAAACCAATGTCTAAAGACTTCTTGGATGTACTCGATGCTTTTGACCTTGTTCAGCACGTCACTGAGCCTACACATAAACTTGGGCACACGCTAGATCTGGTCATTTCTCATGCTTTGCCTATTTCTAATGTCCAGGTCTGTGCTCCAGTTGGCTCGGATCATTTCCCTGTCACATTCGACTTTGTACTCCCCTGTGACACGTTTAACGCTTGCGTTCCCGCACGCCAGCGCCGTGTGTTGAAAACCGCCACTGCTGTGCTCTTTTCTTCTACTTTTACTAGTGCAGCTCAGGCTGTGAATGTTTTAGATGTCGGCTTAGACACTGATCAACTTACAAGCTCTTTTCTATCCACCTGTACTGGCATTCTCGACACTGTTGCGCCGTTTAAAGCCATGTGCCCCAGACCCAGGTCTGAGCCTTGGCTAAACGAGACCACTCACACCGCCAGGAGAGAGTGTCGGAAAGCTGAGCGCAGGTGGAGGAAAGACAGGCTCCATGTGTCACATGAAATTCTAAAAGAGTGTTGGAAAAACGATCAGAGCACTGTCAAAGCTGAAAAAACAAGGCATTTCTCTGATATTATTTCCAAAAATGTGGATAAACCGTGTGTTCTTTTTCAAACTATTGACCAGCTGTTAAAACCTCCCCAACCTACTTGTCTGGAGGCATCTTCTGAGGTCTGTGAGGATTTTCTCAGCTTTTTTGTAGATAAGGTCACAACCATTAGAGCACACATCTCCCCCCTGCCCTAGAACCCTCTCTGGCTGTCACCTGCACAACTGTATTTAATCATTTCAACCCTGTGTCATTCTCTAAACTCAGTGAACTGGTCATGCAACTCAAAACCTCATCCTGCCCCACTGATGCTATCCCCACTCACCTCTTTAAGGAGGTCTGGGAGTCCATTGGGCCTAGTGTCCACAACATCATAAATAGCAGTCTGGCCTCAGGTGTTGTACCAATATACTTTAAAACAGCAGTCTTGGCAAACTACAGACCAATTTCAAAGCTTCCTTTTATTTCTAAAATCCTTGAGAAAACTGTTTTATTTCAATTACAGTCTTTCTTGCAGGAACAATCTGGATTTAAAGCATTTCACAGTACCGAGTCAGCGTTGTTGAGGCTATTCAATGATGTGCTATTGACCACTGACAAAGGTAACTCTGCTATTTTGCTACTCCTTGACTTGACCTCTGCTTTTGACACCCTGGATCACAAGACTCTAATCTCCCGTTTGGAGCAGTGTGTTGGTGTCACAGACACTGCCCTAGACTGGTTTAGGTCTTATCTATCTGAGAGATGTTTCTCAGTCAAATCAGCGTTGTTGAGGCTATTCAATGATGTGCTATTGACCACTGACAAAGGTAACTCTGCTATTTTGCTACTCCTTGACTTGACCTCTGCTTTTGACACCCTGGATCACAAGACTCTAATCTCCCGTTTGGAGCAGTGTGTTGGTGTCACAGACACTGCCCTAGACTGGTTTAGGTCTTATCTATCTGAGAGATGTTTCTCAGTAAAATTTGGAGATTTTGTGTCATCCTCCACGCCCCTGTCTTCCGGTGTCCCCCAGGGCTCGATCCTTGGGCCTATACTGTTCTCCCTTTACCTTCTCCCCCTGGGACTAATTTTTAAGAAGCATGGCATCTCATACCATCTCTATGCAGATGATTCTCAAATCTACATGCCCTTAAAGAAGGAAAGTAATAGCTCCCTGACACCACTTCTAGATTGTCTCAATGATGTTAAAACCTGGATGGCTTTTAACTTTCTAAGTGTCAATGAAAAAAAGACAGAGGTCATAGTGTTTGGGCCTAGTGGTCCTGGCATTATACCCACCAATCTGGGCCCCCTACAGTCTTATGTGAAACCTGTTGTATCCAATCTTGGAGTCAAATTTGACAATCTGCTCAAATTAGATAAACAGGTAAATGCTGTGGTCAGCTCCAGCTTTTATCATCTGAGACTGCTTGCCCGAATTAAATCAGTTCTGTCTTTCAATGATTTTGAGCGCGTCATTCACGCCTATATTTCCACACGTCTGGACTACTGTAACGCGCTATATGTCGGGCTAAATCAAGCCTCCTTGGCACGCCTGCAGCTAGTCCAAAATTCTGCGGCACGCCTCCTGCCAGGAACCAGTAGGCGTGAGCACATTACGCCCGTGCTGACTTCACTCCACTGGCTACCTGTTCGCTTCAGAATTGATTTTAAAATGTTATTGTTTGTTTTTAAATCCCTGAATGGCTTGGCACCTCAGTACCTCTCTGACCTCATAAAGGTATATACCCCCCCAAGGTCACTGCGGTCTGCTGGCCAGCTAAGTCTCGAGGTCACAGTAAGGACCAAATTAAAGACCAGAGGCAACCGAGCCTTTGCTGCCATAGCCCCCACCCTATGGAATGCGCTCCCCCCCTCCCATGTCAAAAGGGCCCCCACCATTGAGACTTTTAAATCTCGGCTTAAGACACACCTTTACACCTTGGCATTTTAACCCCGCTTGAGAGTTTTCTGTGGTCTATGTCTTATTTGTTTTCTGTGTGTTTTTGCTGGTGTTTTCTGTGTTTTTAGCATATTTTAGCTTGTATTTTGCATGATTTTCTGTACAGCACTTTGTAAACCCTTAGCCCTGGTTGTGAAATGTGCTATACAAATAAAGTGGATTGGATTGGATTGGATTAAGAATACATGTAAATAGATGTGTAACCTACTGCACATACACACAGTAGATGGTCTGTCTGTCTGTCTGTCTGTCTGTCTGTCTGTCTGTCTGTCTGTCTGTCTGTCTGTCTGTCTGTCTGTCTGTCTGTCTGTCTGTCTGTCTGTCTGTCTGTCTGTCTGTCTGTCTGTCTGTCTGTCTGTCTGTCTGTCTGTCTGTGAGCAGCTAATCTCAGGCACCGCTGGACCAATCGGTGTGAAACTCTCACAAATTATCTAACACATCCAATCGGGAGAGAGAACACCACAAAGATCATTTATCACCTCATTTATTAGTTTCAACACTTCTAATTAGTGTGGTTGCCCGAATGGGCAACCAGACTATAGTACTCTACCGACTTTATTCTTTCTAGATAAACTTTTTTCTCACGCGCTATTTCTCCCACAGTTTATTTTTCCCAATTTCGTGCCATATGTCAAATTGACCGGCTTCACCGGGACCAGACTGCTTGTACTTTGCTAAGAGATTGGTTACATAGTTTAATTGATATTGATTTATTAGTGAATAAAATTTCCCCATCCACTTTAATGAGAATTGCAAAAACTCCAATTCAAGTTTTTTTTTCTCGGAAACCGTAAGGGCTACAGTTACAAGACTTGGAGGGGAGGTTAATAGTTTATTGCAAAATTATAAAAAAAAAGAGTCACATCAGTCGGCCACATGGTGGCGCTATAACAGCCCACTTTACCTTTTGGCCTATAACTCTTGAACCGTAGGTTGTAGAATAAAAAATCCTTTTCCCCTGGATTCGTTGGGTCACGACGCAACTCCCCATATAGGCCACGCCCATTTCCGTCTGGATAGATTTTCCGCCATTTTGAATTTTCTTCAAAACACACTTTTATCTCCTCCTCCTACAGATTTTGTCCAAATCTCACAGAAATCGGTACACATGATCTATGGACCCACGCGATAAACATATCCAAGCGGATAGTTTGATAGTCTATACCGTTCGGCCGTAATTGGATTCCAAAGTTAGCGGGAGGGGCCCGTTTTACAAAAAATGCCTAAAAACGTGAACGAAACGTCCAGTCAATCCCAAATTTGAATCACATGTCGCGGGTGGTTTACTCAACTAATCCCCAAAAGCATTTCCACTTTGACCGATAGGGGGCGCCACAAATTTGCAAAATGTAACCGTTTGACACAAAAACATTTTTGGAGGGATCAGTTCTCTCAAAAAGAAAAGGAAGTGATCTCAGGAGTGACATGACGATGTAATTGGCCCGCTACATTTGTGGGAGGGGCCTGTTTCTTTAGTGGGAGGGGCCTATTTCCTAAAATCAAAACGGCACGCGTCACGAACGCGGGATCCGATCGGCACCGAATTCGAATCGCGCGGCCTCCGACGGTATTCCTCCAGGCGTATTCCTCGAGTCCCGGCGGCCGCGACCCGCGACCCGCGTCGGCGCAACCACACTTTGCAATTTCCCTGAATTGCGAAGCGTCTAGTTTTCTTTAATACTGTGCAATTTGGCCCCTTTTTGTTTTCTCATGTGCAACAAACAAGATACAACAAGGCCTGTCTTGGAATACATTGTAAATCAATACAACACAGACCCAAACCAATACAACACAAGCTGCTTTTCCTATAGAAACAATACAACAGGTAGCCTACAGCTCCAGTGTTTAACTAAAACAAAGAATGTTGTAGGCTATATGCTTAGAGAGGATTGTGAAGTGAAATTTCTCCAATTTGGCACAGTAAAATATTACCATATGTTTACCAGTGCTAGAATATGACCTTCTCACATGGTATTTGTTTGGTGAAAGGTCAAAGTTCAGAGAAATGTATACATGTGATAATCAGCACCACCATTACATTATTAATGTCATGCACCCTAGAGGCAGCTTGCTACACAGGACCCCAATGGAAACAAGCAATAGTGCTTCCTTGGTTTTATTCCTTCCTTTACTACACTGAGCCCACAAAATGCTATTTCATGAGGATGCATACATGTACCCCCACTTTATGTACTTCTTGTGAAGATCAGGGGTTGATTACCGAAGAGGCCTATCGGGCCCAGAAGCCCAAGAGCTCAGGGGCCCTTAACCAGAGCCTCCGTGTGAAGCTTATTAAACTTACAGTGGTTGAGAATGGTGTATTTGGTTCGCTCACTTTGATTAAAGTGTATCTTCACTGTAATTCACTTCACTGTTGAGATACAGCTGAATGTATTTATAGTTATTGTGCTGTTGGCTTTGAGAGTTACTGCACTCTGGTGATCCTGTTGAGATAGGTGAATGTACATCTTAATTAATATGCTGTTGGCCTTTTTCATATCCTTGCCCCCTGGGGCCTATTGTCTCATAATCCGCTGATGTTAAAGATTAGTCTATCATCTATATGCATTTTCTCTATGCATTTTCTAGCGCTATACATTTTCTTTTCTTTTGGTTAATTAGGCTACACATACTTTTGTTAAGGGTTAGGGTTAGGGTTAGGATCCCTGGCTAATAAGCCAAATATGCCTTAATACATTATAATTGTCCTCTATAACTAAAATGTCAAATTAAAAACACCTTAAATATTGTATTTATTTTAGAAATAGTTCATCTTTCACAAAATAGGGGAAATGCCCGTCGCAAGTTGATGATGTCATTTGTCCATGTGTGGTCTAGCCCTATGGAATTTATGGAATGCATGTGAAAATAAAAAACTACTTAATACTTCCTACGGTTAATATGAGCATCAAATCAATATTTTAAATTACATTACAGTCATTTAGCAGACGCTTTTATCCAAAGCGACTTACAATAAGTGCATTCAACATAGGTAGGCAAGAAAACTACTAATCACCAGAAGTGCATTCTCTTCTAAAACCAGCAACTAAGAGCATACCTAGCGCTAAGGTAGAAGTGCAATATATCAGCTACCTACTTTCTTAAACAGATGAGACAAATAGGAAAATCAAATGAGCAAGAGCTAAAACAAATAAGTGTATCAATTAAACAAGATCCAATAAAACAAGAGCTCATACAAATAATTGACAACAAGTAGGCAAGGCTAAGAGGAAGGATCAGGGTAGTGTTTCCTGAAGAGGTGGGTTTTCAGCCTGCCGCGAAAGATGGGCAGTGACTCTGCTGTCCTGACATCAGTGGGGAGTTCATTCCACCACTGTGGGGCCAGAACAGAGAAAAGCCGTGACCGTGTAGATCGGCCAGAAGGACATCTGAGCGACGGGGCAACCAGTCGCCTCGAGGCGGCAGACCGAAGTGGTCGGGCAGGGGTGTAAGGCTTGACCATAGCCTGGACGTAAGAAGGAGCTGTTCCTTTCACTGCCCTATAGGCCAGCACCAGGGTCTTAAACTGGATGCGAGCCGCTACAGGGAGCCAGTGTAGAAAACGGAGAAGGGTAGTTGTGTGGGAGAACTTGGGAAGGTTGAACACCAGACGAGCTGCAGCTTTCTGAACAAGCTCCAGAGGTCTGATGGCAGACGCCGGGGCACCAGCAAGGAGGTAGTTGCAGTAATCCAGGCGGGAGATGACAAGAGCCTGGATGAGCACCTGCGCTGCCTTCTCAGTGAGGAACCGACGAATCCTCCTGTCCTGATGTTGTAGAGGAGGAATCTGCAGGAGTGTGTCACTGATGCGATGTTTGCCAAGAACGACAGTCGGTCGTCCAGGGTCACACCCAGATTCCTCGCAGTCCGAGTTGACGTCACCACAGCATTATCAATGGTAATGGCCAAGTCTCGGTGCGGACAGCCCTTCTCCGGGAGGAACATCAGCTCAGTCTTGAATATGTTTTTTTTGCACTGTTGCACATGCATTCCATAAATTCCATAGGGCAAGACCACACATGGACAAATGACATTATCAACTTGCGATGGGCATTGCCCCTCTTGAGTAAAAGATGAACTGTTTCTAAAATAAATTTTTATCAGAATCTAATTATGGGTCCCTAGCTGTAGACTTTATGGAGGAATGATATAGTAAATTTGGATCCTGATTTGAATTGGGACACGGCTTGGTCTAATATATTGCTGTCTTCTAGGAATCCAGATCATCAACAGATTCATTTAAACTTTGTTCACCGAACATATTTGACTCCCCGTAGATTATGTGCTATGAGGATTTTAAATAGCCCCAACTGCACATTTTGTACTCTAAATGTTATTGGTACCTTTTTTCACATGGTTTGGGACTGTCCAAATGTTTCCTCTTTTTGGATTATGGTTGCAGCTAAACTGTCATTACTTTTGGGAACTGATATCACACCTGCTCCATCTGTATTTATCTTAAATGATGTGTCCCGGCTACACCTGAACTGCACACACAAGCGCATCTTCTTTGCTGGCTTAACAGCGGCAAAAAAAAAGGTAGCTACGAGGTGGAAATCTCCTCATACCCTAACATTTCGCCAATGGGCTTTAACGTTTTTAGATATTGTTTATTTGAACTGTCAACGGCGAGGTTACATGGAGCAAGTGAGAGGAACATTGATATGTGAACGGAACGGAACTTTAATTCAAGATCAAGAGGTGATAGCAAATACTTTTAATAGTTATTTTATAAATTCAGTTGGGGAACTGGCCCAATGTTTCCCCACTAGAATTCTGACATGTGCCCCTATTAATGATGACAAGCCCATTTTTAGGATAGGAGAAATTACCGAATCTGCAGTGGTTAAGATCATGAGCTCCTTAAGAGACTCAAAAGCAAGGGATGCTTATGACATGGACACAACATTTTTAAAAACACACAAGGATGCATTAGTTTGTCCCATAGTTCATTTGATAAATTTATCAATTAGGCAATGCACTTTTCCTAGCATCTGGAAATCCGCCATTGTAACACCAATTTTTAAGGCCGGTGACCAGACAAATGTGGCAAATTATAGGCCCATTAGTATTCTACCTATAGTGTCCAAGGTGGCCGAGAAATGGGTTGCTCAACAACTGACCGCTCATTTGAATACAGGCCATACTCCTTTGTGTCCACTGCAGTTCGGTTTTCGCTCCAACCATTCAACAGAAACCGCTAACTGCTACTTTTTGGAAAGTGTCAAGTCAAGTTTGGATAAAGGTGGTACAGTGGGTGCAGTATTCCTGGATCTTAAACAGGCTTTTGACACTGTAGACCATCCGGTACTCTTGTCAAAACTCTCTTTCTTTAACTTTTCTACTGAGGCAGTCAGATGGTTTGATTCATATTTAACAAATAGGAAGCAAAGGGTTCGTATTGGTAACAAACAGTCAACATATCTTAACAGTGACATTACTGGGCCCTATCTTGTTCAGTTTGTATATTAATGATCTGCCTTCTGTCTGTCCATCTGTCTCCATACAAATGTATGCTGATGACACAGTTCTCTATATACATGCTGAAAACAAACAACTAGCAGCAGAGAAACTAACTGCAGCCATGGTCCATGTATCTGATTGGTTGAGGAACTCATGTCTACATCTGAATACAAACAAAACTGTTTGTATGTTTTATTCACGCAACCCCACAGACAATGTTTATCCTGACATTATCGTCAATGGAAACATTATTAAGGTAGTATCTGAATTTAAATATCAAACAGCATTTGTGTCACGTGTCTGAAGACAGAACATAAGGCTCATGACACCGTCCTACTAGAGGAAGAGTATAAAACGAGGCAAGCAAAGCTCAGTCCGATCAAGTCTGATGCACAGCAGATGATAAAGAAACGACAGAGCAGAGTTCATGAGCTCAAGCAGATATTAAATAAGAACAATGTAGAAGCGGCAAACGAAAAAGAAGACACCATCAAGGTGTTCAGTGCTCTAGTGGCAGCTGTTCAAAGCAACCAGGTTATGCTCATTGAGGAGATAGAGAAGAGGCGGAGAACAGCTGAGAAGCAAGCTCAAGGCTTCATCAAACTGCTGGAGCAGGACATCGCTGTGCTTCAGAGGAAAAGTACCGAGCTGGAGCTGTCTTCACACACTGAGGACCACCTCCATCTCCTTCAGAGATTCCTGTCAATTTCCAGTGTTCCACAAGTTCTCGATTTGAGTCTGTTCAACGCCCAAAGTTTTCAGAGTCTGAAGACTGTGTGGACAGCCGTCGCTCAGCTGGAGGAGATGCTACATGACAAAATGGAGGTGATTCCTAAAGCCAAGCTGAAGAGGGCCCAACAACGCTATGTATTAGATGTGACCCTGGACCCTGCTACAGCAAAGTCCAGTCTCATTCTCTCTGAAGATGGAAAACGACTAAGGGCCAGCAGACCCTTAGTACCTTCATATTACTGGAGTAACTTCTCTGAGCGCTGTGTACTGGGTAAAAAGGGCATCCGCTCATCTAAGATCTATTATGAGGTTCAAGTTAAAAGAAACACAGAGTGGAAGTTAGGAGTGATTGAGGAGTCCTTCAAACGTGGCAGGAAACCACAGGTATTCTGGGTGCTGCAGCTGAAGGACGGAAAGTACTCATGCTTCAAAAATAAAAAACATACCTACTCCTGGTATACTAATCCATCAACCCCTCTCTCCCTGCGTGTGAAGCCCAAGAAGATTGGGGTGTTTGTGGATTATAATGGACGTGAGGTATCTTTTTATGATGTTGATAACGGGGCTCTGCTCCACTGTTTTACAGGCTGCAAATTTCAGGAAAAGCTCTACCCAATGTTCTGGTGCAACAGTGATACTGATGATGCTCCTCTCATCATCACACCTGTTGATGGAAGTTAGTGACTTTGTCTGTATGCATTGTCGTGTGTCACAATAGGATGAGATTTAGTTACTGTGCACACAAAAGGATGTGATTCAGCACAATTATTAATATTGTACTTATACAGTATTATTGTATACAGAACAGATTTTTACTTTATACTTTCATTGTCATGTGTCACAAAGGGATTTTTTTTTTGCTACTGTGCACAATTATGATTGTACTTATACAGTATTATTGTACTTATTTGGGAACAAGCTCTCTGTGGGCATGTTTGCCTGGATTCTTTTGCTTTTTTCAAATGTGGTAAAATACACATTGCCTGCTCTAACCTGTAAACAATGTCATATGGTATACCGGTAATCATATTCCCTATTGTTTGTTTTTCTTTCTTAAGTCAATTTCTGTTTAAGGCCATAAAGAATGTAGATTTGTGAGAAGTTTGTGGGGATTGCTTGTTGCCTTTTCCGCTTTCTGATCCTCTTGGATCTGTCATGCTTGTTATTGTATAGTATCTGACTAAATAAAGATAATGGCACCAATTTGGTCAATTTGAATTACTTACTTGATACTGTATGAACTTACTATAGGTCCAAGTATGATAATAACCTATAACACTATACTTAAACTTTTGTTTAAGTATAGTGTATTCTTGTATAGTTTTTTTTTGGAGATGTTTGTCTGTTTTCCCATGCATAGAAGTAGGTAAGCCAAAACATTAAGGAATAAAACTTTGAATTGTGGGTAGTGTAGTTTGTTGGGGAACCTTCCCTACAGAAAGGAAAGCCCTCCAGCACATCATTACAGACCGGCTGGTGCAGGTCACACAAACTACTGGTACATTCTTCATCATTAACCTGGTGAAAATAACAGTTGAACGAGTGTATGAATCAAGAGATAGTGCCAGATAGCCAAAAACTAAATTGAACTAAATGTATTTACAATTGATTGAAAACATTAGCCTATTGTTCAGATTTCATGAATTACTGATGATGATACATTTGACGCCACTTTAAATATGAGTTAATTACTTAATTCACTAGAGCTCCAGGGCTGTGCTGTGTTATGTTATGAAATAAATATAGAGCACCAGTGATGAACACAGCATTAGCAATGTTAATTGGGTCCATTTTGAACTCGTAGTTAAACTGTCACTAAGGATTTGACCATAACAGCCTGATGACATGATCACGCTAGAATCATAGCACATTAAAATGCATTTTGACATTTTCTAATGAAATCATTAATTATGATGGCTAAGAACATGACAAAGGGAAATGTATTGAAAGGATTGTGCATGCACGTCCATGTGCCCAGGTGCAGGTCAAACAATACTGTTTACAGCTTGAATCAACATTTTCATCACAGACGGATTTTCGAGGAAGATCCTTGTGTGATCAAAACGTTGATCACGAGGTTGTTGTGTGATCAAAACGTTGATTCAAGCGATAAACGGTGGAGCTTGTTTTTTTGCCAATGTGCGAACCTTATTTTATTTTATAAAGTGAAATATATTGCCTGATCTTGACTATAACTGACAGCCTTGCTTGATGCATGATGACCATGCTTTATTTTATACATGCATTATAATGCCTTATATTTTGTCATTTTGTAATACAAGTAGGCTACAACTATCATGTGATTATAAGTTGTTTATGATGTTCCCATGACTTCTACTGCCTTACACCATGATGATCCCTTTTAATTATGTGCCGTTTCTGCCCCCCTGTGGACAGCATGTGTCATAACAGCCATATATGGTAGTGCACTGTGGATGGGAGCTGGCGTTTGGCTTATGGGAAGGCTCTGTTACACTAAATGGAACCTTAATTAGTATCATTGGTAACACCTGTGAAGGAGGTAAGACGTGTTTCAGTGGAGTGCCATCTTTTCAATTGAAATTAAAGTCAAACTTCTTCTGCAGATACCCAGCCTACTAGCTCTGTTGAAACTTCATAACTACAAGTTTTATACATAAACAAGACATAGCAGAGATACCATCCACTGCCGGTGAGTTCAGTCAATGTAATTGTATCCACAAACCTAGTTTTCTCTCATTATTCAATGTTTAAATGCAAATGTACATTTTCATTGCAATAGTACTCTATGCTGGCTAGCTATACTAACATTATACTATAAATGTCTAGATGTTTCATAGAATGATTTGACCTATTGAAAAGAAAAGAACATGTATTTTGTTGACATTTTACATTTAGACTTCAATCAATTCAGCTATCAAAACTTGATCATGGTTTAGTTAGACACCGGGGACAAATTACAAGTAGCTCAGAGGTAAAGTAATTACTTAACCATGTAGGGCCCTCACTTATAGCTATTTGAAAATTAATTTCAGGTTTTATTTTCCCCCTCTTTTTCTATCAGTGGGTTAGGATTTATCCTAGCAATGCCTTTGTATGGCAAATGAGTTCATATGTCTGTTCCTGTGGCCATGAACTCACACAATAACACTTTACCCCTTAATTTTATGAACAATCTTCAAGATGTTGCTACTAATCATAATTTGATACACGCAAAGATATCAAAAGAGTTGGAAGTAAGAGCTACATAGCCTGGCATTGCCAGACTGAACATGTGAATATTTGTAATCAGTCTGGCAATGCCAGGCTAGGACATATAAGGATGCCAGGGAGGAGCTTCTAGTAGGCCTACACAGTAAAATGTTATCGTTTTTGTCACAGATATGCCATAATTAGCCGCAAGCAACTCTTAGATCCTATTTTTAATATCTGGAATCTAGAGTTGCAATACCAACCCTTGACAGCTCATACATTCAAACTGAAAAGTCAGATCTGATTGTATTAAACGACGTTGAACTCACCAACATTGCAGCTGTACGGCAACTTTGGATTATCCTCTTTGTATCTGCCACGTTTTTGTTTCATAAAAATCCACCATAGACATGTTATGAGCTACTTAGTGTCAAAAAAATCTGTGCAGGTGATTATTTTTTTAAGTGTTGGAGTTTTGAAGCGCTCGATCAGTCGTTTTCAATTACAAAACAAAAAATTATGTGCAACGTCATTTAATACAATCAGATAGGACTTTTCTGTTTGGATGTATGAGGTGTCAAGGGTTGATATTGCAACTCTATATTCCAGATATTAAAGACGGGGTGCCGTGATTCAGTGATTTTTTACCCACCCTAAAACATAATCATCAGGTATTATGGTTACACTAGGAGGAAGATTTGTTTCAAAAAAGTGTACAGAAAGTGTTAAAATTAGATTTTTGTGGACACGCCTCCAGTTCATTAAGTATACCTGGTTCTCACCTTAGCACCTCCTCCACCACCTTAGCACCACCCACCTGTCCTAGTCCCTCCTCCTCCTCATGCCCAAAGTGCTGTTTTTCTATAGGCACGTTTTTCAGCCTCCAGGAAGAAACTCAAAATAGTCAGAGAAGACATAAAACACCACAAAAACACCACCAGGGGGCTTAATGAAGTTCTAGACACATGAAAAACAGAAAAAGTGCAAAACCATGGCACCACCTCTTTAAAAATAGGATGTAAGAGTTGCTTGCGGCTGTGGCATAATATATAAATAAAGTGACTGTCTCCTTTCATGTCTCCTTCATGTCTCCTTACAACTCCCTAACTGTCCTCCTTTCCTCTCCTGCAGCTATGGCCTCGGCCAGTGGTGTCATGATGTCTGAAGAACACTTCCTCTGTTCAATCTGTTTGGATGTTTTTACTGAGCCTGTAACTATTCCATGTGGCCACAGCTACTGCAAGGTCTGTATCACTAAATACTGGGACAGAAATGTCACCTGTAACTGTCCCTTGTGTAAAAACCCTTACAGTCAGAGACCAAATCTCTGCGTCAATACTATGTTCTCTGAGATGGCTGCCCTGTACAAGAGATCACCAGAGGTGAGACCTTCCATCAGTGACAGTTCCCATCAAGACACAGTCAGTCCAGGGGAGGTACCCTGTGACATCTGCCCTGATGCTGCTAAGCGCAAGGCCCGGAAGTCCTGCCTGGTCTGTCTAGCCTCGTTCTGTGAAACCCACCTGGAGCCTCATCGCAGAGTTGCAACCTGCAAGAAGCACAAACTGATTGACCCTGTGGTGAACCTGGAGGCAAGGATGTGTAAGAACCACGGCAAGCTGCTGGAGATCTTCTGCAGAAAGGACCAGGAATGCATTTGTGTCACGTGTCTGAAGACGGAACATAAGGCTCATGACACCGTCCTACTAGAGGAAGAGTACAAAACGAGGCAAGCTAAGCTCCGTCAGATCAAGTCTGATGCACTGCAGATGATAAAGCAACGACAGAGCAGAGTTCATGAGCTCAAACAGTTATTAAATAAGAACAATGTAGAGGCAATAAAAGAAAAAGAAGATGCCATCAAGGTGTTCAGTGCTCTAGTGGCAGCTGTTCAAAGTAACCAGGTTATGCTCATTGAGGAGATAGAGGAGAGGCGGAGAACAGCTGCGGAGCAAGCTCAAGGCTTCATCAAACAGCTGGAGCAGGACATCACTGTGCTTCAGAGGAAAAGTACAGAGCTGGAGCTGTCTTCACACTCTGAAGACCACCACCATCTCCTTCAGACATTCCTGTCAATTTCCAGTATTCCACAAGTCCTCGATTTGAGTAAGGTCTACGGCCAAAGTTTTCAGAGTCTGAAGACTGTGTGGAATCAGAATCAGAATCAGAATCAGAATCAGTTTTATTGTCACATCACAGGTTTACAAGGTAAAAAAGTGGGTGAAATTCTTTTTTGTACATCGTTCCCATCGCAACGTTAGTTTCCATAGAAAGAAGAGGGGGGGGGGAGAAGAAGAGGGTGGGGGGCAGGTGGGAAGGAGATCAAAAACAAGAGAGCAACAGAAGGCCAGACAAGTTATCTACATATTTACAAATTACCTGAGATAATAAATAAAACTAAAAAAACTAAACTAAGGTGCCTGAGCATAGCAGCAATGTATTGTACTGTGCATGTTATACTTATACTGTGCATGATAGACAAGGACGTTAAGGTGCTTAAGGAGCACAATAAAAAGACCCAAAAAAGTCAGTGCGTTATACAAGGGATTAAGGTGCAAAAGGTCAGTGCGTGTCCACCTAGAGTGGACTGACCCTAGTATAATCCGCATGTAGCTCCATGAGGGAGTGCAACAAAAAGTCATTTGTACCTGGTGTAGTCCACAGGTGTGTCCGAGGGGGGGGCTAAAGTCCAAGTCATTGTCCCTGGTATAATCCACAGGTGTGTTCAGGAAGAGCCAGAAAAGTCTGCGCCGCCTGCTGTCAGGCTGCTGAACTCATCCAGGCTTATGCCCCATTCAGCATTCTGACAGCGGCTGGATTGAAACTACACCAAAATCTGGTGGTGGAACTCTTGATACTGCGGTAGAGCCCCTTGCCCGGTCGCGGTCGTTGTAGGGGGTTGAACAGTCTATGACTTGGGTGGTGCTTGTCCTTGATGATGCGCTTGGCTTTGACCACGCACCGCTTTTTGTACAGTTCCTGGAGCGCTGGGAGCTCGATTCCCATTATCCGCTCTGCCGATCGCACTACTCGTTGTAGGCTGACCTTTTCTCGGGCAGTGCAGTTCCCGTACCAGGCCGTGACACAGCCTGTTAGGATGCCTTCGACAGAACTGTTGTAGTACAGCCTGAGGATGCGACGTCCTACTCCGAGCTTCTTCAGGCGGCGGAGCCAGTACAGTCGCTGCTGAGCCTTTTTCCTCACGTGTGTGGAGTGCGTCTCCCATTTGAGGTCCTCCTCGATGTGTACTCCGAGGAACTTGAACTCGCTGACCCTTTCCACTGCAGCACCGTCGATGAGGATGGGCGCATGGTCTCTCCGCGGCCTCCTGAAGTCCACGATCAGTTCTTTGGTCTTGTCGACGTTAAGAGAGAGGTTGTTCTCACGGCACCAGTGTGCCAGTGATTTGATCTCCTCTCTGTAGTCAGACTCGTCGTTGTTGACGATTCGGCCTATCACTGTCGTGTCGTCCGCGTACTTTATGATGGTGTTGGAGACATGTGTGGCTATGCAGTCATACGTGTACAGGGAGTAGAGGAGAGGGCTCAGCACGCATCCCTGGGGTGCTCCGGTGTTGAGGGTCAGGGGGTCGGATGTGATGCTGCCCATTCTCACCACCTGATGTCGGTTGGACAAGAAGTCCTGTATCCAGTCGCACATGCTTGGGTGTAGCCCTAGGTGTCTGAGCTTTTTGTCAAGTATTGCTGGGACAATGGTGTTGAATGCTGAGCTGTAGTCCACGAACAGCATACGTACATATTTGTCCTTCAGCAGCTTGTTGTCCATGTGCGAGAGGACGGTGTGGAGAGCCATGGCAATAGCGTCGTCGGTGGATCTGTTTTTGCGGTATGCATACTGCCACGGATCCAGCGAGGCAGGTAGCGTGGAGCTGATGTATTCCCTCACCAGTTTCTCGAAACACTTGCTGACGATCGGGGTGAGAGCAACAGGTCTCCAGTCGTTCAGGCATGTCACTTTGGCCTTTTTGGGAATGGGCACAATGGTTGACATTTTGAACCCTGCAGGGACCACAGCCAGGGAGAGGGAGAGGTTAAAGATGTCAGCGAAGACAGCTGTCGGTCAGCTGGAAGAGATGCTACATGACAAAATGGAGGTGATTCCTAAAGCCAAGCTGAAGAGTGCTAAACAACGCTTTGCACTAGATGTGACCCTGGACCCTGCTACAGCAAAGTCCAGTTTCCTCCTCTCTGAAGATGGAAAACATGTATGGCCCAGAAGGGTAACATCCGGGATCGATAACCCCTTTGACGAATGCTGTGTCTTGAGTAAACAGTGCTACCACTCATCTAAGATCTATTATGAAGTTCAAGTTAAAGGAAACACAGAGTGGAAGTTAGGAGTGGTTGAGGAGTCCATCAAACGTGGCAGACGTCAGGTGTACTGGGTGTTGCAACTGGAAAAGTTAGGAAACTACTCATGCCACAAAAACGAAGCATCCTACGACTACTATGGGAGTTATACCCCTAAACTAACGACAACGCCTCTCTCCCTGAGCATGAAGCCCAAGAAGATTGGGGTTTTTGTGGATTATAATGGACGTGAAGTTTCTTTTTTTGATGTTGATAACGGGGCTCTGCTCCACTGTTATACAGGCTGCACATTTCAGGAGAAACTCTACCCAATGTTCTGGTGCAACAGTGATAATGGTTATGCTCCTCTCATCATCACACCTGTTGATGGAAGTTTGTGACTTTGTCTGTATGCATTGTCATGTGTGCCCAATTATTATTATTGAACATATACAGCATTATTGTACTTAGCTGTATTATTGTACTTGGGAATAAGCTCTCTGTGGGCATGTTTGCCTGAATTTTTTTTGGCTGGAAAAGGTATTGCATGCTCTAACCTTTAAACAATGTCATATGGTATAATATTCACCATCGTGTTTTCTTTTCTGAAGTCAATTTCTGTTCAAGGCCATAATGAAACTAGATTCAAGTTTTGGGGGTTGGGTATTGCTTGTTGACTATTACCATTTCTGCTTTGTAATCCTCTTTGATCTGTTATGCGTGTTACTGTACATTATGTCTAAATAAAGATAATTGCTCCAGTTGGTAAATTTGAATTGCTTACTTGATGTGGTCCTGTATGAGCTAGCAACATTGAGGACTATAGGCCAAGTATGATAATAAAAAAAAAACAGAATCTCATACATGGGCAACGGCCTGGGGGCCACATGCGGCCCCCACCTTCACTTAATGCGGCCCGCAGTAAGATATCGGAATACTGATATATTATTGATTACAGCTGTTACAATTCCAAACATGCAAACATGACCCACTTTAATTACTTCAGTCTTATTAGTAGCTTACCGACTAGTATTAAAAATGTATCGTCTTTTTTATGTCTAATGTATTTGTAGTTAAGTTCATAAAGTTAACATAAGTGTAACTAAATGCATTTGAAATTATATAACTTTCCAGGATTCCAATTCAAAAATAGCAAAAAGAAATCTGTATTCTAATTAAAAAGTGGCAACAATAGATCTACAAGCTCAACGCGTCACACTGCGACGTATTTTGAGCTTGTAGATCTGCTACTTTTGCTACTCTTGACATAGACTAGCGAAGTACGGCATTAATTTATGAAAAAAGTTAAAATACGGAGATAAGAGTTGTCTGCCCGACAGTATATGCAATGTGGCCCTCTGGAGTGAGTGTGGAAATATAGTGGCCCTCTCCATCATCAAAGTTGCCCACCCCTGGTCTATCTATTGTATTGTATCTGTTGTTTTCCCCTGCATAGACGTAGGTAAGCCAAAACAAAAGGAATCACACCTTTGAATTGTGGGTAGTGTAGTCTGTTGGGGAACCTTTCTGCTGAAAGGGAAACCCTCCAGAACATCATTACAGACTTGCTGTTGAAGGTCACACAACATACTGGTACATTTGTCACATACATTATACCCACTGTGAGGTCAAGGATGAATGAAAATGGGTGTATTACAAACATAATTGTATTGCTGATATGATAATAAAAACAATTGATAACAAAAAACTGTTTCTAAAATAAATAAAATATTTAAGGTGTTTAAAAATATATATTTTAGTTATAGAGGGCAATTATAATGTATTAAGGCATATTTGGCTTATTAGCCAGGTATCCTGTTAATAAATATGATATAAGTTCTGGTCCTCAGCCAAACACTAGAACAACAATAGGTTAAGTAAATTAAAGTTAAAAAAAAAATCTGATACATATCTTATTAAAAACCAATATACATGTATGTTAATTTAACCTCAGTTTCCACATCCGGTCTAATGCGGATACGGAAACGTTCTCAGTGGGTACTTGTGAAAATTACAAAATCAAAGGAAAGCACATATACGTCACTTTCTATCTCCTGCATTAAAACGATCGATTGACAACCCCCGATTGACAACCCCTTTGTTAAATAATTGCCTATAATAATAAAAAAGAGATATCACACTTTGTTTTCTAGATTTGGACTGTCTGTCACACTGATAGATTTTGCAGTGGGTTGCAGGACATGGATTGCAGTAGACTACGTAATGTTAAAGTGGAAAAGCAGAATGCAATGTCCTGGACATTGCATTCTGCTTTTCCACTTAGAATTCTCTTTGTCATTTTGTCTGTGTAGGTTAGTTCATCCTACAACTCTGTGCTGTTCTGTATGTTTTCGTTTTCACCATAGAGTTTATAAAAGAAGGCTTTCACTCCAGGCACAGAGCTGCATCAGCGCTACCGCAGCGCCATCTAGCGGTGTTGTCAAAAGTGAAAAAGCACTGTTATGGTCAGAGCAATCTGGGAACCCAGAGCCAATTGAGAAGGAAAAACAGCGCCCTCTGCTGTTTGTACTATCTCAGAGCAGAATCTGTTCTTGAGAGATTATGGTCAGAGTAATGCTTAGCCCCTTTCGGGACCCTGTTTACCTTTTTTGTATTTGGGAAGGCGGTATCCAGGGTCCCTTGTTGGTTAGAACACGCTCTCTCGTACCGGCGGCTACCACTGTCTGGTCTCGGGCGTACAGCTCGTCGCTTAGAAGTTGCAGAGATTTCTCAAAGGTACCAACAAGAGCAATACTAACACGCGAGAAAGCGGCATCAA
Organism: Gymnoscopelus braueri; assembly: GCF_963280865.1. Classification (NCBI taxonomy): domain Eukaryota; kingdom Metazoa; phylum Chordata; class Actinopteri; order Myctophiformes; family Myctophidae; genus Gymnoscopelus; species Gymnoscopelus braueri. The sequence goes on from NC_137604.1 coordinate 27,582,606, forward strand.
AAAGCGGGGATCGGCGATGCCGTTTAACATTTTTAATAATTTAGTAAACCTTAAGCTCATTTCTCACACTCTGCTCCACTGCCCATGTTCCGCCTCCCCGCGGTGACTGACAAGCTGCGCGTCCTACGTTACTGCCTCTGATTGGCGAGCTCCTACACGCTTGCATGACAATCACAACGCGGGGAGGCGGGACATGGGAAGTGGAGCAGAGTGTGAGAAATGAGCTTAAGGTTTACTAAATTATTAAAAATGTTAAACGGCATCGCCGATCCCCGCTTTTTGATGCCGCTTTCTCGCGTGTTAGTATTGCTCTTGTTGGTACCTTTGAGAAATCTCTGCAACTTCTAAGCGACGAGCTGTACGCCCGAGACCAGACAGTGGTAGCCGCCGGTACGAGAGAGCGTGTTCTAACCAACAAGGGACCCTGGATACCGCCTTCCCAAATACAAAAAAAAGGTAAACAGGGTCCCGAAAGGGGCTAAGTAATGCTCAGACAAAGTCAAAGTGATGGACGACGTGTTGTCTCTATTATAACTCTATGGTGGCTCGGACCGAGCAGAGCAACCGAGCCACTCGCTTGCTCTGAAAATTAAAATTCCGCCGTGTGGAAAGACTGGAGACGTTATAGTAATAGTGGGGCCCCCACTATTACTATAACGTAGTAATAGCTCTGCCCCCGAGCCCCCCCCCCCCCCTTTTAGTTTTAAGACCTTTTTAATACCCCCCCCCCCCCCCCCCAAAAAAAAAGACCAGTGCTGCACCAAAAGTAATGGTCAAACAACATTGGCCAAATTGTCAAATAATATAAAAGAAAAATTGTGAAAATAGCAGATCTACAAGTTCACAAGTTGTGTTGTGAGCTTGTAGATCGGCTATTTTCACAACATTTATCAGTGAAACCGAGTCAAACTAATGTAATGCCTCAATTCCCAGTTCAAATATGATTATTTTCATGGGGGGGGGGGGGGGGGTCGCGGTCTGAAAAGGTTGAGAACCACTGCTTTCCCAGTAGGGCGGGCTCTAGACCGGATCTGGGCACTGGCTCATCCAGGTACGGCTGAAGCCGAGGAGGAGGAGGAGGATGCCTGTGGTTGGAAGCTCTTCTCTTCCTAGCGACTGACTGACTGTTGCTACCGCTCAGTGTCGGTGACGTCCAGAGAGAGACCAGGGCAGGGGGAAGGAGGACGGCGGGCAGAATGGCGGCTGCACAGTGCCGTAGCACTAAATGCACGGCAGAACGGAAGGGTTTCAGGCGCGAACTCGACTCTTGGCGGCATACGTTGATCCACTGCGTGGGTAAGAGCCGTGTGGAAGTGGGGAAAGTTGACATTATTCACAGGAGACGCCGCAGGCTCCAAAGTGTTTCGGTCAATAGCAGCGTGACAGCTGCGGCTAGCTATAGGTACATGGCTAGCTAAAGCGAGCTAACCAATTTAGCGAGCTAGCAGTGTTGCCATGTCCGCTTATTATAAGCGACTTTGGGGTTGTTTTTCTGTCAAGTCGCTTGTAAATATTGGTGTTTGCCGTTTTTTGGGCTTGTTTTTGAAGTGTAGTTGCTTATTTTGGGCCTGCTTCCTAAATGTTGTTTTTTTAAAACGGTGGTTCTCTAACATTTTCATGTCAAGGTCCCCTAAATTAATATGTATTTGTCTGCAGTCTGCAGACCCCCATCTGAAAATATTTTATACCAGGACCGGCAAGATTTGTGTCGTTAAAATGTAATTTTAATTGGAATCTAGAGTTGCAATTACCAACTCTTGACAGCCCATACATCCAAACAAAAGTCCTATCTGATTGTTTCTTAAAAGACCACTATAGACATGTTATGAAGAGCTACTTTCTCTCAATAAATACCATGCAGGTGATAATTGTCAATATTTTCGTTTTCAATAACGCAACGTCCTGCTGCCTCATGCATTATGTGCAATCCACAAACAGGTGGTACGAAGGACCGTTGAGTGATTTCCAAGGAGCGCTAACAAATCCCACAATTTTCACCTGCACGGAATTTATTATTGTACAGAAAGTAGCTCATAACATGTCTATGGTGGATTTTTATGAAACAAAAGCTTTGCAGATAGAAAGGATGATTCAAGCTTTCCGTACAGCTGCAATGCTGGTGAGTGTAACGTACGTTGAATACAATCAGATACAGGACTCTTCTGTTTGGATGTATGGGCTGTCAAGGGTTGGTATTGCAACTCTAGATTCCAGATATTAACAATATGATCTAAGAGTTGCTTGCGGCCAGGTTTAAAGTTCTCATGTGTGGCCTAAATTGTCGCTTCTTTTGGGCTTGTTTTCATAGACCTGGTTGCTTGTTTCTCTCGCAAAACCTGGCAACACTGCGAGCTAGTAGCCTGGCACTATAGGTGGCCAGCTACACTGGCAGGCTAACATTAGCCATCTGTGTGTTTTTGGCCCATTTCTTTGTCCCCCTTGAGCTACTCTCAGTCGGCTTGCGTAAACATCCTGTGACACGATGGAAAAGAGCCCTATACGCTGTTTTGTTTGTGCACATTAAATGTAAATAAACAGTACATGGTGCAACTAACTATAACGTTAGGCTGGTATAAACGTCATTTATTACTAAACATGATACGATGTCATGTCAGACGGTGGTTAACATGCTAAGGGCTGCGCTTAGTGCGCTAGCAAGCTAGATATTAGTAACATTATTTGGGGGAGGGGAGTGTAACGTTAGATACCGTTTAATGAGACAATACACAGACCCAGCGGCCTCCGGTAACGGTTAGACACGTGACTATTTGATCTTTTGAACAAGGCTTTGTTGTCAACGTTACTGTTTTTTTTTTTTTTTTTTTTTTTGCCAAACTAGATTTAATTAAGTGTCTTAGAACACGCAGTCTTGGTGTTATGCGCAGAGCTTAGTCGGTAGTGGTCTTAACAGCTGATTAGAAGGACTAGGATCAGGTGTAAACCCTCCTTCATCCCTTGGACTATTTTAGAAACGGATCGAGGGAGATTTTTGGTTTCTAGTCTAGTGGAATGACATCTCTATAATCATCACACAAATTGACAAGAAACAAAAAACAGTCAATTGAAATGTGCTAGGTAGCTATAGATGTTTTGTTTCAAAGTAATAGCCTTTTCTGTAACGTTACAGTTATACAAATACATCACAAATACATGTAAAAAAAAAAGTCACTCAAGAAGGCTTACATGTTGATTTGTACCAGTATTGTAAGGTGACATTTGGGTCTGTAGATCTTTAAGACAATACATATTGTCCTGGAAGTTCTGACATTGACTTCTACAGATACAGTAACCTTGCAAACCAAGATACTTTATTTGCATGAATGCATAGGGATCCTTGGGGCACAGCTCCCATGGCCAGCATTTAAAGAGATAAAAGTACAGAGACAAGAAAGAACATGCATCCTATAATACTATGTACTCCTAATACTAAATAGTAATACCAAGAAAAAGCTTATATTATTTTATTAAAAGGCAAATAAAATAAATATTTCTTGTACTAATAATTCAGTTCAGGATTCAGTGCAGATCTAGTCTTCAAATATTGCACCACAATCTAAAATGTCTTATGTACGAGTGAGGTGTGTAATGTTGATTACCCAATTATATGTATGATGAACACACCCATACATTATAATAGTTACACAAGAGAAAGAAAAAAAATATTTAAACATTTTCATTACAAAACAGTACAAGGGGAGTCTCAGTGTGGTAAAAAAAATCACATGTTCTGACGTAAACATGTGAAGAATGTAAGCTTCCTGTATCCCTTTTTTGTTTTTTGTCAAAACAAAAAGTTAGGTGATTGAGTGTTTTCATTGTTTCTTGCAGGATTTGAAAGCATTCTTGAGGGAATCTATGGCCCATTGCTGCTTAGAGACCTCAATATATTTGACGGTGGGTTTTTGTTTACATATACGTGGATATTCTAACAGCAATTGTCTTAATGTATGTATTAAATGTAATGTAGGACTGGTGCATTGCCCATCAAGGTGTGTCTGATTAGTTGTCTGCTGTATTGAAATAATAATATAATTAATAATAACAATGGTATGTTGACTTGTGATTGTAATATTGCACTGTGTGGTCCATGTAATTTGTTATGCCAAATTGATACAGTGTTGTATTTGTGTACACAGTAGGAAACCATGTGATCCATGAGCCATCGGTTTAATCCATATGTAACGTTACGTGTGTGTTTGCGTGTTTCAGACTGTGAACCTGAAGAAGTGGATGACTGGTCAATTGAAGCCAGCTGCTCTTACTGTTCGTTCTGTAACCTGCCGCTGGATAGACTCGCTGTAAGTTTTGGATTCCGGTTAAATATAGCAACTGACACTGCTGGATTTGCACTTAGTGCCAGTCAAGCAAGGTCAAGTCCAGCTTTTACAATTAAAAGTTTTCACATTGTTTACCTCCAGTGGTTTCCAAACAGTGTGCCATGAGACAAGTCCAGGTGTGCCTTGGGATTTTGTGACAATGAATATTATTTCAATATATACGATTATGTAAAAAGTTATGAATTATTTACTATATCAGTACTTTGTGCTCACTCATTTTCACTACAATTATATATCCTTAGAATATATTTTTGATACACTTAACTTCAACCTGGCGTCCTGTTTTTGGCCATGTCATCATTAGACTTAAAGAATATATATATTTATATTATCCAGCCATCAACCCCGACCCGACGGGTTGTTGTGAGCTTGTAGATCAGCTGTTTTCGCTATCAATAATACAGGTGTGCCTTGAGATTTAGATACCACCAATTAGTGGGCTGTGGGCTACAAAATGTTGAAAACCACTGGATTACTCCGATATTAAGCTCAACATTAATCTAGAATCTCTGAGTTTGATCAATGCCTTCTGATGGGGTAATAACAGCATTCTTATTAATCAGTAATGTAATCTCATTCTGTCTCTCTCATAGGATCAGTGTCCTGCAGCCGCCTCCCCCCTGTCCTCCCCCTCAGAATACTCTCCCTCTCAGGCCCCAAATAATTCTGAAAGCAGCCTAACAGCCCACAAATTTCTCCAAGCTGTGTTTCACAAGAAAGGTGAGTTTATATCTCCTGACCTTGTCTGGTGCTGAAATTACTGCCATGTCTGTGTGGTGAAATAGTCATCTGTTCAAAGGTGTAGGGATTCTACACATTCTTGAGCTTATATTTTATCCCTGATAATCGGCATGTACTTTATATACCCCGGGTTGTCAAGATCAGGTACGGCTGGGCACCGGTCTATTGGGCGTAAATGGGAGTCAGATGGACAGATACAATCTATTTACAACAGAGGTTCTCAACCTTTTTCTCGTCAAGGACCCCCAAATTGATAAATATTTGGCCGTGGACCCCCATCTGAAAATATGTTGTGCCAGGGACCCCCAGAAGCAAAGATTTGTGTTAAAAATGCTCAAGATTTTTGAAAAATAGCATATCTACAAGCACTCGGTGCCACGCTATGAGCGCAGATGCATGCAGATACAATCAACAGACCACACTTAAAACTTGTTAAAGTGCAGAGCAATAGTTGGAGACAAAGTTTCAGCCAGGATGACAAAGGCCTCAGCCTCCATTCATCTGACAACTGCTGTGCACTTTAATAAATCATTGAAAAGGCTCAGTTTGTAATATTTAATCCATTACACATTCAAAGTGCATTGTAATCCAGTCCTCTGAAGTTATAGCTGCTGTCCATTCTTGTTTATCACAGTCAGGACTCAGAATATGTCCTTGAGGGAATGTTTTCATTTGATTTGTTAGGCTATGTAGGTCAAAAGTTTTAGGAATTTATCATTTTATGACCAACAGTAATCACAACAGCTTATATTTATTTAATATATTTATTCATCATTCTATTTATTGTATTATTTGGACTTTAAATACTGATTTAATTTGAGCTAAAAACGGATGATTAAAACGACCAGATGCTGTACTCTGTTTTATGTTATCTGTACCTCTCCCTTTTTGCCAGATGTGTCCTTGCACTGCGATCCCAACATCCCTCTGGTTGCTCAGGAACTGATGAAGAAGATGATACATCAGTTCGCCCTGGAGTATGCCTCCAAGAGCCACCTCCACACCACTATGAATGGCCCCTCTACCGACACCTCCTCATCTCTGTCGGACGATGCTGACCCAGATGCACCTTTGGACCTCACAGTGAACCGCAAACAGGAAACCACGGGGGAGCCTCTGCCAGGTACTCGTCTCGCTTATTTGGAATGAACGAAAGACGCATTCAAAGATAATGTGATATCTAATCAAGTAAATGTGTGTCGGTTACTTCAAAGTTCTAAGGCTGTGACTCATCGTGGTTATTCCAAAGACTGGCATGGATATTCCAAAGACTGGCATGGATCTGCCGACACACAAACCTTGAATAGAACAGTAAAAGGGAGTTGCCACCTCACAGGACTCTCGAGGAGAGTTCCTCCCTCACTAGAAGATGAGGATGGTTTTAGAGCAGTGGTTCAACCTGTGGGTCAGGAACCCCAGGGGGGTCCCCACATGATTTTTTTGGGTGGGTCCCCAGATGACAGTGAAGTGGCAATTTAAGGACTTTTAATACCTAAAGAAAAAGACCATTACTGCATCAAAGTAATCAACAAACTATACTACTATACCAAATAATTGCCAAATAATATAAAAAAGAGGCAAAACATGTGAAAATAGCTGTTGCGAGGCGTTGTGAACTTGTAGATCGGTTATTTTCACAACATTTATCGGTGGAACCAAGTCAAACTAAATGTAATGCCTCAACTCCTACAATTCCAAGTACTTGTCAGGGTGCGGTGTCCCCAGTTTAAAAATGGTTATTTTGGGGGGTCCCCAGTTCAAATATGATTATTTTGAGGGGTCCCCAGTTCAAATATTATTGTTGGGGTTTGCAGCCTTAAAAGGTCTGAAAGGGGACCAAAGCATATACTGTATTTTCCGCACTATAAGGCGCATCTGATTATGAGGCGCACCTTCAATAAATGTATTATTTTCATATATAGGGCGCACCGCATTATAAGGCGCATCCGCACTATAAGGCGCACTGACGGTGCGGCTTATAGTGCGGAAACCAAGGGAACCAATATTGATACATATATAAGGCGCATCGGATTATAAGGCGCGGAAAATACGGTACTGTCTTTGTCAATTGGTAACAGTTGAAGTTAAACACTTGGGCTTAGAAGCTCTGTTATTGCTGCATGAAAGTATATTCATACTGAGGGCATATAAACCAAGCCGCGTTGGCTTGGTTTATATGCCCTCAGTATGAATATACTTTCATGCAGCACACAGATTTGATGCCATCAAACATCAGGCCATTACTTTATGACTTGCTGTCCACAACCAGGTTTTATACCCTTCTCTCTCTTACAGATGGTGTGCTTGATCTCTCCAAGAGGAACTCTGCCTGCTCAGTGACATCATCGTCATCCAATCATAAAGCCTCAGGGTGAGTGCTCTTTTACTATGCATTTTAAGTGCTTTCCTGTATGACTCAAATGAAAATTAAGGGGGGAAACTATGAACTCTGGTATGAAATCTGGTTTAATAACAAATCAGTAATGTGTGTCCAGCTCCCAGTTCTGACTGGGTATGATCATATTGCCCCCTGTAGTTTTGTTTTGAGTCACTAAAAAGGTTGATAGTTATTTATATTTTGCAAAGAAGTCTACTGATAAATGCTTGTCTGCCTTGATGTATATGTACACTAGGTTGTCAGTGGTGTGTTTTGTTCTGTAGTGAGCAAGTCATTATGATGTTAGGCCTTGTTTGTGCTTGGTGTTGGAATTCTATGGGGTTGACTCTTTTATCCCTTGTTGAGCGGTAACGTCACAACAGTGTCACAGTAATTTGCCAGCAGCTAAGGATTGTACAATGAGGAGAACACTGGACTACGTCACAGCGATTTTACCTCCTTTGTAGTGACCTCCAGTTATGAGTCTGATTACTCAAGCCTCAAGCTCACTGAAGAATATCACAAAACTACAGGGGTTGTGTGCCAGTGCCAGAGTAACCACAGCCATTCACAGACTGTCCCACATGGACGTGAAGAGGCTTTGCCACGCACAGAATGTGTGTGTGTGAGAGAGGGACACACGCAGCAGCGTGCATATGTAAGAGACACGAAACCCTGAAACAAACATACAAACATGAGACATAAGAGATGCAGTGATGTTACCAACACAAGGCATAAAGGAGTGGACCCCTCGCTCTGCCCCCCCACTCTCCCCTATGCCAAAAACCAAACCCCCCCTCCATCTCCTCCATCCTGACCCTGCTGTTTGGTCCTCCCATCCCTAGGAGGCAGCGCAGGCAGAGGGAGGAGTACGTTGAGAGGAGCTGGGAGCTGTCTGAGGGGCTGCTGTCCAAGGCCCTGAAGGATGTACGTTCAGGGAGGCTGCAGGAGCAGCGAGCTGCCCTGCTCTATGGGATACCGCTCCACACACTGAGACAAGGCCTGGAAGGCCGGGCCGACGGCAGCCTGGGGCTCCTGCGCTGCCTCACACCGGGAAGTGGCGATTGCAGGGACGAGGTCACTTCGTACAATGTGATGTCATCAATGCTGGGCGGAGAGGCGCGTCTGGTCCTGCAGAAGGTGGCGGCTTGGGCGGAGCGGGCAGAAATTGGGGGAGCCGTGGAAGAGAACGGAGACTTTCGCTCCCTCTCATCCTCCCTGTCCTTACATCAGCAGAGCGGTCTACAGAAGACCCTCTCCCTCACTTTCCCCCACCTCAGGGATGCCCTTCAGCCTCCACCCAGCCCCAATCCCAGCCTGGAGACGCCCACATCTCTCCGTATCCCTCAGGTCCGCTCTGTTTCTGACCACAACAGGCCAAGCCTTGTTGAGCCTTACAACGAAGCCCTGCAACACCACATCTCACTAACAGAGGGTACTCCCAATTCAGTCGCATCCACTGCTGCTGCTAGACCCTCCTCTCTCTTCAAACTTAAACCTCCTTTCTTGCCAGACCTCTCCATTGGAGGGGCTAACCAATCACCTCACCGCCTTGGCCCACGGGGCTCCTCATTTGATGATTCTGAAGAGGGGGCTGATCGCCGTGACAAGGCCAAGGAGCCAAGGAAGAAACGTGGGCGCTACCGTCAGTATGACCATGACCTACTGGAGGAGGCCATAACCATGGTGATGGGAGGCCGCATGAGTGTGTCCAAGGCCCAAGGGGTTTATGGGATTCCCCACAGCACACTGGAGTACAAAGTCAAAGAGCGCACGGGAACACTCAAGAATCCACCCAAGAAGAAATCTGCCAACTCCTGTCCGTCCAACTCCAATTCCTCTGGTTCTGGTAACATAACTGGTTCCACTAACTCAGGGACTATTGCCCCCGCTGCTGCCGAAAAGAGGTTCTAGGCCTAGACATGCCAAGGGCTCTTGAACTCTGCACCACTGGGACTCTTCACTCTTACAGGATAGATGTTTTCTGGAGACACTTGTTTAAACACAACTCATGCCTTTTTATATAAAAACAATTACTATTCAGGTCTTTAAACTGTGTGTCTGTTGTAATGTGATGGTCATACATCCAGCTGTGTTTCTCGGTCTTGGTCCTGTGCTCCTGCTTGTCCATAATTAAATTGCAGTTATTTATTTGACATTTTCAGTCAAACCAAACTTAAACAAACGTAGACAAGTGAGAGGACTCAAGCCAAGGTAATCTTTCTTCAGACACAGACATTGATTATCTTGTGATTGGTATTATTTTTTACTAATCTGTCTGGCCAGACTGCTGGTAAGATTGATAGCGTCTGGCACTACATATTGTCCTAACTAGTGAGAAACACAGTTGCAGAACCCTCAGAGTGTGACTGTCATATTCTCTGGCTATTAGGTTATTCAGGTGTGATTCAACTCTTAAAGCTCCAAGTTATTGGGGTGCCGATGATTGTCATTTGCAGCTTTCCCTCTTTCTCTCTGGGTAGCTCACCCAGGCTAATGAAGTGACTTATAGAGCCATTATAACAGATTATCAACTCACTGCTATTATAAGACGCATAGAAACTGGTATCTGGACGAGTTCAGCAGTATAAACTGCTCTGGTGGCTACATCCTCATCTGGAGAGGAGATTAAACTTTGTAAGAGATTAACATAACCACTTAAACCCTATATGCTTCATTGACCAGGATCCCCCGGGGCTCTATACTTGATCCCCTCCTACTTTCCATTTACACCAGATCCCGCCGAAAATAGCCGATCTACAAGCTCAAAACACAGCGCATTGTAAGCTTGTAGATGTAGATCTGCTATTTTCGCTGAATGTTCGCCCCCAGAATATGGACAATAGGTTTAATGTGTTTAAAGCCATTTTGTGTCCACACATTTTTCCCTCTCCATTTGTGAAAGCTAGTCTGAAGATTTGTATTGGGTAGTTGGAATGCATATGTGTGAAGCATGTTTGAAAAATGTGCTCTGATAAGCTTGGGAATGATCCATTTTTGTGAATGTGTATTGTTTGTAAAAAGATGTTTTATTGCAGATGGATATTTACAAATTCTGTAGCTGTATTACAGTCAACCTCATACATGACTGCTGCTTAAAACTCTACAAAATTTCACAGAGACATATAGTTGAAATACAAAAGCCTTTTTTTATCAACACAATTGTGATTCTCTGGTCACATGAAAGGAGTTGTGTCTAAACAGATTACCCGTGGATAGGGTAAATTCATGACGCTCATTGTGACTACAATTTTATTACTGTTTGTGGAAAGCTAGTGGCATAAATGAAAGAAAAAGAAAAGACTCAACCTATCACGCTTAGGTTAGATTTTCTGTGTCTGGGAAATCCTAAATGTTATCTCTTAAATCATTTCCAAATCTCAAATGGCTGCGTTCCATTAGTTCTGCTACAACCAAAGCAGCAGTTCAGGGTTACCCGATAGCTACTCACACAAAGCTGCTTTCTCTTACCTTGCTGGGATGTCAGACTGCCTGTCTCTCTCTAACCTCATTGCCACATATACCTCTCTGGGCTTAACTTATTGCCTGCCTGTAGCCCAATGTCTGGTTTCATATCAAGGCCTTCATATTGTCTTCTATGCTGAATATGCTGGGGTATGAGCTCTTCTTCAAGGAACAATGATGAGCTCTTGTCTCTCTCAAGGAATAACACATACGTGTAAAATCACCAATATCATAAAACCTTAAACTTGCCTGCTCTATGAAAGTAGAACATCAACCATACTACATTCAGCTGTTTGACTGACTTTGATTAAATAACTTTAAAAAAAACAAAAGGGTATATTATGAACTCGGCCCCATGTTCTTAGCATTGTATTTATCCTTGTTATTTGACTGTTTTGTGTTATTTGTAATTTAAAGGCTAGCAGTTTTTAGTTGTTCATGATCTGGTTCAGGTTCAGTGGCATTTCAACCCTGTATCCCTGGCAACTAAACCAATACTGAATGTCTGCTCATAACAATACACCAGTGCCTGTCTCTGGGGCTACTGCAAAGTGCAGCACGTTGTCTCTCTACTCTGGGAATTATCTGCTATTTATATCATTAGGCCAGTTTATTGATTAGCCTAAGTAACTTAGTGGAAAAATACTTTTATTAGTACACAATTATGGTTTTATTGCAGTTTATTCTTGTAACACTCCTCAATACCGTTAACAGCCTTGTTTTTGAATTAGGCCTACTACTTTTATTATGGAACTGCTGACAAATCTAAGAAATTACATAACAGAAATCGGTTATTTATGCATAAATTAATTATTGCACTATGATTTATTATAAGCAGTTTTTTTTATTGTGAAATGTTTTGTGTTGTTGCTGCATACTTATTTATTGATTGTGCTTCAGAACTGTGATTTTACTAGTTTGATTGTGGTAGTTGTTCATTTGTAATAAAGCACTTTGATGCAATGTGAAATGTGTATTGCTGCAATTGCATGAAGGCTTTTAAATGTTAGCCTGCCCTGTATAAATAATTTATTTTGTCCAGAACTTATTCCCCTTAACATTGTGGTTAATTAGTGCTTATGTTAAGATTAAATTCTTGAGATGACATTTTGTTATATTTTAGTCCACTACTGCCAATCTATAAAGAGTTACACTACAGAGTAATTGCGTATCTTACTTTAAACGTGTCTCAAAATATCTCCAACTCTGTTCTCCCTTTGAATTTTCTAATAGAAATGTAAATCCCTGAAAATACCAAACTCAAGTTTGTGGATGTTATTATGATGAGCGACTTAGTGACAGTGTATTGCTTGCAAGAAATGACTTAATTTGGCATTTAGCAATGTTTTTTGTTTTGTTGTTGATTTGTTAGTGGTGTTGAAAATTACGTTGGTTTTGAGCGTTGCTACAATCGTTCCCCTCTGCCTTTAGCAGAATGTTATCTTTTGCCTTCAGCAACTCATTAATAACTAATAAAAAAGGTTCTGTAATATCCCATTTTCCTGTGATCATTTGACACACAAGCTGTTGATTTGGGGTCTTAAATATCGATAGTATTTATTTACAAGATAATGAAAGATAATATTCTTTAGTTTTATTATTATATATTTGTTTGTTGCACTCACTGACTTTAATCAATTTGTTGTGGAATAAGTGTAAGAATAAAGCCTGAGTTATACGTAGTTGCGTGCGTGTTGTGCGTCGCAAATAGCCGATCTACAAGCTCACAACACGTCGCAGTGCTTTGTGTGAGCTTGTAGATATATATTCCTGCGTGCAACTATGTATAAATCTAATAAAACCGGGAAAGCATCAGTCATTTTAGCGTTTCCTATTCAAAAATAGCAGATATACAAGCTCACTGCGCGTCACTTCGTGCCGCACTGCAAGCTTGTACATCTGCTATTTTTGAACATTTTTGAAAAAAATGTTAGAAAAATGTTGAATCATTTTGAATTACGAAAAAGTTTGAGAACTACCGATTTGGAAGGCAGTTGTAGAATCGGCCTCAGGTCTTAGCGGGTTATTGGCTTACGTGGATTTTTGTGCATGTGCGCAATTTTTGCCTGTAGAAATTGGGTTTAGCTAATATGCATAAACCCTCTTTAACACCCATTTCTGTGTTTCTGCCTCTAGCTCCCCGTTGGCTGTTGCAGAAGAGTTGAGGGATCCCGTCAAGCAGGAGGTTCTGTGTGAACAGAGCTCTGCTTTGGAAGCGGTCTTCGGCTCACTCTGTCCAGCTCATCGTTCACTGCTCTACCAAATCCTTAAGCTGGCGCACCAGGAAAGACTGCTGTCTTTACCCCAACAGAGGCCTGCCAGTCAGACTGAGCCTCACTGCTGCCACCATGGGGTAGTACTAGAGGATAACGCCACCCCTGTTCCATTTGGTTACAGTGATTGTAAACCTCGTGGCACCAGCCCCCACTACCCGCTTTCAGACTGTGACCACCCTGGTCCTAAAAGCAACACGTTCCACCCAGCAGACTCCAAGTCCACTTGTAGCGTCCAGCCGTACCGTTTCACTGACTGTAAAACCCAAGCCTCTCCTGGTTCAGGCTGTTGCTGTGTGCAGAGCTGCAGCGTGGCAGCCTACCCTGTGATCTGCCTGAAGAGCCTCCATTGTATCGCTTGCCAAAGCCTGGCCATTGGTCGTATAAACAAAGTGGTCTGTTCGTTTGCCTCCTCTCCTCCTTTAGCCACGTCTCCCTCGCTCTGCTCTACCTCCTCCAGGTTATGCCCCCCGTCGTCAGTGTGCCCCGCCTCGTCGCTCTGCTGTAACCACCACTCCCACCCATGTCACTGTTGTTCCAACCATGCCGGCACACAAGCGGTGGAGGGAGGGCCTGAAGACGGGGACCCTCCTTGTCCTGTACTAAAGAGAGAGCAGAGTCCCTCCCCTCCCCCGCTTTCCCCCATCCCCTCAGACATCAACAGGAAAATGGAGGAAAAGCCTCCTTCCTTGCAACACCACAGAGATGAGGTCAAAGATGTTCCGGTGCATATAAGCGGACAGGATACAGATTTGGACATAGCCACTGAAGAAGAGTATATGACTCTAAAAAGAGATTGGGCAGAGCAGAGCTCAAGTGGGAGATTACTGCTGGATGTTGTGGAGCGCTTCAATGAGAAACTAGAGACAATCAAACCTCTGGAGAAGGACCCACCTTTGAGTTCCTTAACTGTCCACAACATTGAAAAGCAGTGCCATCTGACACCCCAGTCCAATCAGAGCATTCAATCTCCTGCTGATGAGCATTTGAGTGAAATCATCACCACAGTCCTTCACAAAGGCAGCGATAGTGACTACAACCTCAGTGAGCTGCTCCATCGGCATGACAGTAGTGAAGCCAAGTCTCCTAACACTCGCTCCCGCCGGCGACAGGAGGCACTGGCTGCTATGATCCTGCCTCTTGATCCCGCCATAACCCGACGACGATTGAAAATCAAGCGGGAGCTTGCTATGCTTGACCAGTCCTATTGTAAGAGGAAGCTGTTACAACCAAAGAAGATGCGAATGAAAGATGGCAATAATGTTACTTCAACAACATTCAGCCCCTCCTCGGATATAACCCCCCCTGAGGAAAAACCTGAACGAGAAACTGGGATCCAAGAAGCAAAGGAACTTGCTCAGAAACAGGAGATTGTCAAGATAAGAGCAATTTTAGGCACAGAGAGTGACATGATTCGAGTCACAGGGGGCAAAGAATTAGTTTGTGTGACAGAAAAGATGGAGGGAAACAATAGTGCACAACACAGGCTGGGGAAATGGCTAAAGGATTCAGAGAGACGGGAAGAGGAGCTGAGTGAAATAAAGGAAGAGATAGAGACTGTGATTGTTACAGAGGAAATTGAGATGAACACCATTAAATTAGAGGTGACAGAAAAGGAGATGGCCACTGAGAGAAAAGATAATTTTTCAGTACCCACCACTGAGTTGCAGAACAAATCTGACATCCTTAGTTGGAAAAAAGAAACTCCAGGCAGTAGCAGTGCTTGTAACAAAGATGGTAAGAACCAAGAGCATGCATCATCAGGTCAGTGTGATGGTGACAATATACCAGCCAGAAGTACATGTCAGCCCAGGCTTGTCGGCAAGAGGAGGAAAGCCATGTGTCAGCCTGGCAGCTCCAGACAAGCAGGGAGATCCAGGAGAAACATAGTGCCTCCTCAACGGTTCTCTTCATATGTAACAGAGCCCAGGAAGATGTACTTTGTTGCTTGTTTTTCTGAGAGTATCTTCAACCAGAGACCAACAGAGGACAGCAGTTTGAATGCTGTAAACTCAGATACCTGCTCCATAAACCCAAGTGTCATGGACCACTTACCTGAATCAAGAGACGCAACCGTGTTGTCTTCATCCCAGCCCACAGGAGAGCTTGCCTTTGAATCAACACCTGATAAACAATTTAGAACATCTAACCTTGAGTCTAAGGAACAACGGCATGTCATTCCGAAAACTGTGGTTGCCACAGAGAAGAGTCAATCTAAACCTAGCACACACTATAAGAGAGAGGGTGCCACCAGATCTTTTACAAGATTGCAGTCATTACCAGTGATACAGCAGAAGTCCGAGGCTTCCAGAACACGGCAAAAACACTCAAAGCTACGTAGTTGCAGCTCTAATGGCCCAGATACTTGTGTGCAGACTCACGACACAGAGTACACTAGCCCAATTAAGCTAATGTATGTGTCTCCTGTAATGGATGAGAATGGTTTAAAATATAGCCTGAAGTCCGCTGCATCTGGTTCTAGTGGACAGCAGGAAACATTTGACCCATGTGAAGAATCTTCATGGGCTGGCTCACCAGAAAAGGCCAAGTGTCCAGTCAATAAGTTTGCCAAGAAATCACCAATAAAATCCTCGCCACTAAATTCTGCCACGTCCTCTCCCAAATCTGTCTCTACTCCATCCAGATCTGTCACCACACCACCTAGATCTGTCACCACACCACCTAAATCTGTCACCACACCACCCAAATCCATCCGCACACCACCCAAATCTGTCGGCACACCACCCAAATCCATCCGCACACCACCCAAATCTGTCGGCACACCACCCAAATCCGTCAGCACACCACCCAAATCTCTCACCACATCACCCAAATCTGTCGGCACACCACCCAAATCTGCTTATTCACCAGCCCGGTCAGTGTCTTTGTCTCCTAAAGTAGGTGCCCGCAGATCAGGAGACTGTACGCCGCCCAAGCGTACAGTTGGGACTGAAAACCACAGATCAGATGTCCCACTAGCTGTCCATGAAACAACTCCACCAAAGAGGCGCCCAGGCCGGCCCAAGAAGCTGGGACCACAGCTGGAGAAGAAGGTGAAGAGGCCCATTGGTCGACCACGTAAACAAAAGGGTCCTGATCAAGTGAAAGGGGGTCCGAGTACAGAAAATGTTAAAAGCATTTCGGGGTCTAATGTGGAGGAGAAAACAAACAGGAATCTCAAAATAACAGTATTTTATGGGCGATCAAGAAGGAACAAAAGGCTGGTGTCTGAGAGTGATGGCCAGCTCCACACAGAGCTCCATGAGGATCAACAGTGTGTGGACAGAACTGATGACTCAATCAATTTACTGCCGATCTCTGAGGCCAAACCTGCTTTGCAGGAGTTGAACTTGGTCAGACCTGTGAAAGACAAGGAGTTTGCTCCTCATTCCAGCAGCAACATCAAATGTCAGAGGCGTCGGGATGCCGCACCCATGAGGAAGCCAGGGAGACCAGCTAAAGTGAAGATTTCTGGAATCTCAGTGACGTTTACCCCTGTATCGCCGCGGCAACGCAAGATTCAGATTAACCGGGATGCCAGGCAATCTCCAGAAACGTTAAGTCATAAGAAAGTACAACTACCAGATGTCCCATCTGCCAAAGAGCCCCGGACAATCAACCTACAAACTAAGACCGAGGCAAGAGATCAAAGTCAAGATAAACAGTCAGATCGACCTGTTGCAGTGCGTCACTCAGTGAGGGTGAGGAAACCCTCAATCTACCTGTTGCACTCTGTGGCCACTTCCACCCCAAAGTGCTACAGCCATAGCACAGCTCTGTTGCGGCGCTCTAAACAGCTTCTGCTGAACAAGGCCAGCAACCAAATGAGACGAGAGGAGGCTCAAGGGGATGAAGGAACCTCGGGGGGTAAAAACCAGGTTAAGATGGGGAGAAAACGCACATGTCAGGATGTGCACCGGGTGGCCAAGGTGTCTGTAGATTCCATCTTTCCTCCTGGAGACACACTAAGATGGTGGGCAGCATCAGCTGATGAAGATACCTTGAACCAGGAACTTGCGAGAAGGATACGACTGGTCTCGGACACCTGGGTGTCAGACACCATTGAAAATCAGGAAGAAGCAGCCTTCAAAACCAGATTGGGCATAAAAAGCAACAGCTCTATCGTTAAGAGGCCAGGACATTCATCTGTGGTCCGAATGCTGTTCGACTGTCCCCCTAGCAAACCACGGTCCTGTAGTATGCAGCAGCTCTGCTCCTGGTTTATGCAAACAACAGAAACCCAGTCTCTGTCCATCGTAAAGAAGATAAGCTCCAGAAATTGTTATGAGGACATGCACTACCCCCGTTCGGTCAGCAATGGAAGTTTCTGTCCTAGTCCCCAAGCAGAACGACTCCGCAAACACATCAAAAAGTTTGCCAAAACTGTGCCAAAGAGTCCCTCTGAGCAGCAGCGGGCTCAAAAAAGGATGTTGGACAGGTACAAGTCCATATCATCATCCAGCCTCAAACGGCAGTTGTTCACTTCTAGATTTGAGCCGGGAAGACTTAATCAAGGAGCCCCTTGGTGGAGAGGCCGAAAACTTGCAAAGTACCCAACCACTCTGCTACGGGCACGGGCGAGATTCTTAACTGGACAAGAAAGAAAGAAGTGGCCAAAGAGGCAGAGGAACAATCGAAGGGAATTAAAATGGAGATCAGCAAGCAGTTTAAATGATCATGTGTTCACACGAATACGACCGAGAGATAAAGCATTCTCCAGATCAGCCACAGATTTGGTTGACTGCTTAGAGAGCAATTATACCACTAGCTCTGGTGACCAAACTGATCCCATGAGTGTACCCAAAGAGCAACGACTCAGCTCTAAGGCTTGGAGCCCTGAGACACTAAAGGAATGCCGGGTGTTTCTGAAGAAGATCAACTCCCCGGGCCCGGACAACGAGTCAGCTGCTGAGGAAGACTCTTGCACAGTGACACTGGATGATGGGTCATCTTCTGCCCACCATATTGCAGGGAAGGAGAGGGAGCTGACAGGGGAGAATAAAGCTGTGAAAAGGGGGAACCGAAAGAAAAGGAAAAGGAGGACTGCCTCTAAAGAGTCTGAAAGTTGTTCATCAAAGGCAAGCCAGGAGCAGGATGAAGTTGCGGTGGAGAGACAGAAAGACAAATGGAAAAGTCCTGGGGTTGTGTTTGAGCCACCACAACCACCACCTGCGAAGATGTTGAGACAATCGCGAGTGAGGGGCCTGACCGGCCCAAGGTGGTGTGACTTTGTTTTTGGTAAATATTGAGTTTTTGTAGACACATCCCTACACATGATCTATTACTCTAAAGGCCCTGACACACTGAAAGAGTCAGGCACTTACTTCATTGTTTTTAACTTTTTTAATTTAATTCTTTGCAAACATTTAGCTGGTGATGGCAGCACTTTAAACAGCAAAAATATGGTCGGGACAATATTTTTTTTCATTTCATTCGGGTTGACGCTTTCAGTGTGTCAGGGCCTTTAAACTTGAAATAACAAGCAACTTAATTGATCTGTCTCTCTCTACTTATTGACAGGAAGCTAAATGAAGCAGGAAGCCTGCTCCTTCTTGAAAAAGAGACTGATGGTTAAACCAGGTGCCTTTGGATGTTGAGCTGACCACACAGACTGGCAACCCCACTCTGGTCCATTCAGCAGTTATGTAGCAGAAGTCTAATTTAACAAAAGCTTGAGGTTGCACTATTTTTACTGAGTTTTCTTTTGTCTTTTCTTTTTAAGTCCATGGATATGTATGTACAGAATATTTTTTAATGTTAACGTCCATTTTCTCTGTTTGAAAAGGTGTGTTGTTGATCAAATCATCAGACAGAAGTTTAATGGCATAAGCGCTTACAGTGAGCCCTGTCAAATTGGCTGTGTTGAATGAAGGACAAAGCTTGATTTTAATCTGCATTAGTACAGTTCCATCTCCCTCAAACATACCTCATTATTAGGGCCAGTGTACAGCGAAGCAGTACATTAACCACCTCACTGTACATTATCCCGCTTATTACATGGCTTGCAATAATTTGGCACAAAATATTGATTTAAATATTTTATTAGTTTACAATTTTCCACTTCCTTTGCAATGTCAACAGAGGCAGAGCAGTGGTCTGTTATTGAGAACAGCAGTCTTTTGAGGAAATAAAAGACCATGCTGCGACTGAATTGAGTATTCAACAAATCTGTGTAATAACACATTTAAATTTTTTTGGTTGCATTGCAGTCATAGTTCCATAACATACATTAAAATTTATGTTTTTTTTGTTGTTGTAATTAATGGAGGGGACACTGACAGTGGCACTGTTCTGATTCTAGATTGTTCACGTTAATATATTCTCAAGCATTTTCTAATTCATTTGTATTTTTGACACCAATATTAATTTTGTTCCATTGTAAAGCCAATGGACCCTTTCCCTAATACATGGCAATAGTCACACAATAGAATGAAAGTGTCCATGGGCAGCATATTTTAAGACCAATAGCACAGCCATACATGGTGTAAATACTTACACATCGTATAACCCCTTCAAAATACTGAGAGGTATGTGATGACAGTGAGGAACATGGCATGATGCACTTGTAGAATGTAGGTTTCCATTACTATGTTGGTTTGTGGGATCTGTCTTTTTAACAGGAGTATCTTTATAATTGTCTCCTTCCTTTTGTTTTTACCCAAAGCATTAATTAATTATTTACTTATGTTGACATCAGACCTACCTGTTGCACTATTCAAACTGAGATTAATCCTTTAGTTCCCACTACACCCACCCTACCCCCATACTTTGCACATCCAGAATCCTACTACCATCCCTACTGTAAAAAAGATAATATTATCTCTTAGGTGCAATACAAATCCAGATCTATCACTATGTAGTAATAATCTAATTGCTAACAGACGAATGGATGTTATTGAGCTGTAACTGTCACAAGTACTGCTGGACTAGGATGTCATATTTCAGTTTATCAAGCCAGGGATCGGCTGGGATCGTTCAAAGAGCTGGTCACAGTAACATTACGTTTTCATAACTGCTTCTTTCCCCAGAAAGTAAGGCATAACAGGCACTTAAAATGGCACAAGTCTGTTTCATCAATATTTCGATATTATTCACTGTTAAAATGTGTGGAATATTGTTTGTTTAGGTTATCCTGAGTCCCCTGCTGTCTAAAGTGCAGTATGAGAACCCTACCTCCACTGGGGCCCAGCCTGGCCTTCTCCTCAAACACTAATCTTGGGTCAGACTTATTTTCCTGCTTTTGATGAAAGGTAGTGTCAATTGATCCAAGATATTCGTTTATAGGTCAAAGCTTCAACCTTGGGTGTATTTTGTGCCTGACTGTTCGGTTTCTAAAGTTATTTTGACCGTCATTTCAACATGGGAGGACACCTAAGTCTTGTGATTAAAAAAACACCAACTTTTAACCTGCAGTTAACGCTCCTGGTGCTAAACTTCTGTTGTATTTTTTTTTCCAAGTGTTTTTATACTGTTCCTTGCAGATGTAACTAAGAGTTGTCTGTGTCATTAGAACAATAAAACATTCTTTTGAAATAACAAGTTTTATATAATTGACTGTTGGATCAAATAGATATATTATTTTCTCTGCAAAGCTGAAGTGAAGAAAGGTAATTTTAAAATAACGAGGTTCGGTCCGCTATGTGATGCACGGGCAGAGTTTGAAGTCGGTCGGTCCCTTATATGCACATGACTATATATGGGCATAGCGGCCGGATATGTGGCTCTGCACAACACTCCATACATGCCTATATGAGCATGTCGGGTTTGTCAGTGACGTGGTCCGCCGGCTGGACATCAAGACAGTTTTAATGAATAATAGAATATCCGTCTCCTGATCTCTAATGGACTCTTTTCAGAAACCAGGATGTAGATGAATAGGCAGTGGTGGAAGTAGTACTCACATTTCTTTCGTAAAAGTATCAATACCGCAATGAAGACTTCCTCAAGTAAAGGTACAAAAGTATTGGCATCAAAACAAAGTACCAAAAGTTAAATTGGTAGTCATTATGCAGATGCTTATTTGGGCTAGACTCCTAATGTTTTTTAGACCAGTGGTTCCCACATTCTGTCATGTCAAGGATCTCCAGATTGTGTATTTGTCTGTGGACCCAGTCTTAAAATATTTTGTACCTGGGACTCCCATACAAGGTTTCTGTTTCAAAAATATTTTTCTCCAATATTATTTTTCAAATGGCAATCTACAAGCTCACAACTTGCTGTGATGCGAGCTTGTATTTCAAATAGCCAATGTTGAGTGGTATAACAGCCTAAGTTGTTCTCTAAATCTGGCAACACTGATTACCTGCAGTAGCCTACTAGGGAGGAAGTGAATAGATATTGAATGAAGCAGCACAGAGAAAAACGCAATGGCGCTGCCCCGGAGAAGGGCCAAGATTAAGGTGAATAGAGGGCGCTATCCCCCTGGGTCGTACAGTTATTTTTCTCTACTGGAATTACAATAGGCAAATCTTAAAGTCAGTCCACACCAATGTAACTGCCATTGGGGATAATGGTTGCAAGTAGTTGCATTGGTGTGGACCGGCCTTAGGTTTGCGTCATACGTCACCCTGTAAATTGTATTCATATGGATATGAAGCATCAAAGTAAGAGTAAGCCTTCCCCAACACAGACGTTATCAAAATGTAACTCATCATACTGTAAATGACAGTCAAACCAGACAAAATTCCAACACACAAAATAACTCCTTGACCCAGGGGTAGTGCGAGTGACGTTAGGACTTCGGTACTCTATAGGCCTCCACTTTGAAAACCCCTGGAATAGGACAGTCGCTGGAATTTGTGCAAATGATTCAACAAAGTTAGTATAGTAATGTAAATTTTTATTGATTAAAATAATGTTTAATGTTATCAACAAAACATCCATCGTGCATCTCTTAAGCCAGGAATATTTCATCAGCTACTTTTATATCTTCATCAAAAGTTAATTCCAACTTCAATTGGAATTGGCCTCTTGGTCGATAAGTGGGTTAAGGTCCAGCTTGGTCTTTTCTAGAGCAGTTGTCTTGGCCCTCCGAGACGGGCGCGTGGACGCCGTTACAGATTCTAGAACAGATTCTGGAACATTCTCACCATCACTGAGAGAGAAAAAAAAAGAATGTGGATAAAGAGTCATGTGGACATACAGAGGTCTTAATTGGAAGCTGATCAAATAGGACAAATGCGTATAGAAAGAAGAATAGAAACTTCACCTCTCTTCAGACGAGTCTGCCCTTCTGCTGGGCTTTCTGCCCCCTTTGGCTGTGGAACCTTTTCTCTGGCCTGCACACACATTTAAAAACTTAGATTACCTCCATATGTGGTGTTAACATTTTAGACCTGCATTCTGATATCATATACCTGTGTAAAAGGTCTATAGTTAACCAAATGGTGTCAGTATTTTTATAGTATCTAGTCTACATTACCTCTTTTGACCCTCTTGACAGATTTAGATGCATCTTCTGTTGCAGCCTCTGGAAATATAGAGAAACAAAAATTGTCATTCATTTTGCATGTCCTCTCTCTCACTTGAAAATCCTGCACACGAGAGGCATATTTAAATCCACTTGTGACATTCTGGTAATATGACATAATCCCTTTATAGGACAGGAGTCCTGAGACAGAATGCATATTAATCCTGTTAGATGCCAAGCTAGAGACATTTCTGTTAACCAGTGTTAGCTAGTGATAGCCAAATTCGGCCCCTGGAACACATTCCCCTGACTTGAGCCCTATTTCATACTGTCGTATGACAGTGTCATGCAAAAGTAGTCGATCTGCAAACTCACAAGTTAATGCTATGCATCACGTAGCGTTAATTTATTTTTAAAAGATTTTGAAAAATATTGCCTATAATGCCATGCCCCAAAAAAAGGGATACCAGGTTCAAAGTAGTGTTAAACTAACTGCTGTGTGCACTCTGCATGGTTAAGCAAATGCATATTGCCACTGTGTGTATGAGAGGACGTTTGTGTACCGTCCGCATTAACATCCAATGGCTGTAGCGCGGTAGCGTTGAGGAACTCTGCCTGTTCTTTAGAATCGACCAGCTGATCAACCACCTTCTCAATAGCACGGAGACTAACCCGATCCTTCACCACCTGAAGTCCAGAAAGTTGAAGAGAAAGAAGGACGGATGAAAAGATTAGTATTAGTAAGTACACAAAGAGAGGGCTCACAGATAGACATTCCTACAATATGACAATCAAAGGCAAATTAATTGGAATTGTATATGATAATTCTTATTTTACAAGGCACCCGTTTTCTTTGTCAGGCCGCTTCACAGCTACGTCGCACCTCCCTTTAACTCATGGAGATTTCTTTGTTTTTGTCACACTCCTAAGCCAATAATTTGATGACGGGTCATCGGTAGGAGACTCAGTAAGAGACCCTTCTACCGGAGACTCCATTCGTAATCAAATTATTGGCTAAGGAATGCAACAAAACAAACAAAAATAATCCATGAATTCATGGCTTCATGGGGTGTGTAATTGATAGAAAATAAATAATCTTTTGGGTGAACTACTCCTTTAAGCCAATTTTAATATAAGATTTGAAAGTTTTAATAAACTGTATAAAAAGATATTAGACAAAATAAACCAGAAAAGTATTTGTGTATACCTGTGTGATCTGCTGTAGCAGCAAAAGCAGGTCTTTTCTGGTGGTCTCATCTCTGCTGAGCTCCAAGTGGTTTATAGTGTTGGCATAGAGACGCACCTCAGGAGCTGTAGGGTCCTTCAGAATCTCACCACAAATGCGTGATGCCAGGTAGTCATGGACACACACCTCCTGAAGACAGACAGGCAGGCATGGTTTATTTCTTCATTAAATGTGGGCCTACGTACCGTATTTATTATTAATCAATACACCTACGCATAATCCTTTTTAAGTGGGACTATTCATACTCTATAGGCCTAGTTATCTTACATTTTATAGCTATATTTTATTTCAGCTACCAAATGTTAAGTTGTGACTTAAGGCAAAGCAAAATTAGCAAAATGCCCACCATACATTTTTTATATGATACTTTTTTATAAGAATAAAGAATTGAATAAACTTAAGTATAGAAATGTGATTTTACTTGTGTGTAAATTAGCTTTACAATGAACATAATCCTGTGGTAACAAATTCAAAGAAATTCCAATGGTTATCTGCCCTTTTTAAGAGGTCACATAAGGCTAAGTTACCTACCTCAGTATTAGTTGAGGGTTTAATAAGTGCACTGGAGCGGGTCAGGTTGACTAACAGCTCGACAACATTGTTTACGTCAACCTCAGCTAGTGGAGATGTGGCTGGAGCGTTCATCAGAGTCCGCACTGTAGGCAGCAAACACTCCTCTACAACCTCCTGGTGGGCCCTGAGACGCACACAACATATTAGAGCTCAACTCAGTCTCGCGTAACTATTTCTATATCTCCAAATCTCACAGAAATACATTTTAAAATATCTTTAACATTAGATTTTTGAATTTCAATTTCTGATATGCAGCAAGCTATATAGGCTTCGATTACAATAACGTTTATTGTTAAAGTGTAAAATATCCTGCATCTATTACACATTGATTCCACATTTGACGGATCAATGAAAAGAATGCGACACACGCTCCCTAATATCAGTCCCAGCCCAATACTGTAAATTAATTATCGGGCAGTCCAACAGAAATCCACACAAACCTGTTCTCGCGGGCATAGAGCTGGAAGAAGACACCAAGACAGTGTCGTAGGCGAGTGTCATCCTCTGTGACAGGGTTGTACCACAGCAAGATAAGACGAGACAACATCTTGGCACTGGAGATGCGGCCAGTGTACATGAGCTTGGCCAGGCCCTCGGCGGTCTCTGTACGCAGGTCAGACACCTGGGTATGAAACGCATACACACAAACACAGCTTAAACTGAAAGTCTTCTCTTTAATACTCAGTACAACTTCCACTTGCCTCAGTCCTTTGCTAAAGGCATAGAAGAACTTTATACAAGTTATCTATACAAAAAAAAAAGGCAAACTAACCTCACTGTCCAGGAACTCTGATAACATCAGAAGTATGCTCTGTGCTGTGTCCTCATGGCTCTTCTCCTCAGCCGGTGGTGCCTCAGCATCTTCTTGTCTGTCTGGTGAGTGTGGGAGCAGGCCTGTCTGAGTAGCCACCGGTTTGTCAGAGAGGAGTTGGAACCCAAAGAGGAGCAGCAGGTCGATGATGGCCCGCAGAGCACTGATGCGGATCTTAATCTCGTCCAATTGGGCAATCTACAGACACACACACAGTAAAGATAACATAGATTTTACACCTCCGTGCATGTGTTAAATTTACAGCAGTATTAATTATGTGTGTGATGGTCAAGATTTGTGATTGTTTCATTCAATTTTAAATTTTGGCATTTATTAAGTATAATATAAGTGCAAAATTAGAGTAAGCGAGACACTCGAAAACAAGTGCTACAAGTAACAAGGACAGCAGGTAGATATCAAATCTAGCCTCTGTCTAAATAATTTACTATGTAACATGCTTAGTATCTGTGGACGAACACATAGCATACGTTTACATTACCTGCAACAGCAGAACCATGTGTGTGTTAGCCAACTCTTTGCTGTGCAGAGCGCAGGTCCCCAAACACAACACCGCCATGTTACGGACAGCTGGGTGTGCGTTGGCTATACTGGGCAGGATCTGACAGGAAGCGAGAGGTTAGGCGAGTTATTGTATTTGAATATTTTACTTCTCCAAAAAATATTCAACTAAATTTGTGAATGTGCCGAATTCTTGTCTTTAACAGTTTTTTATTTGTTTGTCATAAACATACAAATCTGTAACAAGACATGTAAAATAAAAAATATGCATTTATATGTTGTTGAAACAATGATGGTCTGAGTAGAATAGTAAAGGAAAAGGAAAGCAAAAGAAAAGGAAGAGAGGGAAGGGAAGGAGGGAAAAGGGAACCCTGCTTCTGCTGAATTATTTTAAATTAATTTATTAGTCATGTTACAATTGTTGCATTTACCAATGATGACATTAGTTCACTCGTGGTGGGCCCCATTCTCGTTTTGATGTTCATCTGTTTCATCAGCTCGCACAACATTGTCAGACACCTCAGAAGAGTCTCCGGGTCATTCTGAAATAGACAAAAACCACATAACTAAACACAAACACACACACCTGCCTGGACCATTTATAATTCATACAAAAGGCGAGTAACAGGGAAACCCAATAGCAATAGCTGAATGTTTGGGTTGCATTACTTGCATACCACGTGGGCTCTGATGCCCGACAGCGGGTCCCTGGTTCGGTTCCCTGTCGGCCAGATCGTTTGCTGCATTTCACTCCCCTGCTCTCTCTGTTTCCTGTCTATCCAAAACTGTGTGACAGTGTCTGTCAAATAAAGGCTGAGAAATAGCCCAACTACTTAAGATATAAACTATTTAACTGAAGTTATGGAAGGAGAATAGACACCAGCATGGAATAGAGGCAGTGGTTTTGCATGTCATCATCACGACTCGTCTGTACCTTCTCAGTGCGGTTCTCCTTGTCAGCCGGTTGGCTGCTCTCTGCAATTTCCTGGAGGATCTGGTTCCTGTGGTTCTCCAGCTCAGTCATGGAGCTCTTTAGCTCAGCCGCACGGCTGAAGTCCTGGGCTGCAATACACTCCTCCAGGGCCTCCTTGGTCTCCAAGACACGCACTTTGACCTCCGCTAACTGGGAAACATGTAGATGTTAAAAAGGGGGGAAAAGGATGGAGAATGAGATATGTTAAGAATTGAGTGGGAGATACACAGGAAATGGTGGAAAACACAGTATTAGTCCTCGGTTAAGATAGGACCTCTAAGAGAGTTTGGCTCCCAGAATAGGCAGAACAGAATAATGAGAGTATCCAACACTAGCTGAACCCCTGGGCACGTTTACACTCCTCTACAGTCTGGCAGGCCTCCTAGAGAGGGCTAACTTTAACAGCCATTAGCAGGAAAGAAGAGGGAAAGTGGAAGAAAAATGGTGGTGGTGAAGGGGGGGCTGCATTATCATTAAGCTCCTGGGTTAAGATGGATTTCTACAGAACCTGCCCAGTGCACACTTCTCACTCCTTACCAGAAGAGGAGTAAGTGAGGGATATTAAGGGATGGGCACAGATTAAGATTTTAGTAAGTGAGGGATATTAAGGGATGGGCACAGATTAAGATTTTATTACATCTCATATAAAGCTACACAATATTACATTTATTAGGTTTCGTCTCCTCCTTGACATTGTAGCAAAAAAAGAAAGAATAGCAATAAAGTGAAAAAAATTACCAATACTGTATATACAATAATCATAGCTCACATTGGTCGTACTTCAAAATATGTATGCGTTTGTGTACAATTGTAATATAAAGTAAAGTGTTGGAAGCCTGTATGTGGGATGTGTTTAAATAATACAGAAGTGTGTGTTTGTAAGGTATGTACTATACAGTAGGTCCTGCCACGATAAAAGTCTATGTGTAGTATGCAGCCAACAAGCCTCTATTGTTCATTAGTTGCCTGGTGGAAATCTTTGTCCCAGTGCCTGCTGGTCTGGGCTTTGAGGCTGTATGACTTGCCAGATGGTAGCTGCTTAAATAAAGTCCTTAGTTTGGGTCCTTGATAATCTTAAGGGCTTTACATAGCTCTAGACCTGGGTTGAGAATCACCCAGGCTAATACTTGTCTTGAGATAAACTTCAAAGAAGTGTTTTTGCATTTACTGGTCGGTGGCTCCCTATTCTCAATTGTTAGAGCTTCTAACCCTTTACTTTCCATTGCCTGTTAGAAACGTCACCTGCTTGAAATAATCAACATGTTCAAATTTTCTATGAAAATATCAATGCAATCATAGTAGAAAATATAGCAAACAATGCACAGGCAAAGTTAAAAAGACAGGTGCTGGGCAGAGAAAAATACCAAGAAACACAGAGTCCGCGCACTGGATCCAGCTCCAAACGGACGTTTTTCTTCATAGTAGGATATATGTTATGAAAACACAACATCCAATATAAAACATTTGTTTTTCTCATCAAATTCCTAGAAGAGCGGTAACGCAGAGGAGTGAGATTGAAAGGAATTGAAGTCTACATCATGCTGAGAGGGTTCCTTACCTTGACCTGCTGCCTGCGGCTCTCATCCTCATTCACAGGCTGACCCGCTTCCATGATGGGTTCCCTCACGTCCGAAATGATTTCAGCCACCTGAGAAACACACAGTTCGCACATCAGAATCAGTGCCAATGACATAGCCATCAGTAAACACGCATACAACTATTTTGTTAGGTGGATTGGGCAGGTATTTTTATATGGTGGTCCATTTGCAAACATGCCAACAAAAAATAACTAAGATATCTTGACTCTTTTTGATAATGAGACGCACACAGTGAATTGCGAGTGTCGACACCTGCGCCTTACAAGAGTGGGAAAAGCAGATCAGTCTGGACTGAATGACGTGCTACATGGCTATACACAGTGACAGAGTGCATGTATAAATCTTCTGAGTGAGTGAGTCCAGTGAAACTCACAATCTGTATGCGTCTGTGGTCGTCAGGGATGAGGTTGAGCAGTTTCTCAGTGAGAAGGGACACCAGAGAAGGAGGGGTCTGAGGCAGGGCCAACATCTCCTGCAGCACAGCCAACACACGCTTCCTGCAAACACACACGAGGGGAACCCCAGTCAGCAAAACATTTGCCGACCACCCTTCCCGTCTCCCCAACACATTTGCTATTCCATTTCCAACCCATCCCAGCCACTGTGTGAACAACCCTCAGGTGTTTGAGCATAGATCGTTAGATGTTAATCTTTCCCTTCTTCAACCCCTACTTATATTTTGTATCTCTACATACTCCTCTCTTTCCATCTTTTTTTGTCTCCCAACAACCTCTTTATAGCCAGCTACTATATGTTAGTTTATGTTATGTGTCTCTGTTAGGTTGGTGCATTACACTGAAGCAACAATATAGCAGTTTCAATTATTAACAAGTAAACTCAAAATATAAAAATACACTGTAGTGTAAGTCTGTCTCTCTTACCTGCCGCCTTCCTCATTGGTGTCTAGACAGCAGGTGAGGTGGATGAGCTGTTGTGAAATAAACTCCTTGGTCATGACCAACTCCAGCTGGTTAAAGTCTGCCCTCTGTTCCTCGGAGAGCAGTGGCACTGCCTTCAGATACCTACAACAGCCAGAGTCATGGTCACAGGACTAGAAAAGGTAGTAGTGCCCAGAAGGGCAAATTATCTACCTGCCACAGCCACAGCAGTGCCTTCAGCCAGGTACCTGTGATACATTTAGTGACCACGGTTGTATAACACACAGCTTCAGCACTTCCTTCACATCTATGGGGTTATATGCAGCAAAAAGCTAGTAACCGCACACGCAAGCATGGCACACAAAACTGAAAACCGGGCTACAAACTTCCCACCTATTTACCAGACATTTACCAGATGGGAGTCAGATAAGGTTTGTGCTTGCCAGTCTGCGCAAGCAAATTAAAGTTAACACATTTCTGAAAGTCACAAAGCTTAAATGGCGTGCACAGGACGTGAACATATAAGTAAACTTATAGTAAAGAAGAGCAGATTGAAGGGGCAATTTAAGCAAGACTGAATGTATTGTTTTAACCTACATTTAAAACTAAATTCCCTAATATTTGGTTGGCAATGTTCCACAAGAAAAAGCATCCATCACTCCTTTGGCAGGTATAGGGTCATATTAAGTGCTCTATCAAAGTCAAAATGTAGCAAGTTAATTTACTTAAAATATTAGGCTGTGTTAGCTGCATAACTTTAACAAAGTTATATAGTATAAGCCTTAAGCTAGCCACTCAAGTTTACATACAGGAAGAACTGTTCAGAGAACACCGGTCCTGCCGTCAGATACCTGGGGTCACAACACATTTAATTTGGACAACTATGTTAGGTCTTCTGTAGTGAATTACAACAATCATAACATTACGACCTTCAAAATGTACAATTACTAGTTGAAAATATGAATGCTAGAACAGGATTGATGGTCCTAATTGGTTGTCATGGCAACATGAGTTATCATAAAATGAGTTAAAAGGAAAAAAAAAAGTATGCACACTTGTATATCTCTGCCCATTATCTCACCCATAAAGGTAGGAGGCGTAGGTGGCAGCATCTGGCAGTACTTTCTCCAGCATCTCCTCACCCTCGTCTCCTTTACTCTTGATGAACTCACACAAAGCCCTCCAATACAGAACTCTCTCACAGCTCAGAGATTCTTCTGGGATCAGTTTCCTGTTGAAAACACACACACACACACACACACACAATGACTTTCCTCTGAGGAATTAATCACTTCAGTGAAAGGCGAGGTGAGAATGAAACAGAAAGAAAGAAAACAAGACGTCTGTGTATGAGTCTACCTGTTGTCCAGCAGTACTTTGTTTTGCAGCAGCTCATCGGTGGGAGAGTTAATGAAGAAGGCTCCGAGTGTGTCCAGGGCTGTCTGGGCACAGTTCTCCACATCAAGCTTGTGGAGGACTTCCACCACATCCCCGCCCATCAGCTTCAACCAGGCAGGCAGGAGACGGGAACGAACCACCTCCCTCACAGCCTCTGGAGGACAAACAATCAGTCAAATAGGTGGTAAAAAAAGAAAAGAACCAAACTAATAAGAGCACTTTCGGTTGTCACACACAGTACCAACCTGAGGAGTCGTGAAAGCCCTGTTGCAGTAGACTGACTCTCTGTGCAATGCTCAGAGCTTTGATGTGAACTTTGTCAGCCAAAACCTGAAACAGCATGCAAACACCACATTTACATTTCTAATCAGAATAAAAATTACTATATTTACAGATACATTGCATACTATGTATTTAGTATAGTAAGCTTAAAATTACAATATGTTAACTATAATTGAGAAGACTGCACTGCGGTTACCTGGTAAGCTAGCTAGTATCATGTGTGCTTACCTTGGAGGCTAGCTAGTATTATGTGGCTAGCTTGTATACGAGTTGGAAGACGCATACATGTTACCTGGTAGGCTAGCTAGCATTATGTGTAGTTGCCTAGCTAGCATTATATGTGGTTACCTGGTAGGCTAGCTTGCGGACATTCTCCTTGATGTCCCGGGTGCGTTTGAGAACTTTGGGGAGTGAACGGGGAGACATGGCAATGCAAGAAAGAACGGCACGTCGCACCTCTGCATTAGAGTCATTGTCCAGTATCAACAGATAGGCTGGGAAATGGGAAATGAAAGTGCAGCGCATGAGAGACAGAACATATCAAAATAAAAGGATGAATACAGAAATAACTAATCAGTACACTGTATTTTAAGGAGAAACACTTGGACACACCTAGTGACCATCTGTGTGCCTTACAGGCAAGTACAGTAAAGACAATGTGGTTAATTTAGTGCCGTTTACCATGGGTGACCATTTATACCAAGTCAAATGATTATATATAAATACAATTGTGAATCCCTTAATATTTCTGTAAACATCGCATACCATTGGTGGTGGGACAGTCATCCTCCCTTGGCTGCTGGAGGCGCGTCATGGCCAAGGCAGCCTGGATCCTGACATTGGGGAATTTGTCGGTGACACGAACCAACATGGCCTGATGAATGTGGTCAAACAGGTCGTCGTCAATCTGGGCATTCTCTGCCATGCTGCCCAACAGCTTGTTGATCAGCTGGCACACTCGGAAACGCACCGCATGGCTGTTAGCTTTATGGGACTGGGGAGAGAGTGGGTGTGAAAATAACATTGGAAAACGATCAAGGTGAGGGAGAAATGGTCAGGAAGGCGGATGGAAGGACGTTGATGTTGACTTTGTACCTCTAACAGGAAGTTGAAGATGAAACTCAGAAAAGGATGATCATCTTCAATGTCTTCCTCTTCCATCGAGTCTCCTTCACTTACAGGTGGTGGTTGGAAGCTTGTGGCAAACTTGGCAGCAAATTCAATGACATGTTCCACAGCAGGCTCTCGCTTGTACACAATCATGGCATGCTTCAGACAGCGGACAAACTCATCGTGGAACAATGTCTTGTCCTCTTGCTGAAGACAAAGAGCATCATTTAAAAAGAAATCACTTAAACAAGCAGTGAATCACATGGACAATGAGCTAATAAAAATAGATGTTAAGTTATAAGGCACACATCCCAGGCAACTTTAACACTGCGTGATTTAAAGTTTTGGTTTAGTTAATTTTATTTGACATGGGCACCACAAACATTGGAGCCACACAAAGATTATGCACAGCACTCACTGTACTAAATTTGCAATGAGTGAGATGTCAATGAAGACTCCTGCTCGTGGGAGGCTTTTAACATAGATCAGGAAAAAAGTAAAGCACAAAACAATATCAACAGCTAAAACAAATTTAAAGATAAAAATGGATATGTATATGTTTCAAAGATTCTAAACAGCTTGTATTATTAATAGAATAAAGCCACAGGCTGAGTACAATCCTTCCATCCTAGCCTTGGATCAAAAACTATCATAGATGTATTTTTTATCGATTTTGCTTATACGAAAGTAAAATTCAGACTCGATCAAGTACATCTATGATAGTCTTGATCCAAGGCTACATCCATGATCCTACTTACCGACAGACAGTATACTGATACGCATACATTACATGCATACCTTGTTGTAGCGGCTCTTCAGGCTTGCTACCAGTTTAGCCTTGTTATTGTGGCCCTTCTGAGAGCGCTCAAAGGCTTCTTGTACCTCCATTTCACCGTCCGCGGTCATCTTTTCTTTCCTGGACAAACCATGCAATAAAAAAACATACATACACAATGTTAAACCCCCATACAGCCTTTTAAGTGAACACTATGTTCTTAAGCTACTAACGTTAGCTTGCAGGCTGTCCCGGGAGACTCATTAACAAGCCAACACTGTCTACTCCCCTGTTGCACGACACTGAGAAAAACATGTATAGGCCTGTCTCTCATTACTGGCTGACACTTGTGTCAACGTCGGCTATAACATTTAAATAAAAACTAACGCTGACTCACGCCAGTGTACGTCAAAATACTGGGTTAAAACAATATTACCTTTTCCGAAATATTATCCTTTACTTTTATTGTCACTCACTCGACGTTCGCAGTACTTCCTGCTGCCGCCTGTTTTCAAAATTCAACTCGCGACTCGCGAGAGTTGAGAATTGAGAGCAGGGTTGCCAGGTTTTGAGAGAGAAACAAGCAACCGGGTCTAGGAAAACAAGTCCAAAAAAAGCACTTTAAACATATACAAGCTGTGCGGGAGGGGGAGATGTTGTACCTTGTATGTAATCGGTCTTTGTGAGAATGAGTACAGAAAAGTGATAGTTAGAAACAAGCCCCCAAAAAACGCAACCAGCGCAACTACCAATGTTTACAAGCAACTTACCAGAAAAACAAGCCCAAAGTCGCTTATAATAAGCCGACATGGCAACACTGGTTGAGAGCTACGTGCATACTACGTGGGGATGGTTTGTACGTGCTTACGCACCGTAGTTACGCACACATGAACGCAACGCAGCAGCTGACCTGAGCGCTCTTTTAGTGCAGAGTGTAGAAAAGAGAGTAACGACACGCTTTGATCTCGCCGCAAAGCGGGCTCCTATGGGCTATAGTTCCAAACATTGGAACTATCTCATTGAGATAGACAGTGCACTTCCGCATTCCATTCTTACAATGGGAGTCGACGCTAGTGTCAGAACTCTCTTTAAGGCTCTGTTTTAGTGTGAATCCCTCTGGGTGCTGCTGTGAGAAGATGAAGATCACATCTAAAATGTGCTAGCCGTCTACTACATCACTGGTTCCCAAACTTTTTAGCTCGAGACCCAACAGAGAAATTTGATGTCTCCATTGTCTACCCAGGACCCAAGCTAGTGAAAATAGCAGATCTACAAGCTCACATCACTTAGTGCTGCCTTGTGAGCTTGTAGATCGGCTATTTTCATGACTTCCTAATTGTATTGTATTTTTTCATGGAATTCCTTTGATTTCATGAAATTATTTAGAAAAAAAATAGATTTTCTTCCCGAAAAATGTATATTTTTCTCTTTTTGGGGTGGAAAATCTTTTGAAATATTTACCAGCGAGTCAGCGACCCATACAAATGTGTCCACGACCCATAAAAGGGTCCCGA